>NW_028159278.1:0-392624 GCF_964263955.1 Coregonus lavaretus | reverse complement strand
GCACAGTACGCCGCTCCGCATACCGCGGAACCTGCCCCGTCCCATGCTGCCATGCCTGAGTACGGGAAGTTGGTTCCGCTCTCCATCCAGGCTCCGCCAACCTGCCTTCTGGCCCCCCTAACCCGGTGGCCTCCTCTCCAAATCGCCCTGTGGCAGCCTCCTGCTGCCCAGCCGCCCATGCCGTGTGCCCCCCCCTAAAAATTTTCAGGGGTTGCCTCTCGCCTGTCCGACGTTGACACTGCTGACGCCGCTGCTCCTCTCTCGCCAGGGCCTTAATCCTAGCCCAAGGTCCCTTGCCCCCGAGCATGTCCTCCCAGGACCATGATTTGCCCACCTGGGCCATCGCCAACCTCTCCATCTCCTTTCCCGGCGCTTCCTCCCATGTCCAGTCCAAGTTCTGCCCCGGGACACGCTGCTTGGTCCTTACTTGGTGGGTTCTTCTGTCACGATCGTCGTATTGAATAGACCAAGGCGCAGCGTGATGAAATAACATAGTTAACTTTATTATCTTTAGTGATAATAGACAACAATAAACAAAACAAGAAACGACTCGTGAAGTCCACGGTAACAATGACCGAACACGGAACAAGAACCCACAAACACAAAGGGAAAACAGACAGTTTAAATATGGCTCCCAATCAGAGACAACCAACGACAGCTGACACTCGTTGCCTCTGATTGGGAGTCACTCTGGCCAACCTAGAAATAAACACAACAGAACTACCAACATAGAAATAAACACATAGAATGAACACACCCTGGCTCAACATATAGAGTCCCAGAGCCAGGGTGTGACAAAAACACTCCCACTTGCTTGGTAGATTTAAAAATACTCAGATTTTGTAGATTATTTAGGCGCATTTTAGGGTTAGGAAAGTATGTATGAATCATACAAAAAAACTGGTTTGGAGAACCTTTACACACTAAATATATTGATTAATAAAAAATACAGTGGTTTGATTCATCCTGAAAGTTGTCATTTTCAAGTTCAATCCATGAAATATTGGAAGGTGGAAAAAAGTGTACAATAGGGGTTGAATAGGGGGGTCCTATACATTTACCCTAATTCTCACTAATCATGGAACTGTATGAAACCGGTTCAGTCGTCGTGAACCGTGAACCAGGCTACAGGTTTAACCTGCTACGTGTGGTCTGAGTTCCATAATGATTCAAACAGGCTACATGTCCTAAATTCTTGCACAACGTTAGCCTAATGCTAACGACCCTCAGGAACAACTGACGTGACAGAGGAAAGAAAGGGAAACAGAATGGAATGATGCTAAATGGAAGCTACAAATGGAAGAAAACGAACACTAAAGTGACAGTTATACATGTATGTGGGTTTTACTGACGGTGGCTCTCGATAGTGGCTGATATTTAACATAATACAACTTGTAAAATAAACAGAGAAAAGCCTGGGCATAGCCTATAATTAAAACATTCCGAAGCTCATACATCAACTCGGCAGGTTCAGTCCTACAGAAGCCTAAAGCTTGGGGGTCCAAATTGCATCCACGCCTATTATGAGGTCACACCAGTAGAGGTGCGTGCGTAAAATCACTGGGGAAGACAGAAAAATACAATACAATCTATGTGTTGTAATAATGTTTTTTGCTCTATAACCTGTTAATTCATATGCCTTGTGACCCTGATATAGGCTTTAGGCCTAAAGGTCGAGACAATAAGAAGACACAGTGGGAGAATAAATTCATCCACACCTTTGTTTTATCACAAAACCAGAGAGCAACTTCTGTCCGGTTAAGTCCACAATGCATATTCTATGTAACAGACAGTTACATGACCTACATCATGGTCAAGCAAGTTAATGTTTCCGATCACTAAACAACTATTGATTTAGAACAACAGAGAGTTACCGCAAGTTGTAAATGCAGTGTAGTCACCTCTGTTAAGGTGTGTGTGTGTGTGTGTGTGTGTCTGTCTGTGTGTGTGTGTGTGTGTGTGTGTGTGTGTGTGTGTGTGTGTGTTAGAGAGAGAGGCAGATCCTATGTCAATAAGCTCTAAGGTCCTATGTTACTACACAGTGTATAGAGTACGTACTCTCAAATGACACCCTTTTCCCTATATAGTGCACTACTTTTGATATTGCATTATGCTCAATCTCCACCTCTCCCTACCTCCCCCCCACCTCCCTCCCTCCCTCCACCCCTCCCTCCCTCCCTCCCTCCACCCCCCCTCCCTCCCTCCCTCCACCCCCCCCTCCCTCCCTCCCTCCCTCCACCACCCCTCCCTCCCTCCCTCCACCCCCCCCCCCCTCCCTCCCTCCCTCCCTCCACCTCTCCCTCTCTACCCCCTCCCTCCCTCCCTCCACCCCTCCCTCCCTCCCTCCCTCCACCCCCCCACCCTCCCTCCCTCCCCCCCCCCCCTCCTTCCCTCCCTCCCTCCACCTCTCCCTCTCTACCCCCACCTCTCCCTCTCTCCTCCCTCCCTCCCTCTACCTCTCCCCTCCCTCCCTGTCACCATCTCTCCCTCTACCTCTCCCCTCCATCTCTCCCTCTCTCCCCCCACCTCTCCCTCTCTCCTCCCTCCCTCTACCTCTCCCCTCCCTCCATCTCATGTCCCAACATAGGTAGTATAAGGAAGTAGAGGAAGAAATGGACCTTACAGGTAGAAGACAAAAACATCTGAGGTTTGTAGCTTTCTTTTACAATTTAATGTAGAAAAGTGTTCTGGAGAAGTTAGGCTATCATAGAGAGACAGATGATTTAGGGGTAAGACATCTGCAGAATTGTAAAGTTAATACAATACTGATTTCAACTTTCAAGAATGATAATTTTACTGTACATTGGTGTTGATTCATATTGCTTAGCCTAATCAATATGATCCAATGTGATGTGATGTTATAGGCTACAGGGTTATGAGGTAGGGTATTAATGGTAAAGGCGATTGACATCACATTATCGTGATTATTATCCGTATGTCGAAACTGCGTTAGAAAGACGTGCATCGGAATTATGTAAAGCTGTCACTAAAGAAAATAGTCTGTTTCGACAAGTCAGTCAAGTAAAAATGACGCGCAACAATAGACATAGAAACTATTTAAATGTTGGGATAAATCCAAGTTCAAGTTGAAAATGCTTTCTGGCGACACCGATCAGAAAGGCTGTGGTCCGTTTTGCTCAGTGCTCTACGCTTCATATAACTTGGCCAGCGCACTGTTGCGTAATGTTCCGCATCGTTGTCGGCACACCTGAATACAAGCCCGGGTGCAATGGACGAGATAAACTGTTGGCACCTCATGTGAAGTCAAGCAGTGCATGGGTGTATTCACTAAGGGCACTATTCCAACTTATGAAATTACGCCTTTCCTACGCACTGCTCATAGTTTCTATTCAAAAATATTGGAAGGTGGAAAAAAAGTGTACAATAGGGGTTGAATAGGGGGGTCCTATACATTTACCCTAATTCTCACTAATCATGGAACTGTATGAAACCGGTTCAGTCGTCGTGAACCGTGAACCAGGCTACAGGTTTAACCTGCTACGTGTGGTCTGAGTTCCATAATGATTCAAACAGGCTACATGTCCTAAATTCTTGCACAACGTTAGCCTAATGCTAACGACCCTCAGGAACAACTGACGTGACAGAGGAAAGAAAGGGAAACAGAATGGAATGATGCTAAATGTAAGCTACAAATTGAAGAAAACGAACACTAAAGTGACAGTTATAAAAGTATGTGGGTTTTACTGACGGTGGCTCTCGATAGTGGCTGATATTTAACATGATACAACTTGTAAAATAAACGGAGAAAAGCCTGGGCATAGCCTATAATTAAAACATTCCGAAGCTCATACATCAACTCGGCAGGTTCAGTCCTACAGAAGCCTAAAGCTTGGGGGTCCAAATTGCATCCACGCCTATTATGAGGTCACACCAGTAGAGGTGTGTGCGTAAAATCACTGGGGAAGACAGAAAAATACAATACAATCTATGTGTTGTAATATTTGTTTTGCTCTATAACCTGTTAATTCATATGCCTTGTGACCCTGATATAGGCTTTAGGCCTAAAGGTCGAGACAATAAGAAGACACAGTGGGAGAATAAATTCAACCACACCTTTGTTTTATCACAAAACCAGAGAGCAACTTCTGTCCGGTTAAGTCCACAATGCATATTCTATGTAACAGACAGTTACATGACCTACATCATGGTCAAGCAAGTTAATGTTTCCGATATTTTCGGACCGCTAAACAACTATTGATTTAGAACCACAGAGAGTTACCCCAAGTTGCAAAGAATGGTTCATGGTCCTGATTTATGTATTTGTGCAAGTATAAAAAACATGTTGACTCACCCTACTTGTAGAGAAACGCCAATGACATCCTCCTCTCTTTCATGTTGACAAAATGGTCTATCACTCTGTCATACAGTACACGGTCTATCACTCTGTCATACAGTACACGGTCTATCACTCTGTCATACAGTACACGGTCTATCACTCTGTCATACAGTACACGGTCTATCACTCTGTCATACAGTACACGGTCTATCACTCTGTCATACAGTACACGGTCTATCACTCTGTCATACAGTACACGGTCTATCACTCTGTCATACAGTACACGGTCTATCACTCTGTCATACAGTACACGGTCTATCACTCTGTCATACAGTACACGGTCTATCACTCTGTCATACAGTACACGGTCTATCACTCTGTCATACAGTACACGGTCTATCACTCTGTCATACAGTACACGGTCTATCACTCTGTCATACAGTACACGGTCTATCACTCTGTCATACAGTACACGGTCTATCACTCTGTCATACAGTACACGGTCTATCACTCTGTCATACAGTACACGGTCTATCACTCTGTCATACAGTACACGGTCTATCACTCTGTCATACAGAGCTTTTAAATCAAAGGCCAAATGCTCGCTATGGAGGACTAAAAGTGCCACAATTAAATAAATAAATACACCATTAAATAATTACTTAAATGTGTCATTAATTAATTAAAATTAGAATTAAATACATAAATGTGTAATTAAATGTATCATTAATTAATTCAAATACCGATTCATTTTATGTAAAATACATATATAATTATTTCACTATTTACATTTACATTTCATGATCCTGCATTGCAGTGATTCATTAATTACTTAAAACTGTCAAACTGACCCATCAAAGTCAGTGGGCGGGGCTAACGCGAATCTAGTCTGATCCATTGCTTTGGTCTGAAGTAGAGTAGGCCAACCTGGATAGAGACAATGGAGGATCTCCGTGAACTTTCCAGGGAGTTGGTTAGAGACATTTTAAACTTAGCAGAGGATGTAGAAGCAGGACCTGCTGACATTATCCGGAATTGATTTGTCTTGGCTTGATGCAGAGGGTAACCAATCAGGCGTTAGGTTCCGCCTACCAACTTTTGATGGGTCAGTTTGACAGTTTTAAGTAATTCAGGAAGCACTCCAACGCAGGACCATGAAATGTAAATGTAAATAGTGAAATTATTATATATGTATTTTACATAAAATGAATCGGTATTTGAATTAATTAATGACACATTTAATAACACATTTATGTATTTAATTCTAATTTTAATTAATTAATGACACATTTAAGTAATTATTTAATGGTGTATTTATTTATTTAATTGTGGCACTTTTAGTCCTCCATAGCTCGCAGGCTTCCCTTGTCTTCAATGCTACGGGCAACAATGTCATACTCGTTTGGACCAGACAGCATCAGATAGATGGCCTACACATAGAGAGACAGAGGGGCGCTGTTTAGCTCGCTCGGATGCTTTCTCCTGTGAGATACATTCAGCCTCTTGCGAATTAAAGGACAATTATGAAGCAAAGAGAGACGAAAGATACATTATAGCCTGGCTTCCTTTGGTATAGAATAAATACCTGTCAGCTATTTTAACTGTATGTAATGTCTACTTGGTAAATGTTTATAATGTCTGTCAATCTAAGCTGTAACGTATTTTTAGTTGTGTTTACCCGAGGTAGACTAGCTGTTGTTATGGCGTCAGCTAATGGGGATCCAAGTCAAATCAAATCAAATTAACTGTGCATGTTTAAATGCAACATGAAGTCTCTGTTTGAACTTTGACCACAGACAGTAAAAGTGTTGTCATTGTTAATGGTTCTTCAACAATGTTCAGAAATATTGACTGTTCTGTTATTTCTTATTGTAGCTGAGTGAGCTGTGACTTACATCTAAAATGAGTCTCTCTGGGGAGAGAGAGGAGGGGACCACTGCCTCTAAAATGAGTCTCTCTGGGGAGAGAGAGGAGGGGACCACTGCCTCTAAAATGAGTCTCTCTGGGGAGAGAGAGGAGGGGACCACTGCCTCTAAAATGAGTCTCTCTGGGGAGAGAGAGGAGGGGACCACTGCCTCTAAAATGAGTCTCTCTGGGGAGAGAGAGGAGGGGACCACTGCCTCTAAAATGACTCAAGACACCAGTTCTAAGAGGTAAGAGATTACATGTAAAATATACAGTTCTCTTAAAGATATAAAACTAAAGGGAAAAGTTTTCCCAAATTACATCAAATGTAGTTCTACATCATTAATTTAAAAGTCCCCAAACCGATTTACCAATTGCAGACTGTAGCTTTATAAAGAAACATTAGGACTTCTATGAGTTCAGCTATACAGTTGTTGAAATGATGTAGATGAGGTACTGATGAGATATTGATGAGGTGATCTGCCTCCCTGTTTTGTTCAGTGTCCAGAAGCCCAGAGCAGAGTCACCTGCCCCCAGCCTGCTATCAATGAAGAGTGATCAGCCATCTGCTTTCAGCCAGGAACCATTACCAGATGACAATAAGGAAGTGGAGAGTTTGGACAGTGAGGATGCATTAAAGATCACACACAACCTTCTGGACAGAAGAAGTAAGACTGTGTTTCATACAATATTACAAAGAACGGGACAAAGGCCCCTCTAACACACACACACACACACACACACACACACACACACACACACACACACACACACACACACACACACACACACACACACACACACACACACACACACACACACACACACACACACATGAACTTATGAGTCCCAACTCTCATTGTTTTCCTACAGGTCAACCTCTTCTGACAGTCCAACAAGACATTAAGGCTAAACTGAAACACAAGTATCAACACATATCTGAAGGAATTGGACACCATGGAAACCAAAGTCTGTTAAAGGACATCTACACAGAGCTCTACATCACAGAGGGTGGAAGTGGAGGGGTCAATAATGAACATGAGGTGAGACTGATAGAGATGGCATCCAAGAAACAAACCACACAAGAGACACCAATCAAATGCAACGACATCTTCAAGCCTTTACCTGGACAAGACAAAACTATCAGAACTGTGCTGACAAAAGGAATCGCTGGCATTGGAAAAACAGTCTCTGTGCAGAAGGTCATCCTTGACTGGGCAGAGGGAAAAGCAAATCAGGACGTTCATTTCATGTTTCCTCTTCCTTTCCGTGATCTGAACCTGAAAAAGGACCAATACAGTCTGATGCAACTTCTTTCCCACTACTTCTCAGAGCTGAAAGAGATTGACAGCATTGAAGATGGTGAAACCAAAACTGTTTTCATTTTTGATGGTCTGGATGAGTGTCGACTTCCTCTAGACTTCAAAAACAATGAGAGGTGCTGTGATGTCACGAAGCCAACCTCAGTGGACGTGCTGCTGACAAACCTCATCAAGGGGAATCTGCTTCCCTCTGCTCTCCTCTGGATAACCTCACGGCCTGCAGCAGCCAATCAGATCCCTCCTGAGTGTGTTGACCAGGTGACAGAGGTACGAGGGTTCAATGATCCACAGAAGGAGGAGTACTTCAGGAAGAAAATCACAGATCAGAATCTGGCCAATGAAATCATCACCCACATAAAAACATCAAGGAGCCTCCACATCATGTGCCACATGCCAGTCTTCTGTTGGATATCAGCCACTGTCCTTGAGATGATGCTGAAAGAGGCAGAGAAGGATGAAGTCCCCAAAACTCTGACCCAGATGTTCATACACTTCACGCACATCCAAATCATTGTGAAGAACAAGAAGTACAACAAAGCCACAGAGACAAACCCAAAGGAACTGTCTCAGTCAGACAAAGAGATGATCCTGAAACTGGCAGAGCTGGCTTTCCAACAGCTGCAGAAGGGCAACCTGATCTTCTATGAGGAGGACCTGAGAGAGTGTGGCCTTGATGTCACAGAGGCATCAGAGTACTCAGCATTGTGTACAGAGATCTTTAAAGAAGAATCTGGGCTGAACCAAGAGAAGGTCTACAGCTTTGTGCATCTGAGCATGCAGGAGTTTCTAGCAGCAGTGCATGCTTTAGAATCATGTCTGGACAAGAAGGAAAATGTTTTCCCCCACGAAGCAGTCACTAGTGGTTATGATGACTACGATGATGATGATGATGATGACACTAGTGATAGTGATGATGATTCCTCTGAAGATGACTCTGATGAAGCAGCCACTCCAACCCTACTCCAAAATGTCATCACACAACAGGACAGAGACATGAAGTCAGACCCGTTGTATGACTTAAACAGGAGAGCAGTGGACCAGGCCTTGAAGAGTGAGAATGGACACCTGGACCTGTTCCTCCGCTTCCTTCTGGGTCTCTCACTGGAGTCCAATCAGAATCTGTTACGAGGCCTTCTGACACAGACAGGAAGTACAACACAGAGCAATGAGGAAACAGTCGAGAGAACAGTCAGGTACCTTTCAGACAAGATCAAAAGGGAATCCTCACCAGAAAGGATCATCAACTTGTTCCACTGTCTGAATGAACTTGGTGCCAACTCTCTAGTTGAAGAAATGCAAACCTCCCTGCGATCAGGAACTCTTTCAGAAACAGAGTTAGAACCTCACCAATGTTCAGCCCTGGCCTACCTGTTACTGATGTCAGAGGAGGTGCTGGAGGAGTTTGACCTGAAGACATACACCACATCAGTGGAAGGTTATCAGAGGTTGCTGCCGGTAGTGAAAACCTGCAAGAGAGCACTGTAAGTTCTGCTATTGAGTTGATGTATACATTATCATTATTCTGAAGGATTTGTATATCTAACAGATTATCTCCTCTCTCCAGACTGGATTGCTGTAAACTCACATATGAATCCTGTGAGACTCTGGCTTCAGCTCTGCAGACACCAAACTCCCCCCTGAGAGAACTGGACCTCAGCTACAATTACCTGGGAGACAGAGGAGTGGAGCTGCTCTGTGTTGGACTAACCAGTGCACTCGGCATCATACAGACACTAGTGTGAGTTAAATATCTTCAGTATCCACTGTGAGTGTTTATATATTATGTATGTAGTTAGTATGTGTATGTTTTTAACATTATTTGAACATCTTGGTAAATATGCAGAAACATACATAAAATGTGATAAATATATCAAACTAAGGTTAAATATCTTGAGTGAGTTAGTATGTTTTTAACATTGGTTAATCATGTGTCCTTCTGTTATTATCTTAATGCATCTCATTATTCTTAAAGCTTTGCATATTTAACAGTGTATCAACATATCTCCTCTCTCCAGACTGTCTGGCTGTAAACTCACATATGAATCCTGTGAGACTCTGGCTTCAGCTCTGCAGACACCAAACTCCCCCCTGAGAGAACTGGACCTCAGCTACAATGACCTGGGAGACAGAGGAGTGGAGCTGCTCTGTGTTGGACTAACCAGTCCACTCTGCAACATACAGACACTTGTGTGAGTTAACTTTATTCAGTATGAGTTATTATGTGTATGTTTTAAACATTATTTGAACGTCTTGGTAAATATGCAGAAACATACATAAAATGTGATAAATATATCAAACTAAGGTTAAATGTCTTGAGTGAGTTAGTATGTTTTTAACATTGGTTAATCATGTGTCCTTCTGTTATTGTCTTAATGCATCTCATTATTCTTAAAGCTTTGCATATTTATCAGTATATCACTATATCTGCGGTTGTGAGGCCGGTTGGATGTACTGCCAAATTCTCTAAAACGATGTTGGAGGCGGTTTATGGAAGAGAAATTAACATAAAATTCTCTAGCAACAGCTCTGGTGGACATTCCTGCAGTCATCATGCCAATTGCACACTCCCTCAAAACTTGACACATCTGTGGCATTGTGTTGTGTGACAAAACTGTACATTTCAGAGTGGCCTTTTATTGTCCCCAGCACAAGGTGCACCTGTGTAATGATCATGCAGTTTAATCAGCTTCTTGATATACCACACCTGTCAGGTGAATGGATTATCTTAACAAAATGGATTATCTTAACAAAGGAGAAATGCTCACTAACAGGGATCTAAACAAATTTATGCACAACATTTGAGAGAAATAAGCTTTTGTGCGTATGGAACATATCTGGGATCTTTTATTTCAGCTCATGAAACGTGGGACCTACACTTTACATGTTGGGTTTATATTTCTGTTCAGTATAGTTAGTATGTGTATGTTTTTAACATTATTTTAACATTTTGGGACATATCCAGAAACATACATAACATATATAAAACTAAGGTAAATATCTTGAGTGAGTTAGTATGTTTTTAACATTGGTTAATCATGTGTCCTTCTGTTATTGTATTAATGCATCTCATTGTTATTAAAGCTTTGCATATTTAACAGTGTATCAACATATCTCCTCTCTCCAGACTGGCTGGCTGTGATCTCGCATATGAATCCTATGAGACTCTGGCTTCAGCTCTGCAGACACCAAACTCCCCCCTGAGAGAACTGGACCTCAGCTACAATGACCTGGGAGACAGAGGAGTGAAGCTGCTCTGTGTTGGACTAACCAGTCCACTCTGCAACATACAGACACTAGTGTGAGTTAAATATCTTCAGTATCCACTGTGAGTGTTTATATATTATGTATGTACTGTATACTGAACAAAAATATAAATGCAACATGCAACAATTTGAAAGGTTTTACTGAGTTACAGTTCATATGAGGAAATCAGTCAATTGAAATAAATTCATTAGAACCCTAATCTATGGATTTCACATAAATGGGAATTCAGATATGCATCTGTTGGTCACAGATACCTTAAAAAAAAAAGTATGGGTGTGTATCAGAAAACCAGTCCGTATCTGGTGTGACCACCATTTGCCTCATGCAGCGCGACACATCTCCTTCTCATAGAGTTGATCAGGCTGTTGATTGTGGCCTGTGGAATGTTGTCCCACTCCTCTTCAATGGCTGTGCGACGTTGCTGGAAACTGCCGGGAACTGGAAGATGCTGTCGTAAACGTCGATCCAGAGCATCCCAAACATGCATGTCTGGTGAGTATGCAGTCCATGGAAGAACTGGGACATTTTCAGCTTCCAGGAATTGTGTACAGATCCTTGTGATATGGGGCTGTGCATTATCATGCTGAAACATGAGGTGATGGCGGCGGTTGAATGGCACGACAATGGGCCTCAGGATCTCGTCACGGTATCTCTGTGCATTCAAATTCCCATCGATAAAATGCGATCGTGTTCATTGTCCGTAGCTTATGCCTGCCCTACCATAACCCCACCGCCACCATGGGGCACTCTGTTCACAACGTTGACATCAGCAAACCGCTCGCCCACACAATGCCATCACGACGCCATACACGCTTTCTGCCATCTTCCTGGTACAGTTGAAACCGGGATTCATCCGTGAAGAGCACATGTCTCCAGTGTGCCAGTGACCATCGAAGGTGAGCATTTGCCCACAGAAGTTGGTTACGACGCCGAACTGCAGTCAGGTCAAGACCCTGGTGAGGATGACGAGCACGCAGATGAGCTTCCCTGAGACGGTTTCTGACAGTTTGTGCAGAAATTAGTTGTTTGTGAAAACCCACATTTAAATCAGCTGTCCTGGTGGCTTGTCTCAGACCATCCTGCAGGTGAAGAAGCCGGATGTGGAGGTCCTGGACTGGCGTGGTTACATGTGGTCTGCAGTTGTGAGGCCGGTTGGATGTACTGCCAAATTCTCTAAAACGATGTTGGAGGCGGTTTATGGTAGAGAAATTAACATTAAATTCTCTAGCAACAGCTCGTGGAACCAACACTTTACATGTTGTGTTTATATTTCTGTTCAGTATAGTTAGTATGTGTATGTTTTTAACATTATTTTAACATTTTGGGACATATCCAGAAACATACATAACATATATAAAACTAAGGTAAATATCTTGAGTGAGTTAGTATGTTTTTAACATTGGTTAATCATGTGTCCTTCTGTTATTGTCTTAATGCATCTCATTATTCTTAAAGCTTTGCATATTTAACAGTATATCACTATATCTCCTCTCTCCAGACTAGCTGGCTGTAAACTCACATATGAATCCTGTGAGACTCTGGCTTCAGCTCTGCAGACACCAAACTCCCCCCTGAGAGAACTGGACCTCAGCTACAATGACCTGGGAGACAGAGGAGTGGAGCTGCTCTGTGTTGGACTAACCAGTCCACTCTGCAACATACAGACACTAGTGTGAGTTAACTCATACTGTAGAAAGTTATTATGTGGATATTTTAGACATTTGTTAATCATGTGCTCTTCTGCCCTCTAGTCTAGGTCAGTGTGGTCTGACAGAGGGTTGCTGTTCAGATCTGGCCTCAGTCCTGAGTTCACCCAACTCACAACTGAAACAACTGGAGCTGAGAGACAATGACCTGCAGGACTCAGGAGTTACACTGCTGTCTGCTGGACTGGAGGATCCAGACTGTAAACTACACACACTGGGGTAAGTACAGCTGTTTCAGTCAGGTCGGTACTGAGCTGAGTTACACTGCCCTCTGCAGGACTGGAGGATCCAGACTGTAAACTACACACACTGGGGTATGGACAGCTGTTTCAGTCAGGTCGGTACTGAGCTGAGTTACACTGCCCTCTGCTGGACTGGAGGATCCAGACTGTAAACTACACACACTGGGGTAAGTACAGCTGTTTCAGTCAGGTCGGTACTGAGCTGAGTTACACTGCCCTCTGCTGGACTGGAGGATCCAGACTGTAAACTACACACACTGGGGTAAGTACAGCTGTTTCAGTCAGGTCGGTACTGAGCTGAGTTACACTGCCCTCTGCTGGACTGGAGGATCCAGACTGTAAACTACACACACTGGGGTAAGTACAGCTGTTTCAGTCAGGTCGGTACTGAGCTGAGTTACACTGCCCTCTGCTGGACTGGAGGATCCAGACTGTAAACTACACACACTGGGGTATGTACAGCTGTTTCAGTCAGGTCGGTACTGAGCTGAGTTACACTGCCCTCTGCTGGACTGGAGGATCCAGACTGTAAACTACACACACTGGGGTATGTACAGCTGTTTCAGTCAGGTCGGTACTGAGCTTAGTAAAACAAATACTCTGAACATCTGATGTTTCATCACAATGTTTGTGTCATGGACAAATATATGGGTGTCCTGCAAGATGATTGACACCAGTCCACCAACCTAGACAGCTGTTGTGTCTCTCTGTAGGCTGTCTGGCTGTCTGGTCACAGAGGAGGGCTGTGCTGTTCTGTCTTCAGCTCTGAGGTCAAACCCCTCCCACCTGAAAGAGCTGGACCTGAGCTACAATCACCCAGGAGACTCTGCAGGGAGACTGCTTTCAGCTGCTCTGGTGGATCCCACAGATAAACTGATGAAGCTGAAGTAAGTCAGAATAGATGTCCTAATAGTGTGAGCAGTGGTTGTGTCCTATGTAGTGTAGTAGGTTCAATAACATGAGGACATGATGGTAGAATACAGGGGACGTTTACCCAGCAGGCTTAGCACTCCAACACAGCATACATCATCACCACACGAATACTCTTCTTCTGCATCTCTGATATCCTGTTGGAATTGTACTCCGTTATGTATGCAGTTCGTAGGGTAGAATACCTGTATGTCTCTAGTAATGAATTGTACTCTGTTCTGTATGCAGTATGTAGGATAGAATACCTGTATGTCTCTAGTAATGAATTGTACTCTGTTCTGTATGCAGTATGTAGGATAGAATACCTGTATTTCTCTAGTAATGAACTTGGATAGTGCACCAGAACACAACAATATGGTTTAAATGTTGACTGCTTTATTAGGTCTTTGTCAGTCAATAACCTGTTTCTCCTACAGTGTGGATCATGGTGGAGAGTTCAGGCTGAAACCAGGGCTGAGGAAATGTAAGTCTCTTCAATCCTAATTAACTGCATATTCAGAACTACAGTAACATAGTAACTAATCAATACTTGTTCTCTACCTACAAAACAACTTTTTATATGAAGATGTGGTTTGATTAAACTCTCCTTTTGTCTACAGATGCCTGTCATCTCACCCTGGACCCAAATACAGCAAACCCACACCTGATACTGTCTGAGGGGAACAGGAAGGTGACATGGGTGGAGGAGAAGCAGCATTATGAAGACCATCCAGACAGATTTGACCTTTATCCCCAAGTTCTCTGCAGAGAAGGCTTATCTGGATCTCGTTATTACTGGGAGGTGGAGAGGGATGATGACGGGCCTTACATTGGTGTGGCGTACAAAGGAATGAAGAGGAAGGGAGAGGAGGATGACAGTTGGATTGGAGGCAATAGGATGTCCTGGGGTTTATTCTGCATGGACGGTGGATATACATTTATCCATCGTGGAGTCGGCAGATCCATCCCTGGTCCTGTTTCTAACAGCGTTGGAGTGTATCTGGACTGGCCAGCTGGTACTTTGTCCTTCTATAGTGTGTCCTCCTCTGGTACACTGACACACCATTACACAGAACACACCACATTCACTGAACCCCTCTATCCTGGGATTGGGGTTTATTTCTCCTCAGTGACCCTGTGTCAGATAGATGACCAACACATTCAAAGGTGAGTCATAGCAATGTTTTATCATGTGTTTTCCTCTGGAATCATTCCTACAATTAGATTAGTAGTAGTGGTTTGTTTTAATGTGTTCTGTTGGACCTACAGACAGTTAGATTAGTAGTAGTGGTGTGTTTTAATGTGTTCTGTTGGACCTACAGACAGTTAGATTAGTAGTGGTGGTGTGTTTTAATGTGTTCTGTTGGACCTACAGACAGTTAGATTAGTAGTAGTGGTGTGTTTTAATGTGTTCTGTTGGACCGACAGACAGTTAGATTAGTAGTAGTGGTGTGTTTTAATGTGCTCTGTTGGACCTACAGACAGTTAGATTAGTAGTGGTGTGTTTTAATGTGTTCTGTTGGACCTACAGACAGTTAGATTAGTAGTAGTGGTGTGTTTTAATGTGTTCTGTTGGACCTACAGACAGTTAGATTAGTATTGGTGTGTTTTAATGTGTTCTGTTGGACCTACAGACAGTTAGATTAGTAGTAGTGGTGTGTTTTAATGTGTTCTGTTGGACCTACAGACAGTTAGATTAGTAGTAGTGGTGTGTTTTAATGTGTTCTGTTTGACCTACAGACAGTTAGATTAGTAGTGGTGGTGTGTTTTAATGTGTTCTATTGGACCTACAGACAGTTAGATTAGTAGTGGTGTGTTTTAATGTGTTCTGTTGGACCTACAGACAGTTAGATTAGTAGTAGTGGTGTGTTTTAATGTGTTCTGTTGGACCTACAGACAGTTAGATTAGTAGTAGTGGTGTGTTTTAATGTGTTCTGTTGGACCTACAGACAGTTAGATTAGTAGTGGTGGTGTGTTTTAATGTGTTCTGTTGGACCTACAGACAGTTAGATTAGTAGTAGTGGTGTGTTTTAATGTGTTCTGTTGGACCTACAGACAGTTAGATTAGTAGTGGTGGTGTGTTTTAATGTGTTCTGTTGGACCTACAGACAGTTAGATTAGTAGTAGTGGTGTGTTTTAATGTGTTCTGTTGGACCTACAGACAGTTAGATTAGTAGTAGTGGTGTGTTTTAATGTGTTCTGTTGGACCTACAGACAGTTAGATTAGTAGTGGTGGTGTGTTTTAATGTGTTCTGTTGGACCTACAGACAGTTAGATTAGTAGTAGTGGTGTGTTTTAATGTGTTCTGTTGGACCTACAGACAGTTAGATTAGTAGTGGTGGTGTGTTTTAATGTGTTCTGTTGGACCTACAGACAGTTAGATTAGTAGTAGTGGTGTGATTTTAATGTGTTCTGTTGGATGTACAGATGTTTCCTCTCCTATGTCTCACTGTAGTGTCAGTTTCACTCTAACCACAAGAGGGCATCAGAACCTGTTAAAATGATACCTGGTGACATCACGTCTCTAGGGGCTTTCATCAAGATAAGCAATGTCACCTGTAATGTCACCACCAGTATTGACTCCATGGAAGTTGACATAGTGTTATGTCACATTTGGCAATGCACCCTACATAGGGAGCAGTTCTGTCACCCTTTATACACCCTTTGTATTGCTTATGAAGACTGTATGTATGCTATATAAAGCCTTTATAAGTTGTATTTAGTTTAATCACAGTCTATCCATCTGCTTTCCCAACAGCAGAGACCATGGTGGAGAGTGTTGTATCAAGCCTGGACCTGAGAACACCAGAGACCAGATATGTGAGTGTTAACTGATAATTGTTTTAAAATCAAAATACGATTAAAGCGTTCTTGAGTACCAGGCAAGGAACACAATCATGATCTATTTGGTCAAAACAAACTTAAAGGTAGAGTCAGCAATATGATGTAGATGCACAAAGTAAACATCATAGTGGGTAAACTTCTACAACAACTAAGGGCGTTGGAGCGCGATGCTAAACTTCTCTGTTTTGGTCCCGTGGCTACCACGCTGTAAGAGTGAAGAGAACCTGTGCACATGGGCAAATACTGTGTGAGAGAGAAGTCAGGCATCTTGCTCATCACAATATCTGCGGTGCTGCTCGTACAACATAATTTAGCTGGCTCTACCGTTAAGCTCTCATCCTGGGATCTACCAGAAATCAGGCCCCCAACATCTACAAAACATGGACCAGAACCATGTTGTTTCCTGCTTCCACAAACATTCATTAATATAACACTAATGTCAGATTATGGTATGATAATGAGTGTACATTCTGAGACTGTTGCTCACTTACATTCATTTTTATTACAAGTGTGTTTAATATTTATTAATTCATTATTACATGAGATTGTCCGTTTTAAATAACAACTACTTTTGACTTCAGGGATTCCTCAGAGCTGTAAGACTTGTGACCATGTTGAGGTAAGTCATAATGTCAATTCTCACTTTTACATACCTTCAGGAGTCAGGCACAGTCTGAAAGCCAGGTGTGTACTGACCAACCATTCATACTGGGATATAGACAGTCCTGTGTTCTGCTTTAGTAATATAAACACAGTCTGAAAGCCAGGTGTGTACTGACCAACCATTCATACTGGGATATAGACAGTCCTGTGTTCTGCTTTAGTAATATAAACACAGTCTGAAAGCCAGGTGTGTACTGACCAACCATTCATACTGGGATATAGACAGTCCTGTGTTCTGCTTTAGTAATATAAACACAGTCTGAAAGCCAGGTGTGTACTGACCAACCATTCATACTGGGATATAGACAGTCCTGTGTTCTGCTTTAGTAATAGAAACACAGTCTGAAAGCCAGGTGTGTACTGACCAACCATTCATACTGGGATATAGACAGTCCTGTGTTCTGCTTGTAGGCATGCAGGATTTTAACTGTTGTCATACCAGCATTCCATGTAACATTGAATAAATACATTAGATTAGTTACTTTGGTTAATGGGCCAGTTTCCCGGACACAGATTAAGTCTAGTCCTGTACCTTAAAGAACTTTCTATTGAAACTTCCATTGATCATGCTTTAAGTCCATCACTAGACTCAATCTGTGTCCAGGAAACTGGCCCCATATGTATAACTGACATGCTTGTCCTTGTTCAGGACTCCACACACTGGCTTCAGATTGAACCCTTGACTTCCACTGTCCAGGGAGTGACAATGTTCAGGTAAAATAACTACTTTTAACATTTCATTCCACTTGCTAGTGTATTTCCCCATTACCTTTGGGAATAGGCTTCTAATCCAACCTCTCCATTTGACGATTGACCCTCTCTACCATATCTTGTTGTTGCCCTCAGGCACAGGACACCCAAAGGGCGTTATGAGTGCACAGTGTCTGGGCTCCGCTGGGTGTGTGACAGAGATGTCATTCTGAAGTATCACTTCAGGAACTGGGAACCCTACAGTCACCTTCTGAAAGACATGCAGTACGGACAAGGTGGTCCATTGCTGGACATCACTATGGAGTTAGGTGAACTGGAGGAAGTTCATCTGCCACACTTTGTCTGTTTAGGTAAAAGCATATTCACATAGTATTCAGAAAGACATTTCCATGTAACTGAGTTTCACTTCCTGAATGAATGAATGAATATTCTGGGAGTTTGAGTTTACTGTGATCTGGTACCGCATATTCTTTGTGTTTTAGTTGTTTGAATAATACAATATTTGTCTTTCTGTCTCCTTTTTATTGTGTTGTTCAGGGACCAACCCTTCCCTGAGGAATGAGATGAAGATTCTTCATGTAGAGGAACATGGAGTGTCTGTTGAGGAAGTGCATGAGGTCACCAGATTCCATGCTAAGATTCTCCATCCCAAGTTCTCAGTTATCTCTGTTATACTGAGCTATATCTTTTGGCGGAACATAGATGTCCACTGTGAGCTGATGCTCTATCTGACAGTGAAAAAGGAAATACTAATTCCACGCCTATACCTGTTCCCCAGAAACCCCAGCCAAATACAGGTGAGGTACCATTCTTTTAGAGGTGACCTTAACTAAGCAGTGGTACGGTTTATGTTGACACTCATAACATGAAGATAATAGTGTGTTGCTAGTTTTCTGAATAATGTTTGAATAAGACTATACATTGACTGGCTGTGTATTTCATGCCTCGTTTCGCAGGCTGTGGAACAACAGGAAAAGTCTCAAGGGTCTTCAAGGGTTCTCATCACAAGACCAGAGCAGGCCTTCAAACTGAATAGTTTCTTCAGACTGAACATTCCCTGTTCTACCGCCATCAATCCACAGGTACAGTTTTAGTAAAGTAAGAACATGAATCGGACATTTAAATCACATTTCTATCCATTGCTCTCTCTCGCTCGATGGCTCTCAATTCACATGGCTTTATTGGCATGGGAAACATATGTTTACATTGCAAGCAATCTCTCTCTCGTTCTCTCCATCTCTCTCCAGAAGATTCATCTCATACATAGAGACTCCACACCAAGCTTTTTCAAGGCGGTTGTGAAAATGACAGGGGTTGACATTGAGATGGAGTTATTCGGTGATGATGAGAGGATTGCATGGAAAGAAGTGGTATCACAAGGTAGGAGCATATGTCAATCATAACTTTGTACTTTTGTAACAGATGCTATTTAGAGTGATATAAACTCATTTTGTTTATCTTTCAGATGAATACATCACTGCCACCCATTCAACAAGTAAGTAAACATGAGTTACAGTGCATTCGGAAAGTATTCAGACCCCTTGAATTGTTCCACATTTTGTTACGTTACAGCCTTATTATAAAATTGATTAAATTGTTTTTTCCCCCTCATCAATCTGCACACAACACCCCATAATGACAAAGCAAAAACAGGTTTTAGAAATTTTTGCAAATATGTATATATAAAATAAAATCACATTTACATAAGTATTTAGACCCTTTACTCAGTACTTTGTTGAAGCACCTTTGGCAGCGATAACAACCTCGATTCTTCTTGGGTATGATGCTAGAAGCTTGGCACACCTGTATTTGGGGAGTTTCTCCCATTCTTCTCTGCAGATCCTCTCAAGCTCTGTCAGGTTGGATGGGGAGCGTCGCTGCACAGCTATTTACAGGTCTCTCTAGAGATATTAGATCGGGTTCAAGTCCGGGCTCTGGCTGGGCCACTCAAGGACTGAGCGCTCTGGAGCAGGTTTTCATTAAGGATCTCTCTGTACTGCTCCATTCATCTTTCCCTCGATCCTGACTAGTCTCCCAGTCCCTGCCGCTGAAAAACATCCCCACAGCATGATGCTGCCACCACCATGCTTCACCGTAGGGATGGTGCCAGGGATTCTTCCAGATGTGACGCTTGGCATTCAGGCCAAAGAGTTCAATCTTGGTTTCATCAGACCAGATAATCTTGTTTCTCATGGTCTGAGAGTCCTTTAGGTGCCTTTTGGCAAACTCCAAGCGGGCTGTCATGTGTCTTTTACTGAGGAGTAGCTTCCGTCTGGCCACTCTACCATAAAGGCCTGATTGGTGGAGTTCTGCAGAGATGGTTGTCCTTCTGGAAGGTTCTCCCATCTCCACAGAGGAGCTCTGGAGCTCTTTCAGAGTGACCATCGGGTTCTTGGTCACCTCCCTGACCAAGGCCCTTCTCCCCCGATTGCTCAGTTTAGCCGGGCGGCCAGCTCTAGGAAGAGTCTTAGTGGTTCCAAACTTCTTCCATTTAAGAATGATAGAGGCCACTGTGTTCTTGGAGACCTTCAATGCTGCAGAACTGTTTCGGTACCCTTCCCCAGATCTGGGCCTCGACACAATCCTGTCTCGGAGCTCTACGGACAATTCCTTCGACCTCATGGCTTGGTCTTTGCTCTGACATGCACTGTCAACTGTGGGACCTTATATAGACAGGTGTGTTCCTTCCCAAACATGTCCAATCAATTAAATTTACCACAGGTGGACTCCAATCAAGTTGTTCAAACATCTCAAGGATGATCAATGGAAACAGGATGCATCTGAGCTCAATTTCAAGTCTAATAGCAAAGGGTCTGAATACTTTTGTAAATAAGGTATTTCTGTTTTGGAATATATTTATTCTGTATATTTTGTATTCTTCTTTTCACTCTGTCATTTAAGTCATTATTGTGGAGTCACTACAATGTTGTTGATCCATCCTCAGTTTTCTCCCATCACAGCCATTGAACTCGTTAACTGTTTTAAAATCACCAATGCCTCATGGTCACATCACTAAGCAGTTTCCTTCCTGTCCTGCAGCTCAGTTCAGAAGGACGACTGCATCTTTGATGTGTCTGGGTGGTTTAATACATCACCCACAGGATAATTATTAACTTGACCATGCTTAAAGAGATATTCAATGTCTGATTTGTTATTGTTACCCATCTACCAATCACTGCCCTTCTTTATGAGGCTTTCAAAAAATATATACTTGAATCTGTGCTTGAAATGCGATACTTGACTGAGGGACCTTCCAGATGTTGAATGTATGGGGGACATGTCCACTTTGACATTATATTATTCTGAGTAGATTGTTGATAAAACATTAATAATATATTTTCAATGAATTCTCAATAAACCTAACAGGAAAAATTATTATTTCAATTTTTTATTTTAAATTGACTGACTTTAATTGGAATAGACCACAACCCTGGAGTCGGCTCTATACAATAAATGACTATCAGAGGAATGATAACTGGAGAGACTGGAAGATGTTGAAACAGCTGCTGTTAACCCTAAAGCCATATTAATTTAATTGACCCCCCCTTCAGCATTAACAGTCCCTGACATTCCTGCTGAGGAGTTTCTGAAGAAACACTGGGCTAAACTAATTCAGCGAACCAAAAACTCAATGCCAATAGCAGATGATCTGTGGTCAAAGCACATGATTGGTGAAGAAGAGCACTCCAGAATAACAGCTGAAACAACTGAACAGGACCGAATGAGAAAACTACTGAAAGCAGTCATCCCCAAAGGACCAGAAGTGACGGGAGCTTGTTTCAAAGCTCTCGTTGAACATGAAAACCATCTTGTTAAGGACTTGAGTGAATCTAGGTAAGACAGTTTTCTTTGCTCCCTCCCTTGAATATGTGTAATGATTTAAAATATAGGTCAAATATAAACACAGCTACCCAGATCAAAGAGGAACTGTTTTTCCAGAATGGAAGCATGTTTTAGTGTTTCTGTCTGTAATAAATGACTGTTATCTTATTGTAGTTACATCATAGGACCATCATCACATCATTATCTCAGGTGGAACTCCTCCTTCTCCTCCATACTTTCTGATCTCTCTCTTCCCTTCTCTTCCATACTTTCTGATCTCTCTCTTCCCTTCTCCTCCATACTTTCTGATCTCTCTCTTCCCTTCTCCTCCATACTTTCTGGTCTCTCTCTTCCCTTCTCCTCCATACTTTCTGATCTCTCTCTTCCCTTCTCCTCCATACTTTCTGATCTCTCTCTCACCTTCTCCTCCATACTCTCTGATCTCTCTCTTCCCTTCTCCTCCATACTTTCTGATCTCTCTCTTCCCTTCTCCTCCATACTTTCTGATCTCTCTCTTCCCTTCTCCTCCATACTTTCTGATCTCTCTCTTCCCTTCTCCTCCATACTTTCTGATCTCTCTCTTCCCTTCTCCTCCATCCTCTTTCTTATAGAACCTAATCTGAAGACGCTGAGGCCTGTCTCCTAGTCTGTGGACTAAGACACTTCTTCACCTAATCTGAATATGCTACAGCATGAAGCTGGCTAGACAAAGACACTTCTTCACCTCGTCAAGCCAGTGCTACAGCATGAAGCTGGCTAGACAAAGACACTTCTTCACCTCGTCAAGCCAGTGCTACAGCATGAAGCTGGCTAGACAAAGACACTTCTTCACCTCGTCAAGCCAGTGCTACAGCATGAAGCTGGCTAGTCAAAGACACTTCTTCACCTCGTCAAGCCAGTGCTACAGCATGAAGCTGGCTAGTCAAAGACACACCACCACGTTGACATCTTGACCTTCCTTAGATCCTTTATGGGATTGCAACTCACTCTGTCTGAAGGAAGGAAGGGAGGAAATGGCCTCACTAAAGGGGATACCTGAGAGGGCAGAGAAGGCACGTGACATCATCGACATGGTGTTGAGAAAAGGAACTGAGTCATGTTCCAGGATGATCAACCTTCTTGGGAAGATGGACTCTATGTCTTTGTACACAGCTTCAGAACAACAGTTGTAGCCAACCCCTGGGTGTGGGGAGACCAGGCAGAATAGACAGGCAGGGTGGTTCAACATGGTCTTGGTGTCTGTTGCTTTAATTCAGGCTCCCAAAAATGTACAGAAAATGTCAATCAAACATGACCACTATAATAGCAATAAACTAACCAAAGGTCCAGCCACACAGCCTCTCTCCTTCTGCAGCCTCCTGGAGGTGTGTATCTTCTAGCAGGAAGATCAGTTAGTCCTCCACTAGGTACCTAGCTGGACCCCTATCTAGCAGGAGGGTCAGTTAGTCCTCCACTAGGTACCTAGCTGGACCCCTATCTAGCAGGAGGATCAGTTAGTCCTCCACTAGGTACCTAGCTGGACCCCTATCTAGCAGGAGGGTCAGTTAGTCCTCCACTAGGTACCTAGCTGGACCCCTATCTAGCAGGAGGGTCAGTTAGTCCTCCACTAGGTACCTAGCTGGACCCCTATCTAGCAGGAGGGTCAGTTAGTCCTCCACTAGGTACCTAGCTGGACCCCTATCTAGCAGGAGGGTCAGTTAGTCCTCCACTAGGTACCTAGCTGGACCCCTATCTAGCAGGAGGATCAGTTAGTCCTCCACTAGGTACCTAGCTGGACCCCTATCTAGCAGGAGGGTCAGTTAGTCCTCCACTAGGTACCTAGCTGGACCCCTATCTAGCAGGAGGGTCAGTTAGTCCTCCACTAGGTACCTAGGTATGGACCCCTATCTAGCAGGAGGGTCAGTTAGTCCTCCACTAGGTACCTAGCTGGACCCCTATTTAGCAGGAGGGACAGTTAGTCCTCCACTAGGTACCTAGCTGGACCCCTATCTAGCAGGAGGGTCATTTAGTCCTCCACTAGGTACCTAGCTGGACCCCTATCTAGCAGGAGGATCAGTTAGTCCTCCACTAGGTACCTAGCTGGACCCCTATCTAGCATGAGGGTCAGTTAGTCCTCCACTAGGTACCTAGCTGGACCCCTATCTAGCAGGAGGGTCAGTTAGTCCTCCACTAGGTACCTAGCTGGACCCCTATCTAGCAGGAGGATCAGTTAGTCCTCCACTAGGTACCTAGCTGGACCCCTATCTAGCAGGAGGGTCAGTTAGTCCTCCACTAGGTACCTAGCTGGACCCCTATCTAGCAGGAGGATCAGTTAGTCCTCCACTAGGTACCTAGCTGGACCCCTATCTAGCAGGAGGGTCAGTTAGTCCTCCACTAGGTACCTAGCTGGACCCCTATCTAGCAGGAGGGTCAGTTAGTCCTCCACTAGGTACCTAGGTATGGACCCCTATCTAGCAGGAGGGTCAGTTAGTCCTCCACTAGGTACCTAGCTGGACCCCTATCTAGCAGAACATGTTGATACAACTCTGTCTCACTCTCACACCAACACACCTACCTACCTGATGTCTGTGTATTTTAAACTTTAGATTTTAAATTTCATTGTATACGCATTGTAAACATGTATTATATACGCATTGTAAGCATGTATTGTATACGCATTGTAAACATGTATTGTATACGCATTGTAAGCATGTATTGTATACGCATTGTAAGCATGTATTGTGATGTTATTGGAATTTACTTACTGTATTTGCATACTCACTGTGAATGTGTCCGGGAAAATGGCTCTGAGAATTTGGCATTCAACTTAAAACCACAGAAATGTATTTTATGAATATATTGTACAGTGTTGGCCTGATAGAGGTTAATGGGAGGGGCTGGATATCAACACAACCATCTCAGTCTATCAGCAGTTTTCTCAGTGAGAACACATTGTCCATTGACAGACATAAGGAGCTGTTCAACCTCTCACCCCTTTACCAATGACTTGAGAGTGGCTGAAGGACCAATCAGCCCCCATCTATACACAATGTTTTACTAAATGTTTTATAACGTTGTATTTTTCTATGTGTATCTACCTGCCCAGGGACTACAGCTAAATCTGGCACATTTACAGAAATGTTGATTGATGTGCATTATCCCTGTCAAATACATGTTGTACATGTCAATTAAAAGGAATGTATTGTGACTTAGAATGTTGTTTAACAATATGGAAAAAAGCAATAAAGTCAACCGCCTTTATAGCACAAATAATATTATAGCATTGACATTTGTTAACAGCATTAAAAGTAATGATTACTAGACAGTTGTCATGGTAAAAGCAGTAATACAAATAACATTATTTATGATGCTACTATTAATAATAATAATAATATTATTATTATAATAATCAATTTTAGAAAACACTTTAAAATCCCATCGGTAATTAGATTAGATGAGTTTATTAGTCACATGGAGAGGGACGCAAAATCTTGTGCTCTGGGCTCCAACAGCGCAGGTCAAAATAAATCAAATCAAATCAAGAGAAGTGAATGAGACAAGATAAAGATGATAATAATGGGTAAGAGTCTGTTGGGTGGTGGGGGCAGGGTAAGAGTCTGTTGGGTGGTGGGGGCAGGGTAAGAGTCTGTTGGTTGGTGGGGGCAGGGTAAGAGTCTGTTGGGGAATGCCCACAGGGGGAGCAGCAGGGGGGGAAGTGATATGTGAATGAAACAGTAATAAAGCAGAATAATATGTAGATATTTACTCCATTGGGGGGTGTGGCTAGGGTAAATGAGGAAGTGATCCATGGTGGCCATCAGTAACAACAAACCAGGTATGGTTTTATTTACTTGACATTTTTCTCCCCTCTTATCATAGTTTTGTTTTTGTCCTGTTGTGTTCTAAAATACAATTCTGGTACAAACCTCCCAAAAATACTAATGTGTTGTTTATTAAACTTTTATTTTCTCGTTTATTTTATGCACTTTGAGATTATTCTTGTTTTCAAAATAATGATTATCATTACTATTCATTACATCATACATAGGCGCTAATCTGTACATAAACCATGCAAGGGATCATTTCCACGCAAAGTGTGAGATTGATCAATATAAATGTTAGCTTGAGAGTGTTCAGCCCCATGACCACGATCAGTGCCAAGTGGTGGAATAATAATAATGACATTATTTTATTTATTTAATTATATTGACATTGTGAATTCATGCAACGTCTTGACAGGTTAAATATAATTTGACCACATCGGTGCATTTGTAACGATAATAATCCATATAAAGTACAGTCATTTGTTAAATTAGAGGTACGTGTGAAAGTGAAACTATTGTGTAAATCCTATAAAAGACTGAGATAATGGAAATCCAATGAGAGATGGCTGATCTTGCTCTGTTGGAAGATCTGGCACCGCAGCATTTCACAGAGAGCACGTTTTTAGAGACAGAAGGACTTTTTAGCAGAAAGTACAGATTGGCTCATCAGATATCGTTTCCCAAAACCAATCTTATAGGATCATTACGAGGATTTAAGACCTACTTTAGAAAGGCAAACCCATGCCATTCGGGTGCGCGTCAAAGTGTTATCCATCCTCGGGTTTTTGGCAACGGGCACTTTTCAACCGGAGCTTGCTGATCGGCCAGCGGCATCTCACATCCCTCGATGAGTCAATGTTTTGGATGCAATCATCAGCAAAACGTACTGTAACATACAATTCCCACCATCGCGCAACAGGTTAAGAGGGGTTTCTTTGCCATCAATGGGTTCCCAAATACGAACGGAGAAATAGACGGCCCCCACATCGCCATAAAAGCACCATCCCAAAACGAGTTCAACTAGGCTATGTGAACAGAGAAGGCTTCTACTCTTAATGAGCAGGTGATAGGTGATGTTATGTGCAAAAGACGCTACTGAATTTAGTGCTCAGCTGGAAAGCACGACTTGTTCATTCTGCAGAACAGCAATGTTGCCGATCCGCCTACAGGGGGAGCTGTTGAGGATGGATGGCGTATTGGTGAGTATTGCCTACTGCTAGTGTCAGATATTGAATGCAACCAAAAGGTTTTATTTGTCTCACTCAGTTGTGGTTTGATGAGTAACAATGAGCGTTATAACTCCACGTGAAATACGCCCATCATTCACCCTTCATGGTGACAATAACGCCCTTATTTGCTGTATAGTTGGGAAGTATTGGAATTAGGCCAAGACAGTATATCTAAAGGAAATATCCATGGCGAACTTCAAATGTCTTTGGAGGTGTTGGCAGAATGTTTTATTTTACAGTGACATTTGCTGTCGGTCTATCTGACCGTTTCTGAAAGACAAAAGCAATTGCAAATTGTTGTGGACCTGTAAACAGATCGTTGGAATGCAGTAATGTTTTGCATTCACTTTTTCTCGAACCTAAATATGCTTCACTGCCCACAAATTCGGAAACATTGTCTACTTGAAAAAAGCCTACACACTTCAATCCAAAAGATCATCTGTCTGTTCACCTGTTCCATTCTGCTGTATGTTATAAACCGCGCCGCGCACCCTGTCATCTGCATAGAGCAAACACTTTAAATAATAGCCTCTCTGATAGGCCCAATTAAATGAGAAATGCGCATGGTCATTTGTTGTATGGCTACATCGGGAATATGAACTCATCATGGCCAGAAAAGGTGAGGAATTTATTATGCAATGATTATGATAATGTATTATGTTTATAAATGAAATATTGTCTACGCAAGAAATGTCACATTACATCATTCAGACGTCGCCTACAAACGTCAACGGAAAAGGTGAAACGTCTGTTCTAACGTTAAACTGCGCTTCGGATCGGATCGCATAGAGCAAAATAGGCTGCTGGAAATACTGTAGCTGATCTATTTAGTACTGTGAAGTGGGTCCTATTAAATGAGAGATGGGACGAATGGTAGCCAATCCTAACTTGTTGTAGGCCTATAGGATATTTGGCGAGTATAGGCTTTATTCTGTAATAACAGGAAATGTATGCCTATTTCTAATTATTTTAGAATGTAAAGATACATTGATTTTCACTAGCAGCAAATTTTTTATTTTTTTATTTCACCTTTATTTAACCAGGTAAGCCAGTTGAGAACAGGTTCTCATTTACAACTGCGACCTGGCCAAGATAAAGCAAAGCAGTGCGATAAAAACAACACAGAGTTACATATGGGGTAAAAAACATAAAGTCAAAAATACAACAGAAAAATATATATACAGTGTGTGCAAATGTAGCACGTTATGGAGGTAAGGCAATAAATAGGCTATAGTGCAGAATAATTACAATAGTATTAACACTGGAATGATTGCATCTTGTTATTATATTTAGCTAGGCCTACCGGTTGTTTTGTTATGAATAAGAGTCTCGTCATATATTCCCCATCTTCACAAAGCTCCTAGGCTACTTTTGCCTTCTTGATATGCAAGACTTCAACCACTAGAAACTGTGCGCACGCATGGTCTAAAGTTTGCAGCAAATTCTCATGTCAAGTTCAGTTTTTATAAATGACAACATTTGCGTGAAAAGTGGCACTTGCATGTTTTGTGGTATATTTTGTGTGTAGGCAACGTTTATAAATGAGACCCCTGGTATTATAGAGCAAAATACTTGAAATAGCTGATCTATTTACTGCTGTGAAGTGGGTCCAATTAAACGAGAGATGGTTGGAACGGTAACCTTGTTGTAGGTCTATATGCTACCACGTGAGTATGAAACCATCACAGAAAAGGTGAGGAATTTATTATGCAATGATCATGGAAACGAAATAAATAATAGCCTAGGAAATAGATGTCTATTTGTAATTATCTAACGGCAAATGATTGTATCTTGTTATCAACCTTTTTATTGTTATGAATAAGCTTGTCCATCATATTTTCCATTTACACAAAATACTAATCGACTTGCCTGTGTGTGAGGATTTTGCGGATACACGCTGTGTTGGTATTTACATACGTGTGTGTTTTGGACGTGTGTTTGCCAGACCTTACCGAAATAGTATTTGTTTTCTTTCTGGACGCCAGCAGGTATTGAACTAACCTCTTGTAGTCCTCCTCATCCTCAGACTCCTCCTCAGACCCAGAATCTAACTTATAAATGCCTCATGAGCTCAGTTCAACTGTCATACCCCATCAGAACCCAGAATCTAACTTATAAATGCCTCATGAGCTCAGTTCAACTGTCATACCCAATCAGAACCCAGAATCTAACTTATAAATGCCTCATGAGCTCAGTTCAACTGTCATACCCCATCAGAACCCAGAATCTAACTTATAAATGCCTCATGAGCTCAGTTCAACTGTCATACCCCATCAGAACCCAGAATCTAACTTATAAATGCCTCATGAGCTCAGTTCAACTGTCATACCCCATCAGAACCCAGAATCTAACTTATAAATGCCTCATGAGCTCAGTTCAACTGTCATACCCCATCAGAACCCAGAATCTAACTTATAAATGCCTCATGAGCTCAGTTCAACTGTCATACCCCATCAGAACCCAGAATCTAACTTATAAATGCCTCATGAGCTCAGTTCAACTGTCATACCCCATCAGAACCCAGAATCTAACTTATAAATGCCTCATGAGCTCAGTTCAACTGTCATACCCCATCAGAACCCACAATCTAACTTATAAATGCCTCATGAGCTCAGTTCAACTGTCATACCCCATCAGAACCCAGAATCTAACTTATAAATGCCTCATGAGCTCAGTTCAACTGTCATACTCCATCAGAACCTAGAATCTAACTTATAAATGCCTCATGATCTCAGTTCAACTGTCATACCCCATCAGAACCCAGAATCTAACTTATAAATGCCTCATGAGCTCAGTTCAACTGTCATACCCCATCAGAACCCAGAATCTAACTTATAAATGCCTCATGAGCTCAGTTCAACTGTCATACCCCATCAGAACCCAGAATCTAACTTATAAATGCCTCATGAGCTCAGTTCAACTGTCATACCCCATCAGAACCCAGAATCTAACTTATAAATGCCTCATGAGCTCAGTTCAACTGTCATACTCCATCAGAACCCAGAATCTAACTTATAAATGCCTCATGAGCTCAGTTCAACTGTCATACCCCATCAGAACCCAGAATCTAACTTATAAATGCCTCATGAGCATGGTCATGTGATGAGGATAACAGACTGTCTCATTGAGAAGGCGGATCACCTGCGTTTTACACAGGCAGCCCAATTCTGATATTTTTCCTGTTAATTGGCAAAATAAGCTGATCTGATTGGTCAAAAGCCAATGAGTGAAAGAAAAGAACCCAGAATTGGTCAGCCTGTGTAAACACAGCCATAGGGACCTGTAAAGTCCACACTGAAGTTGTACAACTGATGTAGGACTACAACGTGTCAGTTAGTTCATTAACAAATAATGACTTCATTTGAATGACGTTATTCTGGCTCAGCCTTTTTCAAAGCTCTCCTCCAGGGCCCCCAGGAGGTGCATGTTTTAGTTTTTGGTCCTAGAACTAACACCTTAGATTCAACTAATTAACTTTATCATCAAGCCCTTGATTGTTTTTGTATCGGGTATGTTAGTTCTAGGGCGATTTTATTTTGTATCTACCTGCCCAGGGACTACAGTTGAAAACTAGCTAGCTGGCTAAATCTGACACCTTTACTGAAATGTTGATTGATGTGCAGCATCCCTGTCAAATACATTTCATAGATTAAATTAAAAGGAATGGAATGTATCTATGTGTCTGTCTATCTGTGTATGTGAATTTGTAATACATGAGGGAGAAAAAAAAAGTGACCCTCCCCTATACCCCAAATTACCCTCACTCCTAGGACAGACCACAGCCTTTAGATATGGAGTTTTAGAAACTGTTCGTTGTTTTGTAACCATCACATGGCAAAGTAGCCAGAAGGTTGTGGATTCGCAGACCACCACGGACAATGGTAGGGGTGAAGAAAAGATAGCTTTTATAAAAGGCATTTCATGCAATTCTTTGTCATTTTACATGACTGGAGACAAGCAGAAATCTATTTTAATACCACAACAGAGCATGACAACGAATACAGGCTGTTCACCGGAGACGTTTTGATTTCTATACAGGCTGTTCACCGGAGACGTTTTGATTTCTATACAGGCTGTTCACCGGAGACGTTTTGATTTCTATACAGGCTGTTCACCGGAGACGTTTTGATTTCTATACAGGCTGTTGTTAAAGAAAGAGGATAGTCTAAGTTTTGGAACAGTGCTAAAGTTGTATTTCAACTGTAAAAAATTAAGTGCAACAGAACCAGTTACAACTGAACTATTTGATCATCAATGAATTTGCAAAGTCAATGTTTTGTTTCCTTTGTCACACCGGCTGGGGCGGTAGGTGGCTTAGTGGTTAAGAGCGTTGTGCCAGTAACCGAGAGGTTGCTGGTTCTAATCCCCGAGCCGACTAGGTGAAAAATCTGTCGCTGTGCCCTTGAGCAAGGCACTTAACCCTAATTGCTCCTGTAAGTCGCTCTGAATAAGAGCGTCTGCTAAATGACTAAAAATGTAAAAACATAGAAAGTTGTAGCACAGCCTCTGAATGTCATAGAGACAAACCAATGATATTCTATATGCAACACAAATCCCTCGTTGTTAGTAGCCTAAAGCGACATTAAAATGAAGGTTGTTTAAGTGAATGAAGCCTTCTTGAATTAGCCTTCCAGCACCCATGCACTGTCCATCTCCGCGGCTGCCGCTTCATGGGTAAGTTATGGAAATTACTGGTTTATGGTTTATTTCTTTATTTACCTGAATTTAAAATCAGGGGAGCCCAACTGAAACCAGTGTCTCATTTGTAATGGTGTCTTGAGGACAAAAATTCCATCAACACAACAACAAAAGACAAAGAGAAACTACCAGACAGCTATAAATACATGACATCATGTGATTACACACTTCAGTGGGACTCATTTAACAACAGAGTTTTAAACTGCCCTATCAGCACCTGGGAATCCAGGTGGATTCGAATCATCGAATTGGTGATTCGTTTTGTATTCCATAACTGTGGTGCGTTAAAACTAAAGGCAGATTTACCAAAAAATGTGTCGAGACAAGCGGGACCCCAAGAGTTAACCAACCTTGCGAACGGGTTTGGTATCTCATGTTGTTATATTTCAACAGGGAAGTGAGGTATGTTGGAAGCTTGTGGACAAGAGCTCTGTAAACAAGAAGGGAGTAATGAAGTGATCTATGGGATTTTAGTGAGGACCAGCCAACCTTTTGATACAGGATGCAGCGATGTGTATTAAAACTATCACCTGTGATAAAGTGAAAGGCGCTATGGTAGACGGCATCCAAATGTTTAAGAGTAGTGGCTGCTGCATTCTGGTAAATGGAGTCACCGCGGTCAAGAACTGGAAGGAAAGTTGACAGCACAATCTGCTTCCTGCTGTTAATAAAAAAGAAGCCCACTTTAAAATCTTAGCTTTTTAACTAGCTCATCAGTATGTTTTTTAAACGTTAGATCTTTATCAACCCAAATGCCCAGATATTTATAAGCGGGAACGCGCTCCATAACAGAGCCACCCAATGAGTGAATATGTAGCCCATCTGAGACAGTTTATTCAGTGAATAAGAGAACAACATATTTAGTTTTGCCCGCAATAAGTACGGGTTTTAAATCAACAAGGGCTTCCTGTAATGTAACTAAATCAGATTTCAGCTCTAACATAGCTTGGTCAACAGTCGGCGCATAACCGTATAGTCTGCATATAGAAGAATATTACAGGATTTAATACATAGACCAGTAGTATTTATATAAATGGTAAAGAGAGGTCAATAACTCTGATAAATAGCTTCATTATGGGGCAACAAAACATATTGTTTTTATTCATATCAATTACAGCAGTAGCGAGCTTACCTCCTGTCTTCCTTCTCATGTTCACGTACTCCCTCTCAAACTGAACAGGAAGTAAGTAAGACTAGTCCGCGCACACAGATATTGCATTTTTTGTAAACCTTTTTTAAATTTATTTTTCCGTTAGAAGCCTTTGACTCGCCTCCTGAAGTCCCACGGTACACAGCACATCCATTGATTAGGAAGCACACCGGGGTTTACATCAGCAAGAGCAGGGTAGGACAGGGCTCATGATTGGGATAACCTATCCATTGCACTGTGTAACACTGTATACACCATCCCAGCAGCAGTGCAAAAACTCGGAAAAGGAAGTACATTTTCTTAGAAATAGAACTTGGCGCTGTTCTTCTCCGAGCATTCTCTTCCTATAGCCTTAGGCCTACAGTAGAGGCCATGGATCATGTGATTGAGACCAAGCGAAAGATCATGACCCTCCCCCATTGTGAACAATTGCGTGCATTTCGACCACTCCCTAATTTCATTAAATCAAGAAATACAAAATATAAATCGACTTTTACTAGATAGAATATGAACGTATCGGCTGGATACTTGCCTTAAGTGTATGGAGACTTTACATGACCTAAATATCAATATATAATAGGCTATAAACCTATGAGTATTTTTGGTGAGCCGGTTCATTTGACTCCGTTCACATAAGAGAGCCATCATTTGGCTCCCAAATGGCTCTTCATTTAAAATGCTTAATTGCAAATCTACAATATAAAGGTCAAACGGTAGACTACCATTACGTCAGATAGTGAAATGCGCGTTCAAATACATTTTTACCTGGATAAATTATTAGATCACCTGCTTAAAAAATAAGTTTATTTTTAACGCACTACAAACATAAGCCTGGAGCAGAATGACGCGCTCTCCCCACTATTTACTGTTTCTGCAGTAAGGATTCACCCTCTTTAGATAATTATTGTGTAACTTATCTGCAGGTGATCGTTGTTTTGAGCTCAAAAAGCACCTCCTGGCTGCATGTAAATCAGGGAGAACAAATTAACGGCTCTTTCACCGATGCAATTCGATTCCCGACGTTGACCAAAAAAGATCCGTTCACAAAGAGCCGTTCTTTCGCGAACGACCCCATCACTAGTTTGAAATAGGAAATACATGTATAAGGAAGTAGAGGACGTTGTCGATGAGGAAACATGTTTAAGAGGTTTGTAGCGTTCTTGTACAATTTAATGTAGACTATTATTTATTGAGAAGTTATGCTATCATAAAGAGAGAGATGATTTAGGGGGTAAGACATCCGCCAAGTTATTACAATATTGATTTCAGCTTCCGTGAATGATAATTTTGGCTAATTAACATTGGTGTTAGTGATCAGCCTAATCGATAAGATCGAATGTGATGTGAAAGGCTACAGGGCTATGATTATGGGTATTATTGTTATTGGCGATTGACAGCACATTATCGTGATAATTATCCGCATGAAAGACTGTGGAAACTGCGCACTTTCACTTCCTGAAAGAAGACGTGCATCGGAATTATGTAAAGCTGTCCACTAAATAAAATAGTATGTCTCGTCAAGTAAAAGTGACGTGCAACAATGTGCATAGAAACTATTTAAATGTAGGGCTAAATCAAATTTTAAGTTTAAAGCTTTCTGGTGACGGATCAGAAAGGCGGTGGTCCGTTTGGCGCAGGTGCGCTCGATATAATTTACCGGCTCACGTACGCGCATTGTTAACCACAGGTTGAATCGGCAGCACACCTTTTCTCTGAATGCAAAACCCCGGTTCCCCGGGCGAGATAAACTGATCGCACCTCAAGGGAACTCAAGCGCTGCATGGGTGTATTCACTAAACCAGGGATGGGCAACTGGCGGGCCGCGACCCACCTTTTGTAGTCCCGCGGACCAATAATAAAAGCCGTTGTTTTGGAACTCAGTCTGGGTCTCAACTTGCTGTTGACCGTTAGAATAATACAACACACGAGGTGCAATTTGGAAATGTGGTTGTGCCTCAGCAGTCACTCAATTAGCCCATGTCAGCTACATTTGTTTTTAGATTGGTAGGTTACTGAATTACAGACCGCGGGTGGGGACCATTGATCGTCAGTTATCATATTAAAAACGGCAAACATTTGCCCCCACCCTTTGGCAAAATGTGTAGAATTGCATGAAATGAGTTAGAAAATTGCGAAATATTCTCTCCGCCCTCATGGCGAAATGTGTAGAATTGCAGGAAATGAACATGAAAACTATTATGGATGTGGGTACGCAGAGACACTGCGGCACCCCATGATGAGTTCTGTTTTTTTTTGTGGCACCCACCCCCATCAAAGTTGCCCATCCCACCACTAGGGACCTACCAGAATTTGTCCAATAGAAAAGTCTTGTTGTTGAAACATTTTGCTACGGTTTGGTACGGTGTTCACTAACGAGTACACCCAAGCTCAGGCACTATCAAATGCACTTGCCAGACAAACAATATTTTCCATCATTGGACATTTTTCTGCATAAGGTAATTTCCATGTAAAAGGACCCATGAACACCAACATGTGAAGGTCATAGGAGAATATCAAATTGGGTATCAAATGAAAGCTTAAGAGTCTGTGTTTTGGGGAAATTAGAAGGCATAGATACATTTTTCAACCATTTTCCATCTTAAAAATGATGCATAAGTAATAGGTCTTCGAAAACATCTACCAGAAAAAGTCTAAAAAGGTATTAGAAATACATCAAAACACAATAATGTTAAAGTGAAGACCCCTAATAGCCAACTAATAGCAACACTTATATTTAGTTTGGGATAAATTAGTTGCCTTCTGTAAGTTTTTAAGAAACATTGCCTTGTAATTCCGTTACCACAAAAACACACACAGTATATTTAAGATCTTTTCTAATTTCTCTTCTCATCAGGAGGGAGGATAATGAAAGTTCACAGACGTAACAAGTAAAAGTAGATCTAACAATTAGGTAGTGTTTTTACTGATATACATTTTTATTTTTGAATTATTAACTGATTAAAACTCGTAATTATGTTACCAAATCTGAACCTAAAATAATACAATAATTAAGAAACCCATTTGAAAAACTAAAACTATACTGAAACTATTATCATTGACTCCAAAACTATAATAAAATAAAAACAATCATAAACTATGTTCAATTAGTTTTTTTTCCTTCTATACTTTGGGGCAAAAAATCTAATGAGGTTTTCAAGCTTCTGAATCTGTCTGGTAAATGCTGCCAGGAGATGGCGATGTTTCAAATAGGGCTAGCTTGTTCATCAGTAGTCTCTCTAGAGTCTAGACAGCCTCCCACAATGTACCAATGTTCCTGCATACAAGCAAAGATTGTCTATTATATTGAGAAGATACTCAAGTGACCGCTCTAACAACGGAAATGCATGTCCTCAAAGATGGAAGGCAGGCGGGAGGATGCATGTCCTCAAAGATGGAAGGCATGCGGGAGGATGCATGTCCTCAAAGATGGAAGGCAGGCGGGAGGAGGCGAGAGCCGATGGGACCATCTAGCCAATGAGAGGGCAGATATGTGTGTGAACAACAGGCCATAGAGATAAAGGGACTCATCTTTGTATCTGTGCCATTATAGCATCTGGGACAGCATGGGCAGAGCCATTCAGGCTATCTCCATTTTAAAGTAGTACATTTTCTTCTTCTTCATTGGCTGATTGCTCCCAACTCACAGGAATCCCCATCCAGTTGACTACTTTAAAATGGTGGAAAGCCTCAAGCGCAATGTCCATGCTAAAACCGGTTATATCCCTGATGAGTCCTCTATTTCTATGGCAACAGGCACAACTCCGATGGTTTGTTTACATTTCTACCGTTGTGGCTAGATGGAGTAGGCCTACAGCTCTGTCTAGTGGTTGCGTTGGGGACAACAGTTGTTGACAAATGTAGCATTTTAGCTAAGCCTGACCCTTTTCCTAACCTTAATCTCAGTCTCCTAACCTGCTGTGTTAGTTCTCCTAACCTGCTGTGATAGTTCTCCTCCTAACCTGCTGTGTTAGTTCTCCTAACCTGCTGTGTTAGTTCTCCTAACCTGCTGTGTTAGTTCTCCTAACCTGCTGTGATAGTTCTCCTAACCTGCTGTGATAGTTCTCATCCTAACCTGCTGTGTTAGTTCTTCTAACCTGCTGTGTTAGTTCTCCTAACCTGCTGTGTTAGTTCTCCTAACCTGCTGTGTTAGTTCTCCTCCTAACCTGCTGTGTTAGTTCTCCTAACCTGCTGTGTTAGTTCTCCTCCTAACTTGCTGTGTTAGTTCTCCTCCTAACCTGCTGTGTTAGTTCTCCTCCTAACTTGCTGTGTTAGTTCTCCTCCTAACCTGCTGTGTTAGTTCTCCTCCTAACCTGCTGTGTTAGTTCTCCTAACCTGCTGTGATAGTTCTCCTAACCTGCTGTGTTAGTTCTCCTAACCTGCTGTGTTAGTTCTCCTAACCTGCTGTGTTAGTTCTCCTAACCTGCTGTGTTAGTTCTCCTCCTAACTTGCTGTGTTAGTTCTCCTCCTAACCTGCTGTGTTAGTTCTCCTAACCTGCTGTGTTAGTTTTCCTCCTAACCTGCTGTGTTAGTTCTCCTAACCTGCTGTGTTAGTTCTCCTAACCTGCTGTGTTAGTTCTCCTAACCTGCTGTGTTAGTTCTCCTAACCTGCTGTGTTAGTTCTCCTAACCTGCTGTGTTAGTTCTCCTCCTAACCTGCTGTGTTAGTTCTCCTAACCTGCTGTGTTCATTCTCCTAACCTGCTGTGTTACTTCTCCTAACCTGCTGTGTTAGTTCTCCTCCTAACCTGCTGTGTTAGTTCTCCTCCTAACCTGCTGTGTTAGGTCTCCTAACCTGCTGTGTTACTTCTCCTAACCTGCTGTGTTAGTTCTCCTAACCTGCTGTGTTAGTTCTCCTCCTAACTTGCTGTGTTAGTTATCCTCCTAACCTGCTGTGTTAGTTCTCCTAACCTGCTGTGTTAGTTCTCTTCCTAACCTGCTGTGTTAGTTCTCCTCCTAACCTGCTGTGATAGTTCTCCTCCTAACCTGCTGTGTTAGTTCTCCTCCTAACCTGCTGTGTTAGTTCTCCTCCTAACCTGCTGTGTTACTTCTCCTAACCTGCTGTGTTAGTTCTCCTCCTAACTTGCTGTGTTAGTTCTCCTAACCTGCTGTGTTAGTTCTCCTAACCTGCTGTGTTAGTTCTCCTCCTAACTTGCTGTGTTAGTTCTCCTAACCTGCTGTGTTCATTCTCCTAACCTGCTGTGTTAGTTCTCCTAACATGCTGTGTTATTTCTCCTAACCTGCTGTGTTAGTTCTCCTCCTAACTTGCTATGTTAGTTCTCCTAACCTGCTGTGTTCATTCTCCTAACCTGCTGTGTTAGTTCTCCTAACCTGCTGTGTTCATTCTCCTAACCTGCTGTGTTCATTCTCCTAACCTGCTGTGTTCATTCTCCTAACCTGCTGTGTTAGTTCTCCTAACCTGCTGTGATAGTTCTCCTAACCTGCTGTGTTAGTTCTCCTAACCTGCTGTGATAGTTCTCCTAACCTGCTGTGTTAGTTCTCCTAACCTGCTGTGTTAGTTCTCCTAACCTGCTGTGTTAGTTCTCCTAACCTGCTGTGTTAGTTTGCCTCCTAACCTGCTGTGTTAGTTCTCCTAACCTGCCACGTTGTCCTTATATTGGCCAGGTACTATAGTGGCTGCTCTATCAGATTATCCATTATATTGACCAGGTACTATAGTGGCTGCTCTATCAGATTATCCATTATATTGGCCAGGTACTATAGTGGCTGCTCTATCAGATTATCCATTATATTGACCAGGTACTATAGTGGCTGCTCTATCAGATTATCCATTATATTGACCAGGTACTATAGTGTCTGCTCTATCAGATTATCCATTATATTGGCCAGGTACTATAGTGTCTGCTCTATCAGATTATCCATTATATTGACCAGGTACTATAGTGGCTGCTCTATCAGATTATCCATTATATTGACCAGGTACTATAGTGGCTGCTCTCAGATTATCCATTATATTGACCAGGTACTATAGTGGCTGCTCTATCAGATTATCCATTATATTGGCCAGGTACTATAGTGGCTGCTCTCAGATTATCCATTATATTGGCCAGTTACTATAGTGGCTGCTCTATCAGATTATCCATTATATTGGCCAGGTACTATAGTGGCTGCTCTATCAGATTATCCATTATATTGGCCAGGTACTATAGTGGCTGCTCTCAGATTATCCATTATATTGGCCAGTTACTATAGTGGCTGCTCTATCAGATTATCCATTATATTGACCAGGTACTATAGTGGCTGCTCTATCAGATTATCCATTATATTGGCCAGGTACTATAGTGGCTGCTCTATCAGATTATCCATTATATTGACCAGGTACTATAGTGGCTGCTCTCAGATTATCCATTATATTGGCCAGGTACTATAGTGGCTGCTCTATCAGATTATCCATTATATTGGCCAGGTACTATAGTGGCTGCTCTATCAGATTATCCATTATATTGACCAGGTACTATAGTGGCTGCTCTATCAGATTATCCATTATATTGACCAGGTACTATAGTGGCTGCTCTATCAGATTATCCATTATATTGGCCAGGTACTATAGTGGCTGCTCTATCAGATTATCCATTATATTGGCCAGGTACTATAGTGGCTGCTCTATCAGATTATCCATTATATTGGCCAGGTACTATAGTGGCTGCTCTATCAGATTATCCATTATATTGGCCAGGTACTATAGTGGCTGCTCTATCAGATTATCCATTATATTGACCAGGTACTATAGTGGCTGCTCTATCAGATTATCCATTATATTGACCAGGTACTATAGTGGCTGCTCTCAGATTATCCATTATATTAGCCATGTACTATAGGGGCTGCTCTATCAGATTATCCATTATATTGACCAGGTACTATAGTGGCTGCTCTATCAGATTATCCATTATATTGACCAGGTACTATAGTGGCTGCTCTATCAGATTATCCATTATATTGGCCAGGTACTATAGTGGCTGCTCTATCAGATTATCCATTATATTGACCAGGTACTCTAGTGGCTGCTCTCAGATTATCCATTATATTGGCCAGGTACTATAGTGGCTGCTCTATCAGATTATCCATTATATTGGCCAGGTACTATAGTGGCTGCTCTATCAGATTATCCATTATATTGACCAGGTACTATAGTGGCTGCTCTCAGATTATCTATTATATTGACCAGGTACTATAGTGGCTGCTCTCAGATTATCCATTATATTGACCAGGTACTATAGTGGCTGCTCTATCAGATTATCCATTATATTGACCAGGTACTATAGTGGCTGCTCTCAGATTATCCATTATATTGGCCAGGTACTATAGTGGCTGCTCTATCAGATTATCCATTATATTGGCCAGGTACTATAGTGGCTGCTCTATCAGATTATCCATTATATTGGCCAGGTATTATAGTGGCTGCTCTATCAGATTATCCATTATATTGACCAGGTACTATAGTGGCTGCTCTCAGATTATCCATTATATTGACCAGGTACTATAGTGGCTGCTCTATCAGATTATCCATTATATTGACCAGGTACTATAGTGGCTGCTCTCAGATTATCCATTATATTGACCAGGTACTTCAAGAATGAATCAGTATACAGTATATAATTAATTCATAGTCCAAAAATGGATGTAGCAACTAAGGATTCTAGCTTTAAAGACCCAATGCAGGCATTTTTACATCAATATCAAATCATTTCTGGTTAACAATTAATGAAGTACTTTACTGTAATAGATTTCCATTCAAATGGAGAAAAAAAATGCTTTTTTTAGCAAAAAAAAACGATTTATCAAGCAAGAATTTAGGACTGTCTGCGAGTGGTCTAGGTGGGGAGGGGAACACTGAAAACTAGCTGTTTTATAGAGCTGGCCAGATTGTAGTCCTAAAAAAAATGGAAATGAGTTACCTCAGGTTCGTTCAGCTATGGTATATTTCCCTATGGGGAAAATTAATGGGAAAGAATAGGGGTTTGGGGATAAACGCTGAAAATAAGGTCAGAGGTTAACAAAGGCTTAGTAGATCAAATCAAATGTTATTTGCCGCATGCGCCGAATACATCAGGTTGTTGACCTTACAGTGAAATGCTTACTAACAAGCCCCTTAACCAACAATGCAGTTTGATATGTCTTGTTCTATGAGATATCAATCAGTTAACATGACCTTTATGAATTATGAAGCCTTTGTGTTTAAAAATAAAAATAAAAGTCTGATTTACATAAATGCTTCAAATTTCACAAAATGGCGTTAGCTGATGAAGATGATCTCATAGAACAAAACGTATAAGATCTTGTAAGCCTGTGTTTACCACAGACCTTATTGACAGCCTTTTATCCAACCACACTACATCAATTCCATTCATTTCCCCATAGGCTTTGTCCAATGAACCATGGCGGAGTTAGTACCTACATAAATACACTATTACTATTGCTCTTTATTGGTAGAGAGGTTTGTTATTGGTCCATTAACCAATGTATAATTTAAACCTAACCTGACCTATCGCCTGATGCATTACCTTATGTATTACTGCCCCCTAGTGGCAAGAAGTGGCATCCCCCCAAAAACATATTTACAGTGCAGTCGGAAAGTATTCAGACCCCTTGATTTTTTTTCTCCACAATTTGTTACTTTACAGCCTTATTCTAAAATGGATTAAATAGTCCCCCCCCCCCCCCCCCCCCCATCAACAATCTACACACAATACCCCATAATGACAAAGCAAAAACAGGTTTTTAGAAATGTTTGCTACTTTATAACAAATTAAAAAACGGAAATATCACATTTACAGCCTAGAGTCTTCTTGGGTATGATGCTACAAGCTTGGCACACTTGTATTTGGGGAGTTTCTCCCATTCTTCTCTGCAGATCCTCTCAAGCTCTGCCAGGTTGGATGGGGAGCGTCGCTGCACAGCTATTTTCAGGTCTCTCCAGAGATGTTCGATCAGGTTCAAGTCCGGGCTCTGGCTGGGTCACTCAAGGACATTCAGAGACTTGTCCCGAAGCCACTCCTGCTTTGTCTTGGCAGTGTGCTTAGGGTTGTTGTCCTGTTGGAAGGTGAACCTTCGCCCCAGTCTGAGGTCCTGAGCGCTCTGGAGCAGGTTTTCATCAAGGATCTCTCTGTACTTTTCTCCGTTCATCTTTCCCTCAATCCTGACTAGTCTCCCAGTCCCTGCTGCTGAAAAACATCCCCACAGCATGATGCTGCCACCACCATGCTTCACCATAGGGATGATGCCAGGTTTCCTCCAGACGTGATGCTTGGCATTCAGGACAAAGAGTTCAATCTTGGTTTCAACAGACCAGATAATCTTGTTTCTCATGGTCTGAGAGTCTTTAGGTGCCTTTTGGCAAACTCCAAGCGGGCTGTCATGTGCCTTTTACTGAGGAGTGGCTTCCGTCTGGCCTCTCTACCATAAAGGCCTGATTGGTGGAGTGCTGCAGAGATGGTTGTCCTTCTGGAAGGTTCTCCAATCTCCACAGAGAAACTCTGGAGCTCTGTCAGAGTGACCATTGGGTTCTTGGTCACCTCCCAAGTCCCTTCTCCCCCGATTGCTCAGTTTGGCCGGACCGCCAGCTCTAGGAAGAGTCTGGGTATTTCCAAACTTCTTCCATTTAAGAATGATGGAGGCCACTGTGTTCTTGGGGACCTTCAATGCTTCAGACATTTTTCGGTACCCTTCCCCGACACAATCCTTTCTCGGAGCTCTACGGACAATTCCTTCGACCTCATGGCTTGGTTTTTGCTCTGACATGCACTGTCAACTGTTGGGACCTTATATAGACAGGTGTGAGCCTTTCCAAATCATGTCCAATCAACTGAATTTACCACAGGTGGACTCCAATCAAGTTATAGAAACATCTCAAGAATGATCAATCGAAACAGGATGCACCTGAGCTCAATGTCTAGTCTCATAGCAAAGGGTCTAAATACTTATGCAAATAAGGTATTTCTGTTTTTTATTTTTAATAAATTTGCACAAAAAAAAAAAAAACTTTTCACTTTGTCATTATGGGGTATTGTGTGTAGATTGATGAGGATTTTTATTTATTTAATCCATTTTATAATAAGGCTGTAACGTAACAAAATGTTGAAAAAGTCAAGGGGTCTGAATACTTTCCAAATACACTGTAGGCACAGAGTTTCTAACCCCAGAGGCGCAACATCGAGAAAAGAGACCAAACAGACCAGGCCGGGGTTTGAGAAGTCTATGAGAGAAGTGAAAGGTTCTTCAGTAGTTGTTAATCTTCTCTAAATGTAAAGGCACACCACAGATTAGAGCCAATGTCTTCAGTAGTTGTTAATCTTCTCTAAATGTAAAGGCACAGCACAGATTAGAGCCAATGTCTTCAGTAGTTGTTAATGTGGTATCGCGTCGAATGCTGGTGGGTATTGCTGTCGATCAAAGAATCCACTTAAGCTGTATCGTGTTTTAGAGGCTTTTATTAATACCACGAGGTTACAGCATAAGTTAACAGACCCGCGGAGATCCGGAGAAGCAGTCCCAAATAAATCTCAATGCTTTCTGCCCATTCGGCGTTGTTCCTCCAGTATATATAACCTCCCAAGATGTGGGTGGCTCCCTCTACTGTCCAATCCCCATGTCTACACCACACTTCCTGTCTGTTGTATGCGGCGTTACACTAAAAACATTCCCCCTTGATACTAACATAAACATTCCATTTCTTCATAAAAAACATTTAACAAAGACATAATCTTAATACACTACATTTCCCCCCTTCGAGACGAACTAAACGTCTCGAAAACAAACAGAACAGGATTATGACTAGTAACAATTTATCTTATTGAGTATCTTTAACATTAAACCAAAAACATTCTCCTCTAGAGTGTAAATACCTTTCTATGAAATAACTGTTTATGAAGTGTGAATACATTACTATGAAATATGAACAAATCTCTATGGAGTGTAAGAGCGAAAAACTGTCCGGCAGCCATCTTTTCAGATATCCATCCATCAATCAATGAACCTCTCCCTGCCTAAACTCCTGTCCCTAAACATTCACGAAATAAACAAAAACATCTAAGATCCTCACATGTATTCAATAACATCAAACATCATTCTACAAAAATTAATACCTAAAAATATAACACAATTATGTATTACACATGTCTATATGTCATTGCAAACACTGGAATGTAGTCCACTACACTTCATCTCCCTGTAGTCTCGACTTCCAATGGACTGTTGATGATGGAATCGGCCACACCCTCCTTGTTTCATCTCCTCCAGTCATATTGTCCCTTCATATTGTCTTTGTTTGAGTATTTCAATCTCCACATGTTCCCCCAAATGCTTCTGGAAGAAAAGAAAAGAAACCAAACAGTATCTTTTCCAAAAAAACACTTTCAAATTGAACATCAATATCAACTAAGAATATAGAAATGATATATAAATGATGCATGAATCACATAAACCTATTCCCCCCTTTGATTCATAAATCATACCAACATCACCCTAATATTGAAAAAAAATTGAAAAATAATCAACTCATAAAAAATAAAAAAAATGATATTTATCCATCAGTAGTCCATCCATCTTCCTCCAGATCAGGAACAGTCAACACCGGCATCTGAGTGTTGTCTCCAGGCATCACTCTCCAACCTATCTCAATATCATAGCTTTCTCAAAGGTCAGTAACAAATTACAAACATCACACAGTGTTATCAAAGCTGAAACTAAAATCTGACCCATCACTGCCCCTACTGGCCTAATTGATCTTGCAACCAAATCCTCTCAGATCTCCCAAACACATCCCTTATAATGCATCTATAACCCCAGTGATATTATCTGAACTATCTGGACTCAAAGTATAACTAATATTTATCACTATGATCTTCCCAAATGTTACACCATACCATGAATAAAGTCCCCCCTTCTCCCTTAAACTCATCCTTCAATGATAGGCTTGAAGACTATGACATGTCACCCTTTTAACCCTATCTCTAGCTTGTCCGGTGCTATCCCTCTTATAATGGTAAAAACCTCATATGGAAGCTTCAACGTTGACATGTAACAAAATCCTATCCATCCATAATGTAAGAATATATATTTTATCACCACAAACCCTCCAAATATCTCAAAAATCCCCATAGTCACATTGTCAGTCAAAAGCTAATCATTTAACCATCAAAGTCCTGCTCATCTTACTACCTGGTACATAAAAAAGTAACATATTTGTCCTCTCTAACCTTTTGTCCGTGCTTATCCAAAGTCATCATATAACATCACAATCTGATATTCCCATAAACATACCCTTTACCTCATATGTTTTATTAGAACAAAAACAACTTTTAGCCCTCAATGTTTCACCTGAATACTTCAGGGTTCCGTTGTTACCTAATTTTCCTTTCCCATTTAACAATTCCCATAGGGTAATTCATTTAACCAAGAACACTTAAACCTAGGCTTAAACCACTGTTCTGACAACGACATTATTTTATCTGTCAATGACTGTTGCCAATACCACAGTCATGACAAAGCATAAGACTGACCCATACCCGATAGAGGCAGCGCGACCGTCTAACATGTTTGGTGCTGGAATTCTCAACAGACATGGACCCTCAAGATTCCTCACTGATCTTACAGAATGAGTTAATCTATCTCTAATTTCCACAACAGAAGAACAAGCGGTACTGATCAGATACCTCTCCTTGTCTGTCATCAAAATCAAAGATCTCATCCTGTCCTCCATGATGAATCTATATTCTCTCTACTACTATCTGTTCTCCTATTTTAACCCCATTCGTACTATCATTGACAGCACTCTCCATCCGTAACATAACCCATGAGTCTAAAATTCCCCATTTAATTTCAGAAAAGTTGTTGTCGATGTCATACTCCCTCTTTTGCTATTGCCATCGTATCATTAATCCCTTCCAAAGTTACCATTAAAGTAGTTGACTTAATTGCTGTATCAACCCTAATTACTTCTAGTGCAAAAGTTCCCATTATCCTCTGTGTATTATCTACTGTTGGAGTGACTACTATAATCTACTCTTCCTGAACTCCCTCGGTGACTGTGGAACTTCAACAGATTTCAAATCTTCCATTATAGGCATCACTTTACGAATTACATAGCCCTTTAACCAATAATTCTTAACCGGAACAAATTCTAATGCTTGCACTAGATAAGTATACATATATTCTCCCTGACCTTTCTCTGTAACATTACGCACCATAAGTGAACAGTCACTCCTAACATCTTCCACTTCATATCGTTGTACAAACTATCCCTCCTTTGACTAGGTGCAACAGCTTCTACTCCTGGTCCTGATAACAATACTTATTCTCCATAATTATCTCTCCATATGGGAGGAACGTCCCCATCCTAATCCCTAATAAGTATTCTTTCCCTAACATTGGTGCTGTATTGGTTCCCTTATAACCAAATGCGATATATTTATGGCTTTAATAACTATCAATGTTGAAAGAATTAAATTGCTTCTCCCTGTTGTTCTAATAAACTGAAGTGTTAATGTCCTTAGTTACTCCTAGTTTTCCCCAAAGAAAAGATGTCTCTGCTTGTACTTCCATCTATCACCACTAGTGTCACTTTTTCCCCAAATCTCAGTCCTTTCTCTAAATCCCTGACTTTCAAACTTTTGATTACACAAAATACACCTATAATTACCTTGATCTTCCTGCTGGAAACTGTAAATATAGATACTCAATCACCCTCAATCTTCTCTTATCATTCAGCAACACATACTTTCTCAATGCATCTGCTCCTAACAGATCTAAACTCCTACCATATCTTCCCACTAAACTTCTAAAAATGTCATTCACCACTTCTCTCTCTGTCTTACTACTAACTTTGAAACTTAGCTTACTGTCTCAGAGTTCCTTCAACCCAAATCTACCCCTAACTTATTTTAATCTAATGTTTTCTCTCATAACATTTAAAACCTTTTCCCCTGATTTATCCACAAAATCTCTTTACCACCAAATTTCAGAATATGTGATTGGAAAGTTCCCCACCTGCTTCTGACTCATTACACACACTTGGCAAACGACTAAACACCTTTTAGCCTAGCCTGAAATCTCTTAGTGTAAGAATGTAACCCAGAATAATAGTCACCCCTTTTAACTTTATTTTCCCAGACAGATTGTCTAATAGACAGAACAATAGATTATCATCCTTCCTATGATATTATCGTTTTTAAGCAAATGATTCCCAAAAACCCAGTCGTCTAGTGTACATCTTATTGTACAATTCAATTTAAACAATGCATCTCTTCCCAACACTGCAATAACAATATCTTCTAATATTAGTACCTTAAGAGTAATTAACTGTTTTACTACCTCAAATCCCTATCCTAATTCGTTATCAATTAGTGAGATGTTTAACCTCTTTAGGCTGAACCCGGATAAGTTTTCCCCTATTCACTATCACTTCTAATGGTCGGTTGTTTTTACTTCAATTGTTGGCTATTTTCTCTTCTTCTCTCATCGATGCTCTCAGCAGTTTCTCCTCTTCTGTATCTTCAGCTGTGTTACTTCTAAACTATTTGCTTTATCCAGGCATGATAAGCATTGGTCTATATATCCATTTCTTCTTTGCTAGTCATTGTAGGATAAAATCCTCTTGAACATAAAGCCCCTTTAATCTCCAAATCTTCATCGCCATCTTCATCTTCAACTTCCATCAGAGATCAAATCTCGTGTATCCTTCTTTTTCCTCTTGCCAACTTCCTTCTGATCACAGAGTCATATCCACCCATGCATGACCTCTTCATCATCACTCATCTTCACCATCCTCATCTTCTTTAAGTTCCATCCTCCTTAACCTTCCTCTTTTCTTCCAGACCTCACATTTTCTTCCTTCTGGAGTTTTGATCCATCTTCATCGTCTTTTCTACTTGTCCTCTATCTATTATTCATCTTCATCTCTGATGCCATAATCACCCTGCTGGATGATCACTGAAAGCTGAGGATAAACATCCCTAAGCTGTACTTTTTGCTGAATCCGTATGTGAGAAAGGTGTACTAACTTCTGCCATTAGTTTTTCTAACCCTACTTTCTAACACTACTTTAATTAAAGGATTACTATTTTACCCCTATATCAATCGGTGTAATCCCCTTCCTTGTGAACTATCTTATTTTAGACTGTATAGCCTATGACTTCCCCCCTTAAATTATTAATATAACCCTAACAACCCCAAAAAACTCCAAATAAATCAATTAAAAATCATGAATAATTAAAACCAATTTTTATTCCTATATCCTATGTCACCAATTTATCCATTAGTGGTGGCTATATTACCACAACCCATCAAATGCAAGTAAATGTAGTTAGTCAACTTCAAAGCAATCCCCCAAAAACAAAGCCTCTAACCCTATCATTACTCCAATTCCCATAAACCCCTTGCTCTATCAGCTCTGATTATCTTAAATTTACAGAATAGTCAATCCTTGATTCCCAACACATCTGTAATCAAACCCCAGTGATACACAAAGCTTCCAAAATGCAATTTTTTATGAAATAGTATTTGCCAAGCCTATGTAAAATTGTCATAACATCACATATCTTGTAACAGTCTCAAAACCTTATTTTGTTTTTTGACTTGATCCTCTGCCGCGTCACGTGATCACTTCCTGTATCTCCTCGCTCCCCCTCTCTCCTGTCTCTCATGACAAGGGACAAAGACACAGAAACAGCTTTTAGTAGTTAATGCCATCACTGAGTATTTCCAACCATTCAATATTCCTTCGTTCTACATTATTCACTCTAAGACTAAACTCAGAACTAAATAGATCGCTCAAAAACATTATTTTATTTTAATCCGTTATTTAATTATTTAATTCAATTTATTATACTTCGCCAACATATATTTAATGTATATATTCAATAGGTCACAAAACAAGTTTCATCTTTAACCATCGCCGTTTAAACTAGAATACTCATGTTAAAATCTCTCCTCTCTTGTCTGTGTCCATTTCCCCCTTGCAGGGTAACGCCAAATGGGACCTATGACCTTAACCCACCATTTTGGTTTGTAGGCTCAGCGCGACCTCATGTCGTAGTTTTAGCCCCGTAAAATCAAGCACATGCGCACATCCCCTTAAGCCCATGCTTACCACACAATAGACCGATAGCATTACGCTACAGCGTCACTATTTTATACCTTATACTCACACAATTACACATAACAGAGCTCACATTTGCGTAGAACTTTCAGTTCCACCACATACAAACAAGTTTAAGAGGCTTGAATCCATCGCAGTGGACCTCTAAGGTTAAAGTTATCATGTAGCACGCAATACAATTAGCATTTAGCAATTAGCCTTAGCCTTTAGCCTTAGGTACAATGTGACACAACACACATTTAGCATTTAGCCTTAGCATTAGCCTTTAGCCAACTGCGGCCTACAACATGTAACAAACCCGCATTGCGTCTTTAATTGAGTACTGTTTCGTTTGTCCTAAATTTATTCTGCCATGGGTATGGCTATTTCTACGAGCGATCCCCCCCAATGCAACTATCCCGTCGAACAGAAGTTGAGCAAGCCATCCCCAAGAAATGTCCCACCAACCCCCAGTCCCAGACTGAACCTGAAACTCATAATGCGTTGCCAGGATTTTGGCCCACCCTGGTGGTCGCCCCGTTCGTCACGAGGGCTTATCTAAACCTGCAATGCTCTAAAATTGTATACATATCTTGGCCCCGACTGTTCTTGACTTACTATTCAAGCAACACATCTCTATAAACAATCCCTAAACTCTAACCACTTTTGCGCTATTTTTAAAATTTGTATAATGATTAGCCAGACCCCAATCATCAGCAAAAACACCACCTGAGGCACGGTCATAATGGTACATTCCTCCAGTGTACACAAGCAGTAACAAAACCAACAACTTAGCTGCGTTTAGTCGGGTCATGACTCCAGACCGAAGTTAGCTTGAGTTAGCTTGGCGACTCCAAATGCAGCAAAGAAGGATTGCAAAACACCTCCTGGCAAGCTCGCCATTTGTCGTATCGAGTGAGAGGTGGCAATTATTGCTGATGAACAAAAGGAGTCTGCTCATACTGAACGTTGATCATAAGGTTTATTCAGATCACAAGCTTCAGCATGGGTGACAGACTCGCGAGGTCTGGAGAGCAGTGTCCTCCAATTCTAATGGCTGCTCTGCCCTATCTTCTTCGTGTACCCCTATTTATAAACAATGCAACAAGATGGGCTCCCTCTTCTGGCCAATCACCAGTTTACAACACACTTCCTGTCTATTATATGTGACATTATACTAAACATTGCCTTTTGATACTAACATAACCAACATTCCATTTCTTCATGAAAAACATTTAACAAAGACATAATCTTAATACACTACACTCTATAACCTGTTAATTCATATGCCTTGTGACCCTGATATAGGCTTTAGGCCTAAAGGTCGAGACAATAAGAAGACACAGTGGCAGAATAAATTCAACCACACCTTTGTTTTATCACAAAACCAGAGAGCAACCTCTGTCCGGTTAAGTCCACAAAGCATATTCTATGTAACAGACAGTTACATGACCTACATCATGGTCAAGCAAGTTAATGTTTCCGATCACTAAACAACTATTGATTTAGAACCACAGAGAGTTACCGCAAGTTGTAAATGCAGTGTAGTCACCTCTGTTAAGGTATGTGTGTGTGTGTGTCTGTGTGTGTGTGTGTGTGTGTGTGTGTGTGTGTCTGTGTGTGTGTGTGTGTGTGTGTGTGTCTGTGTGTGTGTGTGTGTGTGTGTGTGTGTGTGTGTGTCTGTGTCTGTGTGTGTGTGTGTGTGTCTCTGTGTGTGTGTGTGTGTGTGTCTCTCTCTGTGTGTGTGTGTCTCTGTGTGTGTGTCTCTGTGTGTGGGTGTGTGTGTGTGTGTGTGTCTGTGTGTGTGTGTGTCTGTATGTGTCTGTGTGTGTGTGTGTGTGTGTGTGTGTGTGTGTGTGTGTGTCTGTGTGTGTGTCTCTGTGTGTGTGTGTGTTAGAGAGAGAGGCAGATCCTATGTCAATAAGCTCTAAGGTCCTATGTTACTACACAGTGTATAGAGTACATACTCTCAAATGACACCCTTTTCCCTATATAGTGCACTACTTTTGATATTGCACTATGCTCAATCTCCACCTCTCCTCCCTCCCTCCCTCCCTCCCTCCCTCCCTCCCTCCCTCACTCCCTCCCCCCACCTCTCCCTCCACCTCTCCCTCCCTCTCTTCCTCCCTCCCTCTCTCCCCCCACCTCTCCCTCTCTCCTCCCTCCCTCCCTCTCCTCCCTCTCTCCCTCCCTCTACCTCTCCCCTCCCTCCACCTCATGTCCCAACATAGGTAGTATCAGGAAGTAGAGGAAGAAATGGACGTTACAGGTAGAAGACAAAAACATCTGAGGTTTGTAGCTTTCTTTTACAATTTAATGTAGAAAAGTGTTCTGGAGAAGTTAGGCTATCATAGAGAGACAGATGATTTAGGGGTAAGACATCTACAGAAATGTAAAGTTAATACAATACTGATTTCAACTTTCAAGAATGATAATTGTACTGTACATTGGTGTTGATTCATATTGCTTAGCCTAATCAATATGATCCAATGTGATGTGATGTTATAGGCTACAGGGCTATGAGGTAGGGTATTATTGGTAAAGGCGATTGACATCACATTATCGTGATTATTATCCGCATGTCGAAACTGCGTTAGAAAGACGTGCATCGGAATTATGTAAAGCTGTCACTAAAGAAAATAGTCTGTTTCGACAAGTCAGTCAAGTAAAAATGACGCGCAACAATAGACATAGAAACTAATTAAATGTTGGGATAAATCAAAGTTCAAGTTGAAAATGCTTTCTGGCGACACCGATCAGAAGGGCTGTGGTCCGTTTTGCTCAGTGCTGTACGCTTCATATAACTTGGCCAGCGCACTGTTGCGTAATGTTCCGCATCGTTATCGGCACACCTGAATACAAGCCCGGGTGCAACGGACGAGATAAACTGTTGGCACCTCATGTGAAGTCAAGCAGTGCATGGGTGTATTCACTAAGGGCACTATTCCAACTTATGAAATTACGCCTTTCCTACCTGGCTAAAATGCTTGGAGAATTAAGTAAAACCACAAGTCCGAATCCCTATCTCCATCCATGGTTCATTTAGGAAAGGACCAATGTTAACTAACTAGCTAGACACCAGAGGACAACTACATAACGAGAAGCAAGATTTCAAGTTGTTTCTGTCAAAAACCAAGCTGGTTTACCTTGACACCTTTTATTGGTGCACCAGAACCAATCACAGTTGAGCTCGCTCAGTTTAGCTCAACGCTGATTGGCTCATTTCTAATAGTTTTTTAAATCAAAGGCCAAATGCTCGCAGGCTTCCCTTGTCTTCAATGCTACGGGCAACAATGTCATACTCGTTTGAACCAGACAGCATCAGATAGATGGCCTACACATAGAGAGACAGAGGGGCGCTGTTTAGCTCGCTCGGATGCTTTCTCCTGTGACATACATTCAGCCTCTTGCGAATTAAAGGACAATTATGAAGCAAAGAGAGACGAAAGATACATTATAGCCTGGCTTCCCTTGGCATAGAAGAAATACCTGTCAGCTATTTTAACTGTATGTAATGTCTACTTGGTAAATGTTTATAATGTCTGTCAATCTAAGCTGTAACGTATTTTTAGTTGTGTTTACCCGAGGTAGACTAGCTGTTGTTATGGCGTCAGCTAATGGGGATCCAAGTCAAATCAAATCAAATTAATAACATATTGGACTGTGCATGTTTAAATGCAATATGAAGTCTCTGTTTGAACTTTGACCACAGACAGTAAAAATGTTGTCATTGTTAATGGTTCTTCAACATTGTTCAGAAATATTGACTGTTCTGTTATTTCTTATTGTAGCTGAGTGAACTGTGACTTACATCTAAAATGAGTCTCTCTGGGGAGAGAGAGGAGGGGACCACTGCCTCTAAAATGAGTCTCTCTGGGGAGAGAGAGGAGGGGACCACTGCCTCTAAAATGAGTCTCTCTGGGGAGAGAGAGGAGGAGACCACTGCCTCTAAAATGAGTCTCTCTGGGGAGAGAGAGGAGGGGACCACTGCCTCTAAAATGAGTCTCTCTGGGGAGAGAGAGGAGGAGACCACTGCCTCTAAAATGAGTCTCTCTGGGGAGAGAGAGGAGGGGACCACTGCCTCTAAAATGACTCAAGACACCAGTTCTAAGAGGTAAGAGATTACATGTAAAATATACAGTTCTCTTAAAGATATAAAACTAAAGGGAAAAGTTTTCCCAAATTACATCAAATGTAGTTCTACATCATTAATTTAAAAGTCCCCAAACCGATTTACCAATTGCAGACTGTAGCTTTATAAAGAAACATCAGGACTTCTAGAAGTTAAATTATACAGTTGTTGAAATGATGTAGATGAGGTACTGATGAGATATTGATGAGGTGATCTGCCTCCCTGTTCTGTTCAGTGTCCAGAAGCCCAGAGCAGAGTCACCTTCCCCCAGCCTGCTATCAATGAAGAGTGATCAGCCACCTGCTTTCAGCCAGGAACCATTACCAGATGACAATAAGGAAGTGGAGAGTTTAGACAGTGAGGATGCATTAAAGATCACACACAACCTTCTGGACAGAAGAAGTAAGACTGTGTTTCATACAATATTATAAAGAACGGGACAAAGGCCCCTCTAAAACACACACACACACACACACACACACACACACACACACACACACACACACACACACACACACACACACACACACACACACACACACACATGCACTTATGAGTCCCAACTCTCATTGTTTTCCTACAGGTAAAACTCTTCTGACAGTCCAACAAGACATTAAGGCTAAACTGAAACACAAGTATCAACACATATCTGAAGGAATTGGAAACCAAAGTCTGTTAAAGGACATCTACACAGAGCTCTACATCACAGAGGGTGGAAGTGGAGGGGTCAATAATGAACATGAGGTGAGACAGATAGAGATGGCATCCAAGAAACAAACCACACAAGAGACACCAATCAAATGCAACGACATCTTCAAGCCTTTACCTGGACAAGACAAACCTATCAGAACTGTGCTGACAAAAGGAATCGCTGGCATTGGAAAAACAGTCTCTGTGCAGAAGGTCATCCTTGACTGGGCAGAGGGAAAAGCAAATCAGGACGTTCATTTCATGTTTCCTCTTCCTTTCCGTGATCTGAACCTGAAAAAGGACCAATACAGTCTGATGCAACTTCTTTCCCACTACTTCTCAGAGCTGAAAGAGATTGACAACATTGAAGATGGTGAAACCAAAACTGTTTTCATTTTTGATGGTCTGGATGAGTGTCGACTTCCTCTAGACTTCAAAAACAATGAGAGGTGCTGTGATGTCACGAAGCCAACCTCAGTGGACGTGCTGCTGACAAACCTCATCAAGGGGAATCTGCTTCCCTCTGCTCTCCTCTGGATAACCTCACGGCCTGCAGCAGCCAATCAGATCCCTCCTGAGTGTGTTGACCAGGTGACAGAGGTACGAGGGTTCAATGATCCACAGAAGGAGGAGTACTTCAGGAAGAAAATCACAGATCAGAATCTGGCCAATGAAATCATCAAACACATGAAGACATCAAGGAGCCTCCACATCATGTGCCACATGCCAGTCTTCTGTTGGATATCAGCCACTGTCCTTGAGATGATGCTGAAAGAGGCAGAGAAGGATGAAGTCCCCAAAACTCTGACCCAGATGTTCACACACTTCACGCTCATCCAAATCATTGTGAAGAACAAGAAGTACAACAAAGCCACAGAGACAAACCCAAAGGAACTGTCTCAGTCAGACAAAGAGATGATCCTGAAACTGGCAGAGCTGGCTTTCCAACAGCTGCAGAAGGGCAACCTGATCTTCTATGAGGAGGACCTGAGAGAGTGTGGCCTTGATGTCACAGAGGCATCAGAGTACTCAGCATTGTGTACAGAGATCTTTAAAGAAGAATCTGGGCTGTACCAAGAGAAGGTCTACAGCTTTGTGCATCTGAGCATGCAGGAGTTTCTAGCAGCAGTGCATGCTTTAGAATCATGTCTGTACAAGAAGGAAAATGTTTTTTCCACCACTAGTGAGGATGAAGATGAGAAGTCAATCCAGTTGTCTGACTTACACAGGAGAGCAGTGGACCAGGCCTTGAAGAGTGAGAATGGACACCTGGACCTGTTCCTCCGCTTCCTTCTGGGTCTCTCACTGGAGTCCAATCAGAATCTGTTACGAGGCCTTCTGACACAGACAGGAAGTACAACACAGAGCAATGAGGAAACAGTCGAGAGAACAGTCAGGTACATTTCAGACAAGATCGAAAGGGAATCCTCACCAGAAAGGATCATCAACTTGTTCCACTGTCTGAATGAACTTGGTGCCAACTCTCTAGTTGAAGACATGCAAACCTCCCTGCGATCAGGAACTCTTTCAGAAACAGTCCTAGAACCTCACCAATGTTCAGCCCTGGCCTACCTGTTACTGATGTCAGAGGAGGTGCTGGAGGAGTTTGACCTGAAGACATACACCACATCAGAGGAAGGTTATCAGAGGTTGCTGCCGATAGTGAAAACCTGCAAGAGAGCACTGTAAGTTCTGTTATTGAGTTGATGTAAACAGTATCATTATTCTGAAGGATTTGTATATCTAACAGATGATCTTCTCTCTCCAGACTGTCTGGCTGTAAACTCACATATGAATCCTGTGAGACTCTGGCCTCAGCTCTGCAGACACCAAACTCCCCCCTGAGAGAACTGGACCTCAGCTACAATGACCTGAGAGACAGAGGAGTGGAGCTGCTCTGTGTTGGACTAACCAGTCCACTCTGCAACATACAGACACTAGTGTGAGTTAAATATCTTCAGTATCCACTGTGAGTGTTTATATATTATGTATGTAGTTAGTATGTGTATGTTTTTAACATTATTTGAATATCTTGGTAAATATGCAGAAACATACATAAAATGTGATAAATATATCAAACTAAGGTTAAATGTCTTGAGTGAGTTAGTATGTTTTTAACATTGGTTAATCATGTGTCCTTCTGTTATTATCTTAATGTATCTCATTATTCTTAAAGCTTTGCATATTTATCAGTGTATCACTATATCTCCTCTCTCCAGACTGTCTGGCTGTGAACTCACATATGAATCCTATGAGACTCTGGCTTCAGCTCTGCAGACACCAAACTCCCCCCTGAGAGAACTGGACCTCAGCTACAATGACCTGGGAGACAGAAGAGTGGAGCTGTTCTGTGTTGGACTAACCAGTCCACTCTGCAACATACAGACACTAGTGTGAGTTAACTATCTTCATTATCCACTGTGAGTGTTTATATATTCTGTATGTACTGTATACTGAACAAAAATATAAATGCAACATGCAACAATTTGAAAGGTTTTACTGAGTTACAGTTCATATGAGGAAATCAGTCAATTGAAATAAATTCATTAGGCCCTAATCTATGGATTTCACATAAATGGGAATTCAGATATGCATCTGTTGGTCAGAGATACCTTTAAAAAAATAAGTATGGGTGTGTATCAGAAAACCAGTCCGTATCTGGTGTGACCACCATTTGCCTCATGCAGCGCGACACATCTCCTTCGCATAGAGTTGATCAGGCTGTTGATTGTGGCCTGTGGAATGTTGTCCCACTCCTCTTCAATGGCTGTGCGAAGTTGCTGGAAACTGCCGGGAACTGGAAGACGCTGTCGTACACGTCGATCCAGAGCATCCCAAACATGCATGTCTGGTGAGTATGCAGTCCATGGAAGAACTGGGACATTTTCAGCTTCCAGGAATTGTATACAGATCCTTGCGACACTGGGCCGTGCATTATCATGCTGAAACATGAGGTGGTGGCGGCGGTTGAATGGCACGACAATGGGCCTCAGGATCTCGTCACGGTATCTCTGTGCATTCAAATTGCCATCGATAAAATGTGATTTTGTTCATTGTCCGTAGCTTATGCCGGCCCATACCATAACCCCACCGCCACCATGGGGCACTCTGTTCACAACGTTGACCTCAGCAAACCGCTTGCCCACACAATGCCATCACGACGCCCTACACGCTTTCTGCCATCTTCCCGGTACAGTTGAAACCGGGATTCATCCGTGAAGAGCACACTTCTCCAGTGTGCCAGTGGCCATCGAAGGTGAGCATTTGCCCACAGAAGTCGGTTACGACGCCGAACTGCAGTCAGGTCAAGACCCTGGTGAGGATGACAAGCACACAGATGAGCTTCCCTGAGACAGTTTCTGACAGTTTGTGCAGAAAATATTCGGTTGTGAAAACCCACAGTTAAATCAGCTGTCCTGGTGGCTTGTCTCAGACCATCCTGCAGGTGAAGAAGCCGGATGTGGAGGTCCTGGGCTGGCGTGGTTACATGTGGTCTGTGATTGTGAGGCCGGTAGGATGTACTGCCAAATTCTCTAAAACGATGTTGGAGGCGGTTTATGGAAGAGAAATTAACATAAAATTCTCTAGCAACAGCTCTGGTGGACATTCCTGCAGTCATCATGCCAATTGCACGCTCCCTCAAAACTTGACACATCTGTGGCATTGTGTTGTGTGACAAAACTGTACATTTCAGAGTGGCCTTTTATTGTCCCCAGCACAAGGTGCACCTGTGTAATGATCATGCAGTTTAATCAGCTTCTTGATATACCACACCTGTCAGGTGAATGGATTATCTTAAGAAAATGGATTATCTTAACAAAGGGGAAATGCTCACTAACAGGGATCTAAACAAATTTATGCACAACATTTGAGAGAACTAAGCTTTTGTGCGTATGGAACATATCTGGGATATTTTATTGCAGCTCATGAAACGTGGGACCTACACTTTACATGTTGGGTTTATATTTATGTTCAGTATAGTAAGTATGTGTATGTTTTTAACATTATTTTAACATTTTGGGACATCTCCAGAAACATACATAACATATATAAAACTAAGGTAAATATCTTGAGTGAGTTAGTATGTTTTTAACATTGGTTAATCATGTGTCCTTCTGTTATTGTCTTAATGCATTTCATTATTCTTAAAGCTTTGCATATTTAACAGTGTATCAACATATCTCCTCTCTCCAGACTGGCTGGCTGTAAACTCACATATGAATCCTGTGAGACTCTGGCTTCAGCTCTGCAGACAACAAACTCCCCCCTGAGAGAACTGGACCTGAGATACAATGACCTGGGAGACAGAGGAGTGGAGCTGCTCTGTGTTGGACTAACCAGTCCACTCTGCAACATACAGACACTAGTGTGAGTTAACTTTCTTCAGTATGAGTTATTATGTGGATGTTTTAAACATTTGTTAATCATGTGCTCTTCTGCCCTCTAGTCTAGGTCAGTGTGGTCTGACAGAGGGTTGCTGTTCAGATCTGGCCTCAGTCCTGAGTTCACCCAACTCACAACTGAAACAACTGGAGCTGAGAGACAATGACCTGCAGGACTCAGGAGTTACACTGCTGTCTGCTGGACTGGAGGATCCAGACTGTAAACTACACACACTGGGGTAAGTACAGCTGTTTCAGTCAGGTCGGTACTTTGCTGAGTTACACTGCCCTCTGCTGGACTGGAGGATCCAGACTGTAAACTACACACACTGGGGTATGGACAGCTGTTTCAGTCAGGTCGGTACTGAGCTTAGTAAAACAAATACTCTGAACATCTGATGTTTCATGACAATGTTTGTGTCATGGACAAATATATGGGTGTCTTACAAGATGATTGACACCAGTCCACCAACCTAGACGGCTGTTGTGTCTCTCTGTAGGCTGTGTGGCTGTCTGGTCACAGAGGAGGGCTGTGCTGCTCTGTCTTCAGCTCTGAGGTCAAACCCCTCCCACCTGAAAGAGCTGGACCTGAGCTACAATCACCCAGGAGACTCTGCAGGGGGACTGCTTTCAGCTGCTCTGGTGGATCCCACAGATAAACTGATGAAGCTGAAGTAAGTCAGAATAGATGTCCTAATAGTGTGAGCAGTGGTTGTGTCCTATGTAGTGTAGTAGGTTCAGTAACATGAGGACATGATGGTAGAATACAGGGGACGTTTACCCAGCAGGCTTAGCACTCCAACACAGCATACATCATCACCACATGAATACTCTTCTTCTGCATCTCTGATATCCTGTTGGAATTGTACTCTGTTCTGTATGCAGTAGGTAGGATAGAATACCTGTATGTCTCTAGTAATGAATTGTACTCTGTTCTGTATGCAGTATGTAGGATAGAATACCTGTATTTCTCTAGTAATGAATTGTACTCTGTTCTGTATGCAGTAGGTAGGATAGAATACCTGTATGTCTCTAGTAATGAATTGTACTCTGTTCTGTATGCAGTATGTAGGATAGAATACCTGTATTTCTCTAGTAATGAATTGTACTCTGTTCTGTATGCAGTAGGTAGGATAGAATACCTGTATGTCTCTAGTAATGAATTGTACTCTGTTCTGTATGCAGTATGTAGGATAGAATACCTGTATTTCTCTAGTAATGAATTGTACTCTGTTCTGTATGCAGTAGGTAGGATAGAATACCTGTATGTCTCTAGTAATGAATTGTACTCTGTTCTGAATGCAGTAGGTAGGATAGAATACCTGTATGTCTCTAGTAATGAACTTGGATAGTGCACCAGAACACAACAATATGGTTTAAATGTTGACTGCTTTATTAGGTCTTTGTCAGTCAATAACCTGTTTCTCCTACAGTGTGGATCATGGTGGAGAGTTCAGGCTGAAATCAGGGCTGATGAAATGTAAGTCTCTTCAATCCTAATTAACTACATATTCAGAACTACAGTAACATAGTAACTAATCAATACTTGTTCTCTACCTACAAAACAACATTTTATATGAAGATGTGGTTTGATTAAACTCTCATTTTGTCTACAGATGCCTGTCATCTCACCCTGGACCCAAATACAGCAAACCCAAACCTGATACTGTCTGAGGGGAACAGGAAGGTGACACGGGTGGAGGAGAAGCAGCATTATGAAGACCATCCAGACAGATTTGACTGTCTTCCCCAAGTTCTCTGCAGAGAAGGCTTATCTGGATCTCGTTATTACTGGGAGGTGGAGAGGGATGGTGACGGGGCTGTCATTGGTGTGGTGTACAAAGGAATGCAGAGGAAGGGAGTGATGGACAGTTGGATTGGACTCAACGGGAAGTCCTGGTGTTTATTCTACTCTGACAGTGGATATAAGTTTTACCATGCTGGAGTCGACAGATCCATCCCTGGTCCTTTTTCTAACAGAGTTGGAGTGTATCTGGACTGGCCAGCTGGTACTTTGTCCTTCTATAGTGTGTCCTCCTCTGGTACACTGACACACCTTTACACAGAACACACCACATTCACTGAACCCCTCTATCCTGGGTTTGGGGTTTATTCCTCCTCCTCCTCAGTGACCCTGTGTCAGATAGATGACCAACACATTCAAAGGTGAGTCATAGCAATGTTTCATCATGTGTTTTCCTCTGGAATCATTCCTACAATTAGATTAGTATTCGTGTGTTTTAATGTGTTCTGTTGGACCTACAGACAGTTAGATTAGTAGTAGTGGTGTGTTTTAATGTGTTCTGTTGGACCTACAGACAGTTAGATTAGTAGTGGTGGTGTGTTTTTAATGTGTTCTGTTGGACCTACAGACAGTTAGATTAGTAGTAGTGGTGTGTTTTAATGTGCTCTGTTGGACCTACAGACAGTTAGATTAGTAGTGGTGGTGTGTTTTAATGTGTTCTGTTGGACCTACAGAGAGTTAGATTAGTAGTAGTGGTGTGTTTTAATGTGTTCTGTTGGACCTACAGACAGTTAGATTAGTAGTAGTGGTGTGTTTTAATGTGTTCTGTTGGACCTACAGACAGTTAGATTAGTAGTGGTGTGTTTTAATGTGTTCTGTTGGACCTACAGACAGTTAGATTAGTAGTAGTGGTGTGTTTTAATGTGTTCTGTTGGATGTACAGATGTTTCCTCTCCTATGTCTCACTGTAGTGTCAGTTTCACTCTAACCACAAGAGGGCATCAGAACCTGTTAAAATGATACCTGGTGACTTCACGTCTCTAGGGGCTTTCATCAAGATAAGCAATGTCACCTGTATTGTCACCATCAGTATTGACTTCATGGAAGTTGACATAGTGTTATGTCACATTTGGCAATGCACCCTACATAGGGAGCTGTTCTGTCACCCTTTATTCACCCTTTGTATTGCTTATGAAGACTGTATGTATGCTATATAAAGCCTTTATAAGTTGTTTTTAGTTTAATCACAGTCTATCCATCTGCTTTCCCAACAGCAGAGACCATGATGGAGAGTGTTGTATCAAGCCTGGACCTGAGAAATGTGAGTGTTAACTGATTTAATTGTTTTTCAATCAAAATACTTTTAAAGCGTTCATTATACTTGAGTCCCAGGCAAGGAACACAATCATGATCTATTTGGTCAAAACAAACTTAAAGGTAGAGTCAGCAATATGATGTAGATGCACAAAGTAAACAGCATAGTGGGTCAATTTCTACAACAACTAAGGGCGTTGGAGCGCGATGCTAAACTCCTCTGTTTTGGTCCCGTGGCTACCACGCTGTAAGAGAGTGAAGAGAACCCGTGCACCTGGGCAGAGACTGTGTGAGAGAGAAGTCAGGCATCTTGCTCATCACAATATCTGCGGTGCTGCTCGTACAACATCATTTAGCTGACTCTACCTTTAAGCTCTCATCCTGGGATCTACCAGAAATCAGGCCCCCAACATCTCCAAAACATGGACCAGAACCATGTTGTTTCCTGCTTCCACAAACATTCATTAATATAACACTAATGTCAGATTATGGGATGATAATGAGTGTACATTCTGAGACTGTTGCTCACTTACATTCATTTTTATTACAAGTCTGTTTAATATTTATTAATTCATTATTACATGAGATTGTCCATTTTAAATAACAACTACTTTTGACTTCAGGGATTCCTCAGAGCTGTAAGACTTGTGAACATGTTGAGGTAAGTCATAATGTCAATTCTCACTTTTACATACCTTCAGGAGTCAGGCACAGTCTGAAAGCCAGGTGTGTACTGACCAACCATTCATACTGGGATATAGACAGTCCTGTGTTCTGCTTTAGTAATATAAACACAGTCTGAAAGCCAGGTGTGTACTGACCAACCATTCATACTGGGATATAGACAGTCCTGTGTTCTGCTTTAGTAATATAAACACAGTCTGAAAGCCAGGTGTGTACTGACCAACCATTCATACTGGGATATAGACAGTCCTGTGTTCTGCTTTAGTAATATAAACACAGTCTGAAAGCCAGGTGTGTACTGACCAACCATTCATACTGGGATATAGACAGTCCTGTGTTCTGCTTGTAGGAATGCAGGATTTTAACTTCTGTCATATTTTGTCATTAGACAGTTTAATTGGATCAATCACCAGCATTCCATGTAACATTGAATAAATACATTAGATTAGTTACTTTGGTTAATGGGCCAGTTTCCCGGACACAGATTAAGCATAGTCCTGGCCCTTAAAGAACTTTCTATTGAAACTTCCATTGATCATGCTTTAAATCCAGCACTATACTCAATCTGTGTCCAGGAAACTGGCCCCATATGTATAACTGACATGCTTGTCCTTGTTCAGGACTCCACACACTGGCTTCAGATTGAACCCTTGACTTCCACTGTCCAGGGAGTGACAATGTTCAGGTAAAATAACTACTTTTAACATTTAATTCCACTTGCTAGTTTATTTCCCCATTACCTTTGGGAATAGGCTTCTAATCCAACCTCTCCGTTTGACGATTGACCCTCTCTACCATATCTTGATGTTGCCCTCAGGCACAGGACACCCAAAGGGCGTTATGAGTGCACAGTGTCTGGGCTCCGCTGGGTGTGTGACAGAGATGTCATTCTGAAGTATCACTTCAGGAACTGGGAACCCTACAGTCAACTTCTGAAAGACATGCAGTACGGACAAGGTGGTCCATTGCTGGACATCACTATGGAGTTAGGTGAACTGGAGGAAGTTCATCTGCCACACTTTGTCTGTTTAGGTAAAACCATATAGACATAGTATTCAGAAAGACATTTCCATGTAACTGAGTTTCACTTCCTGAATGAATAAATGAATATTCTGGGAGTTTGAGTTTACTGTGATCTGGTACCGCATATTCTTTGTGTTTTAGTTGGATGAATAATATAATATTTGTCTTTCTGTCTCCTTTTTATTGTGTTGTTCAGGGACCAACCCTTCCCTGAGGAATGAGATGAAGATTCTTCATGTAGAGGAACATGGAGTGTCTGTTGAGGAAGTGCATGAGGTCACCAGATTCCATGCTAAGATTCTCCATCCCAAGTTCTCAGTTATCTCTGTTATACTGAGCTATATCTTTTTTTGGAACGTAGATGTCCACTGTGACGTGGTCCTCTATATGGCAGTAAAAAAGGCAACAGTAATTTCACGGCTGTACATGCTCCTCAGAAACTCCAGTCAGAAAGAGGTGAGGCACCATCATTGAAGTGACAACAGTATGTTGAAACTTACTAAAGGAAAGCTGATAGTTTGTTGAAAATCTATAGATTACAAAGACAACATGCAGCTCTGTGAGAAATCTATTTCTGTCTCATTCATTTGAAGAGCCAGTAGACGGCACTCTTCTCTCTGTTCGAAGGAGAACCCAATGCCCCGGGGCAGTGAAGGGGACATTGCCCCGTGTAAGGTGCTGTCTTTCGCATGGGACGTTAAACAGGTTTCCTGACGCTCTGTGGTCACTAAAGATCCCATGGAACTTATCGTAAGAGTAGGGGTGTTAACCCCGGTGTCCTGGCTAAATTCACTATCTGGCCCTCATACCATCATGGCCACCTAATCATCCCCAGCTTCTAATTGGCTCATTCATCCCCTTTCCCCTGTAACACTTCCCGAGGTCGTTGCTGTAAAATAGACTCTCTTCTCAGTCAATTACCTGGTAAAATAAGGGTAAAATAAATAAAACATAGTGTACACATTTTTTTGATGTTGACAAAAAAGGATTGCTCAGTGAGCTGCATGTTGTGTGAATTATTAGACTACATTGTTCAGACTGACTACTACACTGCTCATTTTGTAGGCTGTTCGGGACCGGGAGAAACATCAGGTGTCCCAAGGATATTCAGAATTGGTCCTGTCAAGTCCAAACGGGTCCTTAAAGCTGAACAGTTGGTTTGCAGTCAAGAATCCCCATTCCTCCTCCATCAATCCAGAGGTGCAGTTTTAGCAGGCTGAGGACATGAATCTGTCATATTATATATTAATAACTGGAATATCATTCTATTTCTTTCTCTCTCTCTCTGTCTGTTGTCTCAATCGTTGCACCATATGACCTTCTACAGAAGATTCAGCTGTTACCTGCAGACACCACACCAAGCTGTTGTAAGATGGTTATGAGAAACACAGGGGTTGACATTGAGATGGAGTTAATCGGGGATGATGAGAGGACAGTATGGAGAGATATGGTACCAACAGGTAGGAGAATATGTCAATCATAACTCTGTTATTTTCTGACAGATGCTATTTAGTGATTATAACCTATTTTTGCTTCTTTCAGATGAATACATCCCTGAAACCCATTCAACTAGTAAGTAAACATGAGAGGTACAAACCAATGGCTTGAGGGCCAGTCGACATGGTTTACTGTTGGACTAGTCCTGATTATAAAAGGCTGTCTTCAAGATCAATGACATCTCCTCCAGGACTTGATGTAGATTAGCCTGGTTCTGAATGACATCTCCTCCAGGACTTGATGTAGATTAGCCTGGTTCTGAATGACATTTCCTCCAGGACTTGATGTAGATTAGCCTGGTTCTGAATGCCCCAATGACATCTCCTCCAGGACGTGATGTAGATTAGCCTGGTTCTGAATTCCCCAGCCTGTTTTTCTACGTCTGTGAAAACCGACCCTAAATATGAATGAAACAGTAGTGGTGTGATGTGTTCATTGATGCAGGTTGTTATTGTTACAGAATGTGTTCTTAATGCAAAGATTAATAATACAATGATGACTTTTACTGTAGGTCACTCTGAAAGAAGTCTGTTTCTAAATGTCTGAAATGTAAATGTGAATGAACAAATGTAGTTATTTTGTAACTTGCCTCTCTCAGGTGCTGTGTTAGGGGCAGGGCGTCCGGCTGAGAGCAGTTTGACTGGTTCTGCAGAGCAGCAGCTGCGTTCTGTACGGACAGAGTTTGTGAGACGAGTGTCAGGACCTGTCCTGGAAGGTCTGCTGGACGGACTCCTGCAACACACAGTCATCAACCAGGAGGAAATGGAGTCAGTAAAGGTGATAGCTGAGAGGGCAGAGAAGGCACGTGACATCATCGACATGGTGTTGAGAAAAGGAACTGAGTCATGTTCCAGGATGATCAACCTTCTTGGGGAGCTGGACCCCTATCTTTGGTCACAGCTTCAGATCTAAAGTTGTAGCCAACCCCTGGGTGTGGGGAGACCATGCAGAATAGACAGGCAGGGTGGTTCAACATGGTCTTGTTGTCTGTTGCTTTAATTCAGGCTCCTAAAAATGTACAGTAAATGTCAATCAAACATGACCACTATAATAGCAATAAACTAACCAAAGGTCCAGCCACACAGCCTCTCTCCTTCTGCAGCCTCCTGGAGGTGTGGATCTTCTAGCAGGAGGGTCAGTTAGTCCTCCACTAGGTACCTAGCTGGACCCCTATCTAGCAGGAGGATCAGTTAGTCCTCCACTAGGTACCTAGCTGGACCCCTATCTAGCAGGAGGGTCAGTTAGTCCTCCACTAGGTACCTAGCTGGACCCCTATCTAGCAGGAGGGTCAGTTAGTCCTCCACTAGGTACCTAGCTGGACCCCTATCTAGCAGGAGGGTCAGTTAGTCCTCCACTAGGTACCTAGCTGGACCCCTATCTAGCAGGAGGGTCAGTTAGTCATCCACTAGGTACCTAGCTGGACCCCTATCTAGCAGGAGGGTCAGTTAGTCCTCCACTAGGTACCTAGCTGGACCCCTATCTAGCAGGAGGGTCAGTTAGTCCTCCACTAGGTACCTAGCTGGACCCCTATCTAGCAGGAGGGTCAGTTAGTCCTCCACTAGGTACCTAGCTGGACCCCTATCTAGCAGGAGGGTCAGTTAGTCCTCCACTAGGTACCTAGCTGGACCCCTATCTAGCAGGAGGGTCAGTTAGTCCTCCACTAGGTACCTAGCTGGACCCCTATCTAGCAGGAGGGTCAGTTAGTCCTCCACTAGGTACCTAGCTGGACCCTTATCTAGCAGGAGGGTCAGTTAGTCCTCCACTAGGTACCTAGCTGGACCCCTATCTAGCAGGAGGGTCAGTTAGTCCTCCACTAGGTACCTAGCTGGACCCCTATCTAGCAGGAGGGTCAGTTAGTCCTCCACTAGGTACCTAGCTGGACCCCTATCTAGCAGGAGGGTCAGTTAGTCCTCCACTAGGTACCTAGCTGGACCCCTATCTAGCAGGAGGGTCAGTTAGTCCTCCACTAGGTACCTAGCTGGACCCCTATCTAGCAGGAGGGTCAGTTAGTCCTCCACTAGGTACCTAGCTGGACCCTTATCTAGCAGGAGGGTCAGTTAGTCCTCCACTAGGTACCTAGCTGGACCCCTATCTAGCAGGAGGGTCAGTTAGTCCTCCACTAGGTACCTAGCTGGACCCCTATCTAGCAGAACATGTTGATACAACTCTGTCTCTCTCACACCAACACACCTACCTACCTGATGTCTGTGTATTTTAAACTTTAGATTTTAAATTTCATTGTATACGCATTGTAAACATGTATTGTATACGCATTGTAAACATGTATTGTATACGTATTGTAAACATGTATTGTATACGCATTGTAAACATGTATTGTGATGTTATTGGAATTTACTTACTGTATTTGCATACTCACTGTGAATGTGTCCGGGAAAATGGCTCTGAGAATTTGGCATTCAACTTAAAACCACAGAAATGTATTTTATGAATATATTGTACAGTGTTGGCCTGATAGAGGTTAATGAGAGGGGCTGGATATCAACACAACCACCTCAGTCTATCAGCAGTTTTCTCAGTGAGAGCACATTGACCATTGACAGACATAAGGAGCTGTTCAACCTCTCACCCCTTTACCAATGACTTGAGAGTGGCTGAAGGACATATAAGGAGCTGTTCAACCTCTCTCCCCTTTACCAATGACTTGAGAGTGGCTGAAGGACATATAAGGAGCTGTTCAACCTCTCACCCCTTTACCAATGACTTGAGAGTGGCTGAAGGACATATAAGGAGCTGTTCAACCTCTCTCCCCTTTACCAATGACTTGAGAGTGGCTGAAGGACATATAAGGAGCTGTTCAACCTCTCTCCCCTTTACCAATGACTTGAGAGGCTGAAGGACATATAAGGAGCTGTTCAACCTCTCTCCCCTTTACCAATGACTTGAGAGTGGCTGAAGGACATATAAGGAGCTGTTCAACCTCTCACCCCTTTACCAATGACTTGAGAGTGGCTGAAGGACCAATCAGCCCCCATCTATACACAATGTTTTACTAAATGTTTTATAACGTTGTATTTTTCTATGTGTATCTACCTGCCCAGGGACTACAGCTAAATCTGGCACATTTACAGAAATATTGATTGATGTGCAGTATCCCTGTCAAATACATGTTGTACATGTCAATTAAAAGGAATGTATTGTGACTTACAATGTTGTTTAACAATATGGAAAAAAGCAATAAAGTCAACCGCCTTTATAGCACAAATAATTTTATAGCACTGACATTTGTTAACAGCATTGAAAGTAATGATTACTAGACAGTTGTCATGGTAACAGAAGTAATACAAATAACATTATTTATGATGCTGCTATTAATAATAATAATTATAATAATATTATAATAATCAATTTTAGAAAACACTTTAAAATCCCATCGTTAATTAGATTAGATGAGTTTATTAGTCACATGGAGAGGGACGCAAAATCTTATGCTCTGGGCTCCAACAGCGCAGGTCAAAATAAATCAAATCAAATCAAGAGAAGTGAATGAGACAAGATAAAGATGATAATAATATGTAGACATTTACAACTGGGTGGTGGGGGGGGGCAGGGTAAGAGTCTGTTGGGTTGGGGGGGGGGGGGGCAGGGTAAGAGTCTGTTGGGTGGGGGGGGGGCAGGGTAAGAGTCTGTTGGGTGGGGGGGGCAGGGTAAGAGTCTGTTGGGGGGTGGGGGCAGGGTAAGAGTCTGTTGGGTGGTGGTGGGGGCAGGGTTAGAGTCTGTTGGGTGGTGGTGGGGGCAGGGTAAGAGTCTGTTGGGTGGTGGGGGCAGGGTAAGAGTCTGTTGGGGGGTGGGGGCAGGGTAAGAGTCTGTTGGGGGGTGGGGGCAGGGTAAGAGTCTGTTGGGTGGTGGGGGCAGGGTAAGAGTCTATTGGGTGGTGGTGGGGGCAGGGTAAGAGTCTATTGGGTGGGGGGGGGGGCAGGGTAAGAGTCTGTTGGGTGGGGGGGGGGGCAGGGTAAGAGTCTGTTGGGTGGTGGTGGGGGCAGGGTAAGAGTCTGTTGGGTGGTGGTGGGGGCAGGGTAAGAGTCTGTTGGGGGGTGGGGGCAGGGTAAGAGTCTGTTGGGTGGTGGTGGGGGCAGGGTAAGAGTCTGTTGGGTGGTGGTGGGGGCAGGGTAAGAGTCTGTTGGGTGGGGGGGGGCAGGGTAAGAGTCTGTTGGGTGGGGGGGGGCAGGGTAAGAGTCTGTTGGGTGGGGGGGGGGCAGGGTAAGAGTCTGCTGGGTGGTGGTGGGGGCAGGGTAAGAGTCTGTTGGGTGGTGTGGGCAGGGTAAGAGTCTGTTGGGTGGTGTGGGCAGGGTAAGAGTCTGTTGGCTGGTGGGGGCAGGGTAAGAGTCTGTTGGCTGGTGGGGGCAGGGTAAGAGTCTGTTGGGTGGTGGGGGCAGGGTAAGAGTCTGTTGGGTGGTGGGGGCAGGGTAAGAGTCCGTTGGGTGGTGGGGGCAGGGTAAGAGTCTGTTGGGTGGTGGGGGCAGGGTAAGAGTCCGTTAGGTGGTGGGGGCAGGGTAAGAGTCTGTTGGGTGGTGGGGGCAGGGTAAGAGTCTGTTGGGTGGTGGTGGGGGCAGGGTAAGAGTATGTTGGGTGGTGGGGGCAGGGTAAGAGTCTGTTGGGTGGTGGGGGCAGGGTAAGAGTCTGTTGGGTGGTGGGGGCAGGGTAAGAGTCCGTTGGGTGGTGGTGGGAGCAGGGTAAGAATCCGTTGGGTGGTGGGTGCAGGGTAAGAGTCCGTTGGGTGGTGGGGGCAGGGTAAGAGTCTGTTGGGGGCTGGTGGGGGCAGGGTAAGAGTCTGTTGGGTGGTGTGGGCAGGCTAAGAGTCTGTTGGGTGGTGGGGGCAGGGTAAGAGTATGTTGGGGGCTGGTGGGGGCAGGGTAAGAGTCCATTGGGTGGTGGGGGCAGGGTAAGAGTCCGTTGGGTGGTGTGGGCAGGGTAAGAGTCTGTTGGGTGGTGGGGGCAGGGTAAGAGTCTGTTGGGTGGTGGTGGGGGCAGGGTAAGAGTCTGTTGGGTGGTGGGGGCAGGGTAAGAGTCTGTTGGGTGGTGGGGGCAGGGTAAGAGTCTGTTGGGTGGTGGGGGCAGGGTAAGAGTCTGTTGGGTGGTGGGGGCAGGGTAAGAGTCTGTTGGGTGGTGGTGGGGGCAGGGTAAGAGTCTGTTGGGTGGTGTGGGCAGGGTAAGAGTATGTTGGGTGGTGGGGGCAGGGTAAGAGTCTGTTGGGTGGTGGGTGCAGGGTAAGAGTCTGGGTAGGGGAGGGAATGGCCGGCAGGGATGTAGCTCAGTTGGTTGAGCGTGGCGTTTGCAACGCCAGGGTTGTGGATTCGATTTCCACGGGGGGCCAGTATGAAAAATAAAAAAAGTATGTATGCACTCACTAACTGTAAGTCGCTCTGGATAAGAGCGTCTGCTAAATGACTAAAATGATCATGTAAATGTTAGCTTGAGAGTGTTCAGCCCCATGACCACGATCAGTACCAAGTGGTGGAATAAGGGAACTGCTTGTCAAGCGTAGAACGGGGAAAATATACTGTATGTTGAAAATGGGTTTCATTGTGAGAGTAATAATGACATTATTGTATTTATTTTATTGTATTGACATTGTGAATTCATGCAACGTCTTGACAGGTTAAATATAATTTGACCACATCGGTGCATTGGTAACTATAATAATCCATATAAAGTACAGTCATTTGTTAAATTAGAGGTACGTGTGAAAGTGAAACTATTGTGTAAATCCTATAAAAGACTGAGATAATGGAAATCCAATGAGAGATGGCTGATCTTGCTCTGTTGGAAGATCTGGCACCACTGCATTTCACAGAGAGCACGTTTTTAGAGACAGGTGGGACTTTTTAGCAGAAAGTACAGATTGGCTCATCAGATATCGTTTCCCAAAACCAATCTTATAGGATCTTTGCGAGGATTTAAGACCTACTTTAGAAAGGCAAACCCATGCCATTCGGGTGCGCGTCAAAGTGTTATCCATCCTCGGGTTTTTGGCAACGGGCACTTTTCAGCCGGAGCTTTCCGATCGGCCAGCGGCATCTCACATCACTCGATGAGCCAATGTTTTGGATGCAATCATCAGCTAAACGTACTGTAACATACAATTCCCACCATCGCGCATAGTTGTGGACCTGTAAACAGATCGTTTGAATGAAGTAATGTTTTGCATTCACTTTTTCCCGAAACTAAATATGCTTCACTGCCCAAAAATTCGGAAACATTGTCTACTCGAAAAAATAAAAAATAATCTAGAGTTTATTGGTAGCCTACACACTTCAATACAAAAGATCATCTGTCTGTTCACCTGTTCCATTCTGCTGTATGTTATAAACCGCGCCGCGCACCCTGTCATCTGCATAGAGCAAACACTTTAAATAATAGCCTCTCTGACAGGGACGGCTTGTTCAATAGGGCGATATGGGCGACGCACTGCCAAACGGGAAAAGGAAGGGATTTTTTTTCTAATCAATTATAAAAAAATAAAAAAATAAAAAATTATTTAAAAAAATAATAAATTTATAAAAAATTATATCACGGCAACAGCAGTTATCAGTGTTCACGTCTGATCTGACAGCCACTAAATGTCAAATCAGGCTAAAGTCGTGCTTCAAATGGCCCCGCCCGTTTTTTGGGCGATTTCAGTCAGGTTGAAAATCGCCCAGAAGTCTCTCATAGCCTGTCATGTAAAATCTATTTGTTTCACATTTCAAAGCTTTCAATACATTCTCTATGGGTGTCTGTGGGCTTGCACTTACGCGCTTTCGTCATACATAACGTAACCACGAATGAACGTAACTAAGAAAACACCAGGTAGCAGCCTCAATCAATTCACTACTACTATCAAAATGGCTAGGCTTCAGTCCAACTCGATTGTGTCTTTGAAAGAAGTTCCTTTTTGTCGGCGAACAAATTAAGATAAATTGGCAACGAAACAATTAGGACCTCCCAGACCAAATTTAATAATTCAACAGGTTTCTACTAAAGGCGGAAAGTCCTACACCCGAGGATTTTCCAAAAATTGGTACGAACGAAAAAAGACATTGCCACTCACTCAACTGGATGACGAGGGATACAGGCTAGCTGTCCGCCGCCACAACGATGAGGTTAGTGTTGATAATCACAAGTTTACTGGATGTGGATATGGTGTAATAAAGGCAGTTTATTCAGAGGTAAATATATCTGGAATCGCGTTCACGGACCCGTTCGTCAAACTCTTAGGGAGCTATAAATTAAGCCCTATTACTTACCATATCAGATAAGAGAAATTGCTGCAGCTACATATATTTTACATCCTGGCCCTACATAGTTCACTATTTGCATCACTTACCAAAATATTAGCGTTTGCTAGCGAAGAGATTTGTTGTGGCAAATGAACTTGGGCTGGGAATTGCCAGGAACCTCACGATAAGATATATGCATCAGCATTGCGAGTCTCATGATTCTATACGTATTGCGATTCGATACTGTGATTTTATTGCGCACCATATGTCTGTTGCAGAGGGATCAGAAAGCCATGAGAACGAGTTTTGATCAGTCATGGAAATAAAAGTGCTGAAAACTAATTGGCTCCCAATGTGAAAAGATTGAGAACAAGCTATGAAGGAACAATAATGGTGTTTTGGTGCAGGTACAGCCAACTAGCGCTAAAATATTGCGATATTGTCAATACAGTATATCGTAAAGTATCACTATGTAACTCGATTTATTTCACCCCAATCCCTCAAATTAACGGTAAATAACTGAATTGTTTGCCCCACATTTAGCTAAGATGATTAGCTAGCCAGCTAAAATGTTTTATTTAGTTAGCAGTCGCATCTACAATAGTTTACTGTCAATAACATGTCTCCAAAAATGACGTGGTGTCTCCAATTGTGTTGACATTTTACAATTGCAATGCGCATCCATGAGTATCCACTTTCTGTAGCTCAGCTGGTAGAGCATGGTGCTTGTAACGCCAAGGTAGTGGGTTCGATCCCCGGGACCACCCATACACAAAAATGTATGCACGCATGACTGTAAGTCGCTTTGGATAAAAGCGTCTGCTAAATGGCATATTATTATTATTATTATTATTATTATCTGAAGAGAGCCCCGAAACATTGTGTGCAGACATTTTATGCAATAAATGAAGTAGGTTCAATCTAGTAGTTCTGATCTTCTGATTGGTCCTGATGAGTTGGGCGAGGTCACCTCCAGGCTACTGTCACTGTTGCATTGGCTCTGAGTCGGGTTCTCTGTCTTCAAATGTTCAGCCTAAGAGAGGGGATTTTTGTGTGTGTGTGTGTGTGTGTTTAACAGTGATGATGTGTGTGTGTGTGTGTGTGTTTAACAGTGATGATGTGTGTGTGTGTGTGTGTTTGTGTGTGTGTGTGTCCTCAGAGCAAGAACTCGTGAGTTGGAAGAACTGAGAGGCCTATGGCGTGGGTGTTGTCCTTGGCCACCTGCTGACAAGGCTGACAAGATAGGACCCTTTTGTCCATTGTTATTGGATAGGAACAGAACTTATAACCAGCTCCTGACCTAAATAGATCTTAGCACAACATTTTACTCAACATATCATATTCCATATTCACTATAACAAATATATTTACTACGACATTAGCAAGAACCGCCACATCCTCAGCCGGCTAATCCAGTGTGTGAAGTTTTGCGGAGTGTTTGAGTTAGCTTTGCGAGGCAAAGATGAAACTGAGGGCTCCACCAACCCTGGTAAGCCAACACTTTTGAGATCAGTCAATAAATGCTTCTGGTATTGATTTATATGCTGCCCCTGTCTTCATGTTGTTGCTGGACATATCTTTTTTTTAAATGTGTGTAGGTCACCTAAATCATCAGAAAAATTGCCCCTCCTGAGAATTTTTTCAGGAGCCGCCACTGCTCTCTGATAGGCCCAATTAAATGAGAAATGCGCATGGTAATTTGTTGTATGGCTACATCGGGAATATGAACTCATCATGGCCAGAAAAGGTGAGGAATTTATTATGCAATGATTATGATAATGTATTATGTTTGTAAATGAAATATTGTCTACGCAAGAAATGTCACATTACATCATTCAGACGTCGCCTACAAACGTCAATGGAAAAGGTGAATCGTCTGTTCTAACGTTAAACTGCGCTTCGGATCGGATCGCATAGAGCAAAATAGGCTGCTGGAAATACTGTAGCTGATCTATTTACTACTGTGAAGTGGGTCCTATTAAATGAGAGATGGGACGAATGGTAGCCAATCCGAACTTGTTGTAGGCCTATAGGATATTTGGCGAGTATAGGCTTTATTCTGCAATAACAGGAAATATATGCCTATTTCTAATTATTTTAGAATGTAAAGATAAATGGATTTTCACTAGGGGCAAATGATTGCATCTTGTTATTATATTTAGCTAGGCCTACCGGTTGTTTTGTAATGAATAAGAGTCTCGTCATATATTCCCCATCTGCACAAAGCTACTAGGCTACTTTTGCCTTCTTAATATGCAAGACTTCAACCACTAGAAACTGTGCGCACGCATGGTCTAAAGTTTACAGCAAATTCTCAGGTCAAGTTCCGTTTTTATAAATGACAACATTTGCGTGAAAAGTGGCACATGCATGTTTTGTTGCATATTTTGTGTGTAGACAACGTTTATAAATGAGACCCCTGGTATTATAGAGCAAAATACTTGGAATAGCTGATCTATTTACTGCTGTGAAGTGGGTCCAATTAAACGAGAGATGGTTGGAACAGTAACCTTGTTGTAGGTCTATATGCTACCACGTGAGTATGAAACCATCACAGAAAAGGTGAGGAATTTATTATGCAATGATCATGGAAACGAAATAAATAATAGCCTAGGAAATAGATGTCTATTTGTAATTATTTTAAAATGCAAAGAAACGAAATATATTTTATCTCTAACGGCAAATGATTACATCTTGTTATCAACCTTTTTATTGTTATGAATAAGCTTGTCCATCATATTCTCCATTTACACAAAATACTAATCGACTTGCCTGTGTGTGATGATTTTGCGGATACACGCTGTGTTGGTATTTACATACGTGTGTGTTTTGGACGTGTGTTTGCCAGACCTTACCGAAATAGTATTTGTTTTCTTTCTGGACGCCAGCAGGTATTGAACTAACCTCTTTTCGTTCTCCTCCTGCTCCCCCTCCTCCTCCTCCTCCTGCTCAGACTCCTCCTCCTCCTGCTCAGACTCCTCTTCCTCCTGCTCAGACTCCTTCTCCTCCTGCTCAGACTCCTCCTCCTCCTGCTCAGACCCCTCCTCCTCAGACTCCTCCTCCTGCTCAGACTCCTCGTCAGACTCCTCCTCAGACTCCTCCTCAGACTCCTCCTCTTCCCCAGACCCCTCCTCCTCCTCAGACTCCTCCTCCTGCTCAGACTCCTCCTCCTCCTCCTCCTCCTCCTCCTCCTCCTCCTCCTCCTCCTCCTCTCTTTAGACAGGGATCCAGATGTTGTAGTAACAACCTCCCCCTGACTCTGGAAGACCACATGCTAAGCTGGAGTTAGTAGAACATGTTGTCCCAAATGGAACCCTATTCCCTTTATAGTGCACTACTTTAGACCTGGAACCCTATTCCCTTTATAGTGCACTACTTTAGACCTGGAACCCTATTCCCTTTATAGTGCACTACTTTAGACCTGGAACCCTATTCCCTTTATAGTGCACTACTTTAGACCTGGAACCCTATTCCCTTTATAGTGCACTACTTTAGACCTGGAACCCTATATAGTGCACTACTTTAGACCTGGAACCCTATTCCCTTTATAGTGCACTACTTTAGACCTGGAACCCTATTCCCTTTATAGTGCACTACTTTAGACCTGGAACCCTATTCCCTTTATAGTGCACTACTTTAGACCTGGAACCCTATTCCCTTTATAGTGCACTACTTTAGACCTGGAACCCTATTGCCTGCCTGCCTGCTGACATCTTGACCCAGTCTCTGCAGTGCAGCTCAAAACTGACACAGAATGGTTCTGCCTCAAAATGGCCCCTGTGTGTGAGAATTCATCATTGAAAAATATATTGAGAAAGGTTGGTAAACCAATACATAGTCAGGGTTGGGGTCAATTCCATTAAAATGTCAGTCAATTCAGGAAGCAGACTGAAATTCTAATTCCAATTCTCCTCAATGCTTTTCAATTAAGACAATTTGGCATTGGAATTTGGTTAACTTTCTGAATTGACTGGAATTCAAATGAAATTGACCCAAACCATGTACATAGTCTCTATGAAAATATACACCTCAATTATATTTTTAGTAAAAGTTAATTATCCTGTAGTGTTTTCTTCTATGTGTATGTGTGTGTGTGTGTGTGTGTGTGTGTGTGTGTGTGTGTGTGTGTGTGTGTGTGTGTGTGTGTGTGTGTGTGACCTGTTGGCCTTCATGGAGATAGATTCAGTCCAAATGATGATGAGAATCCCAGATTATCTCATTGAGAAGTCAATCTACCTGGGTGTCTTGGATGTTGGAAATGTTAAAAGGTTCAGTGGGGAAACTAGTAGACTGGATTACTGGAAAGTTTGCCTGGTTGCAAAAATGCTGATAGTTTGTCTAATTTCAGTTTGTGTGACAAAACATGGTACCATCTTAACCGCTGAGAAATAACCGTTTGAAGCTGGTGTACAAAACAGAAAGTCAAAAGATGCCAAAACGAAACTTAATGAGGTAATCGGCAGTTGCTAAATCCATTTTTTGACTTATAAATTAATGATACAGTATGTACCCATTGATTCTTGAAGAATCTAACTTATAAATGCCTCATGAGCTCAGTTCAACTGTCATACCCCATCAGAACCCAGAATCTAACTTATAAATGCCTCATGAGCTCAGTTCAAATGTCATACCCCATCAGAACCCAGAATCTAACTTATAAATGCCTCATGAGCTCAGTTCAACTGTCATACCCCATCAGAACCCAGAATCGAACTTATAAATGCCTCATGAGCTCAGTTCAACTGTCATACCCCATCAGAACCCAGAATCTAACTTATAAATGCCTCATGAGCTCAGTTCAACTGTCATACCCCATCAGAACCCAGAATCTAACTTATAAATGCCTCATGAGCTCAGTTCAACTGTCATACCCCATCAGAACCCAGAATCTAACTTATAAATGCCTCATGAGCTCAGTTCAACTGTCATACCCCATCAGAACCCAGAATCTAACTTATAAATGCCTCATGAGCTCAGTTCAACTGTCATACCCCATCAGAACCCAGAATCTAACTTATAAATGCCTCATGAGCATGGTCATGTGATGAGGATAACAGACTGTCTCATTGAGAAGGCGGATCACCTGCGTTTTACACAGGCAGCCCAATTCTGATATTTTTCCTGTTAATTGGCAAAATAAGCTGATCTGATTGGTCAAAAGCCAATGAGTGAAAGAAAAGAACCCAGAATTGGTCAGCCTGTGTAAACACAGCCATAGGGACCTGTAAAGTCCACACTGAAGTTGTCCAACTGATGTAGGACTACAACGCGTCAGTTAGTTCATTAACAAATAATGACTTCATTTGAATGACGTTATTCTGGCTCAGCCTTTTTCAAAGCTCTCCTCCAGGGCCCCCAGGAGGTGCATGTTTTAGTTTTTGGTCCTAGAACTAACACCTTAGATTCAACTAATTAACTTTATCATCAAGCCTTTGATTGTTTTTGTATCGGGTGTGTTAGTGCTAGGGCCATTTTATTTTGTATCTACCTGCCCAGGGACTACAGTTGGAAAACTAGCTAGCTGGCTAAATCTGACACCTTTACTGAAATGTTGATTGATGTGCAGCATCCCTGTCAAATACATTTCATAGATTAAATTAAAAGGAATGAAATGTTTCTATGTGTCTGTCTATCTGTGTATGTGAATTTGTAAAACATGAGGCAAAAAAAAAAAGTGACCCTCCCCTATACCCCAAATTACCCTCACTCCTAGGACAGACCACAGCCTTTAGATATGGAGTTTTAGAAACTGTTCGTTGTTTTGTAACCATCACATGGCAAAGTAGGCAGAAGGTTGTGGATTCGCAGACCACCACGGACAATGGTAGGGGTGAAGAAAAGATAGCTTTTATAAAAGGCATTTCATGCAATTCTTTGTCATTTTACATGACTGGAGACAAGCAGAAATCTATTTTAATACCACAACAGAGCATGACAACGAATGAGCGCACGCTGCAGCACCGGAGACGTTTTGATTTCTATACAGGCTGTTCACCGGAGACGTTTTGATTTCTATACAGGCTGTTCACCGGAGACGTTTTGATTTCTATACAGGCTGTTCACCGGAGACGTTTTGATTTCTATACAGGCTGTTCACCGGAGACGTTTTGATTTCTATACAGGCTGTTCACCGGAGACGTTTTGATTTCTATACAGGCTGTTCACCGGAGACGTTTTGATTTCTATACAGGCTGTTCACCGGAGACGTTTTGATTTCTACTCAGGCTGTTGTTAAGAAAGAGGATAGTCTACGTTTTGGAACAGTGCTAAAGTTGTATTTCAACTGTAAAAAATTAAGTGCAACAGAACCAGTTACAACTGAACTATTTGATCATCAATGAATTTGCAAAGTCAATGTTTTGTTTCCCTTGTCTTCCCGGCTGGGGCGGCAGGTGGCTTAGTGGTTAAGAGCGTTGTGCCAGTAACCGAGAGGTTGCTGGTTCTAATCCCCGAGCCGACTAGGTGAAAAATCTGTCGCTGTGCCCTTGAGCAAGGCACTTAACCCTAATTGCTCCTGTAAGTCGCTCTGAATAAGAGCGTCTGCTAAATGACTAAAAATGTAAAAATATAGAAAGTTGTAGCACAGCCTCTGAATGTCATAGAGACAAACCAATGATATTCTATATGCAACACAAATCCCTCGTTGTTAGTGGCCTAAAGCGACATTAAAATGAAGGTTGTTTAAGTGAATGAAGCCTTCTTGAATTAGCCTACTTTCAGCCCCCATGCACTGTCCATCTCCGCGGCTGCCGCTTCATGGGTAAGTTATGGTTTATTTCTTTATTTACCTGAATTTAATCAGGGGAGCCCAACTGAAACCAGTGTCTCATTTGTAATGGTGTCTTGAGGACAAAAATTCCATCAACACAACAACAAAAGACAAAGAGAAACTACCAGACAGCTATAAATACATGACATCAGGTGATTACACACTTCAGTGGGACTCATTTAACAACAGAGTTTTAAACTGCCCTATCAGCACCTGGGAATCCAGATGGATTCGAATCATCGAATTGGTGATTCGTTTTGTATTCCATAACTGTGGTGCGTTAAAACTAAAAGGCAGATTTACCAAAAAATGTGTCGAGACAAGCGGGACCCCAAGAGTTAACCAACCTTGCGAACGGGTTTGGTATCTCATGTTGTTATATTTCAACAGGGAAGTGAGGTATGTTGGAAGCTTGTGGACAAGAGCTCTGTAAACAAGAAGGGAGTAATGAAGTGATCTATGGGATTTTAGTGAGGACCAGCCAACTTTTTAATACAGGATGCAGCGATGTGTATTAAAACTATCACCTGTGATAAAGTGAAAGGCGCTATGGTAGACGGCATCCAAATATTTAAGAGTAGTGGCTGCTGCATTCTGGTAAATGGAAGTCACCGTGGTCAAGAACTGGAAGGAAAATTGACAGCACAATCTGCTTCCTGCTGTTAATAAAAAAAGAAGCCCACTTTAAAATCTTAGCTTTTTAACTAGCTCATCAGTATGTTTTTTTAAACGTTAGATCTTTATCAACCCAAATGCCCAGATATTTATAAGCCAGAACGCGCTCCATAACAGAGCCACCCAATGAGTGAATATGTAGCCCATCTGAGACAGTTTATTCAGTGAATAAGAGAACAACATATTTAGTTTTGCCCGCAATAAGTACGGGTTTTAAATCAACAAGGGCTTCCCCTGTAATGTAACTAAATCAGATTGCAGCTCTAACATAGCTTTGTCAACAGTCGGCGCATAACCGTATAGTCTGCATATAGAAGAATATTACAGGATTTAATACATAGACCAGTAGTATTTATATAAATGGTAAAGAGAGGTCAATAACTCTGATTAAATAGCTTCATTATGGGGCAACAAAACATATTGTTTTTATTCATATCAATTACAGGAGTAGCGAGCTTACCTCCTGTCTTCCTTCTCATGTTCACGTACTCCCTCTCAAACTGAACAGGAAGTAAGTAAGACTAGTCCGCGCACACAGATATTGCATTTTTTTTAAACCTTTTTTTAAATGTATTTTTCCGTTAGAAGCCTTTGACTCGCCTCCTGAAGTCCAACGGTACACAGCACATCCATTGATTAGGAAGCACACCAGGGTTTACATCAGCAAGAGCAGGGTAGGACAGGGCTCATGATTGGGATAACCTATCCATTGCACTGTGTAACACTGTATACACCATCACAGCAGCAGTGCAACAACTCGGAAAAGGAAGTACATTTTCTTAGAAATGGAACTTGGCGCTGTTCTTCTCCGAGCATTCTCTTCCTATAGCCTTAGGCCTACAGTAGAGGCCATGGATCATGTGATTGAGACCAAGCGAAAGAGCATGACCCTCCCCCATTGTGAACAATTGCGTGCATTTCGACCACTCCCTAATTTCATTAAATCATGAAATACAAAATATAAATCGACTTTTACTAGATAGAATATGAACGTATCGGCTGGATACTTGCCTTAAGTGTATGGAGACTTTACATGACCTAAATATCAATATATAATAGGCTATAAACCTATGAGTATTTTTGGTGAGCCGGTTCATTTGACTCCGTTCACATAAGAGAGCCATCATTTGGCTCCCAAATGGCTCTTCATTTAAAATGCTTAATTGCAAATCTACAATATAAAGGTCAAAAGGTAGACTACCATTACGTCAGATAGTGAAATGCGCGTTCAAATACATTTTTACCTGGATAAATTATTAGATCACCTGCTTAAAAAATAAAGTTTATTTTTACACACTACAAACATACGCCTGGAGTAGAATGACGCGCTCTCCCCACTATTTACTGTTTCTGCAGTAAGGATTCACCCTCTTTAGATAATTATTGTGTAACTTATCTGCGGGTGATCGTTGTTTTGAGCTCAAAAAGCACCTCCTGGCTGCATGTAAATCAGGGAGAACAAATTAACGGCTCTTTCACCGATGCAATTCGATTCCCGATGTTCGCCAAAAAAGATCCGTTCACAAAGAGCCGTTCTTTCGCGAACGACCCCATCACTAGTTTGAAATAGGAAATACATGTATAAGGAAGTAGAGGACGTTGTCGTCGAGGAAACATGTTTAAGAGGTTTGTAGCGTTCTTGTACAATTTAATGTAGACTCTATTATTTATTGAGAAGTTATGCTATCATAAAGAGAGAGATGATTTAGGGGGGTAAGACATCCGCCAAGTTATTACAATATTGATTTCAGCTTCCGTGAATGATAATTTTGGCTAATTAACATTGGTGTTAGTGATCAGCCTAATCGATAAGATCGAATGTGATGTGAAAGGCTACAGGGCTGTGATTATGGGTATTATTGTTATTGGCGATTGACAGCACATTATCGTGATAATTATCCGCGTGAAAGACTGTGGAAACTGCGCACTTTCACTTCCTGAAAGAAGACGTGCATCGGAATTATGTAAAGCTGTCCACTAAATAAAATAGTATGTCTCGTCAAGTAAAAGTGACGTGCAACAATGTGCATAGAAACTATTTAAATGTAGGGCTAAATCAAATTTTAAGTTTAAAGCTTTCTGGTGACGGATCAGAAAGGCGGTGGTCCGTTTGGCGCAGGTGCGCTCGATATAATTTACCGGCTCACGTACGCGCATTGTTAACCACAGGTTGAATCGGCAGCACACCTTTTCTCTGAATGCAAAACCCCGGTGCCCCGGGCGAGATAAACTGATCGCACCTCAAGGGAACTCAAGCGCTGCATGGGTGTATTCACTAAACCAGGGATGGGCAACTGGCGGGCCGCGACCCACCTTTTGTAGTCCCGCGGACCAATAATAAAAGACGTTGTTTTGGAACTCAGTCTGGGTCTCAACTTGCTGTTGACCGTTAGAATAATAGAACACACGAGGTGCAATTTGGAAATGTGGTTGTGCCTCAGCAGTCACTCAATTAGCCCATGTCAGCTACATTTGTTTTTAGATTGGTAGGTTACTGAATTACAGACCGCGGGTGGGGACCATTGATCGTCAGTTATCATATTAAAAACGGCAAACATTTGCCTCCACCCTTTGGCAAAATGTGTAGAATTGCATGAAATGAGTTAGAAAATTGCGAAATATTCTCTCCGCCCTCATGGCGAAATTAGTTAGAAAATTGCGAAATATTCTCTCCGCCCTCATGGCGAAATGTGTAGAATTGCAGGAAATGAACATGAAAACTATTATGGATGTGGGTACAAAGACACTGCGGCACCCCATGATGAGTTCTGTTTTTTTTTGTGGCACCCACCCCCATCAAAGTTGCCCATCCCACCACTAGGGACCTACCAGAATTTGTCCAATAGAAAGTCTTGTTGTTGAAACATTTTGCTACGGTTTGGTACGGTGTTCACTAATGAGTACACCCAAGCTCAGGCACTATCAAATGCACTTGCCAGACAAACAAACTTTTCCATCATTGGACATTTTTCTGCATGAGGTAATTTCCATGTAAAAGGACCCATGAGCACCAACATGTGAAGGTCATAGGAGAATATCAAATTGGGTATCAAATGAAAGCTTAAGAGTCTGTGTTTTGAGGAAATCAGAAGGCATAGATACATTTTTCAACCATTTTCCATCTTAAAAATGATGCATAAGTAATAGGTCTTCGAAAACATCTACCAGAAAAAGTCTAAAAAGGTATTAGAAATACATCAAAACACAATAATGTTAAAGTGAAGACCCCTAATAGCCAACTAATAGCAACACTTATATTTAGTTTGGGATAAATTATTTGCCTTCTGTAAGTTTTTAAGAAACATTGCCTTGTAATTCCGTTACTACAAAAACACACACAGTATATTTAAGATATTTTCTAATTTCTCTCCTCATCAGAAGGGAGGATAATGAAAGTTCACAGACGTAACAAGTAAAAGTAGATGTAACAATTAGGTAGTGTTTTTACTGATATACATTTTTATTTGTGAATTATTAACTGATTAAAACTCGTAATTATGTTACCAAATCTGAACCTAAAATAATACAATAATTAAGAAACCCATTTGAAAAACTAAAACTATACTGAAACTATTATCATTGACTCCAAAACTAAAATAAAATAAAAACAATCATAAACTATGTTCAGTTAGTTTTTTTTCCTTCTATACTTTGGGGCAAAAAATCTAATGGGGTTTTCAAGCTTCTGAATCTGTCTGGTAAATGCTGCCAGGAGATGGCGATGTTTCAAATAGGCCTAGCTTGTTCATCAGTAGTCTCTCTAGGCAGCCTCCCACAATGTACCAATGTTCCTGCATACAAAGAAAGATTGTCTATTATATTGAGAAGATACTCAAGTGACCGCTCTAACAACGGAAATGCATGTCCTCAAAGATGGAAGGCAGGCGGGAGGATGCATGTCCTCAAAGATGGAAGGCAGGCGGGAGGATGCATGTCCTCAAAGATGGAAGGCAGGCGGGAGGAGGCATGTCCTCAAAGATGGAAGGCAGGCGGGAGGAGGCGAGAGCCGATGGGACCATCTAGCCAATGAGAGGGCAGATATGTGTGTGAACAACAGGCCATAGAGATAAAGGGAATCATCTTTGTATCTGTGCCATTATAGCATCTGGGACAGCATGGGCAGAGCCATTCAGGCTATCTCCATTTTAAAGTAGCACATTTTCTTCTTCTTCATTGGCTGATCGCTCCCAATTCACAGGAATCCCCATCCAGTTGACTACTTTAAAATGGTGGAAGGCCTCAAGCGCAATGTCCATGCTAAAACTGGTTATATCCCTGATGAGTCCTCTATTTCTATGGCAACAGGCACAACTCCGATGGTTTGTTTACATTTCTACCGTTGTGGCTAGATGGAGTAGGCCTACAGCTCTGTCTAGTGGTTGCGTTGGGGACAACAGTTGTTGACAAATGTAGCATTTTAGCTAAGCCTAACCCTTTTCCTAACCTTAACCTCAGTCTCCTAACCTGCTGTGTTAGTTCTCCTAACCTGCTGTGTTAGTTCTCCTCCTAACCTGCTGTGTTAGTTATCCTCCTAACCTGCTGTGTTAGTTATCCTCCTAACCTGCTGTGTTAGTTCTCCTCCTAACCTGCTGTGTTAGTTCTCCTCCTAACCTGCTGTGTTAGTTCTCCTCCTAACCTGCTGTGTTAGTTCTCCTAACCAGCTGTGTTAGTTCTCCTAACCTGCTGTGTTAGTTCTCCTCCTAACCTGCTGTGTTAGTTCTCTTCCTAACCTGCTGTGTTAGTTCTCCTCCTAACCTGCTGTGTTAGTTCTCCTCCTAACCTGCTGTGTTAGTTCTCCTCCTAACCTGCTGTGTTAGTTCTCCTCCTAACCTGCTGTGTTAGTTCTCCTCCTAACCTGCTGTGTTAGTTCTCCTAACCTGCTGTGTTAGTTCTCCTCCTAACCTGCTGTGTTAGTTCTCCTAACCTGCTGTGTTAGTTCTCCTAACCTGCTGTGTTAGTTCTCCTCCTAACCTGCTGTGTTAGTTCTCCTAACCTGCTGTGTTAGTTCTCCTAACCTGCTGTGTTAGTTCTCCTAACCTGCTGTGTTAGTTCTCCTAACCTGCTGTGTTAGTTCTTCTCCTAACCTGCTGTGTTAGTTCTCCTCCTAACCTGCTGTGTTAGTTCTCCTCCTAACCTGCTGTGTTAGTTCTCCTCCTAACCTGCTGTGTTAGTTCTCCTAACCTGCTGTGATAGTTCTCCTAACCTGCTGTGTTAGTTCTCCTCCTAACCTGCTGTGTTAGTTCTCCTAACCTGCTGTGTTAGTTCTCCTCCTAACCTGCTGTGTTAGTTCTCCTCCAAACCTGCTGTGTTAGTTCTCCTAACCTGCTGTGTTAGTTCTCCTAACCTGCTGTGTTAGTTCTCCTAACCTGCTGTGTTAGTTCTCCTCCTAACCTGCTGTGTTAGTTCTCCTCCTAACCTGCTGTGTTAGTTCTCCTCCTAACCTGCTGTGTTAGTTCTCCTAACCTGCTGTGTTAGTTCTCCTCCTAACCTGCTGTGTTAGTTCTCCTCCTAACTTGCTGTGTTAGTTCTCCTAACCTGCTGTGTTAGTTCTCCTAACCTGCTGTGTTAGTTCTCCTCCTAACCTGCTGTGTTAGTTCTCCTCCTAACCTGCTGTGTTAGTTCTCCTAACCTGCTGTGTTAGTTCTCCTAACCTGCTGTGTTAGTTCTCCTCCTAACCTGCTGTATTAGTTCTCCTAACCTGCTGTGTTAGTTCTCCTCCTAACCTGCTGTGTTAGTTCTCCTAACCTGCTGTGTTAGTTCTCATCCTAACCTGCTGTGTTAGTTCTCCTAACCTGCTGTGTTAGTTCTCCTCCTAACCTGCTGTGTTAGTTATCCTCCTAACCTGCTGTGTTAGTTCTCCTCCTAACCTGCTGTGTTAGTTCTCCTCCTAACCTGCTGTGTTAGTTCTCCTCCTAACCTGCTGTGTTAGTTCTCCTCCTAACCTGCTGTGTTAGTTCTCCTCCTAACCTGCTGTGTTAGTTCTCCTAACCTGCTGTGTTAGTTCTCCTAATCTGCTGTGTTAGTTCTCCTCCTATCCTGCTGTGTTCATTCTTCTAACCTGCTGTGATAGTTCTCCTAACCTGCTGTGTTAGTTCTCCTCCTAACCTGCTGTGTTAGTTCTCCTAACCTGCTGTGTTAGTTCTCCTAACCTGCTGTGTTAGTTATCCTCCTAACCTGCTGTGTTAGTTCTCCTCCTAACCTGCTGTGTTAGTTCTCCTAACCTGCTGTGTTAGTTCTCCTAACCTGCTGTGTTAGTTCTCCTCCTAACCTGCTGTGTTAGTTCTCCTAACATGCTGTGTTAGTTTGCCTCCTAACCTGCTGTGTTAGTTCTCCTCCTAACCTGCTGTGTTAGTTCTCCTAACCTGCTGTGTTAGTTCTCCTCCTAACCTGCTGTGTTAGTTCTCCTAACCTGCTGTGTTAGTTCTCCTAACCTGCTGTGTTAGTTCTCCTCCTAACCTGCTGTGTTAGTTCTCCTCCTAACCTGCTGTGTTAGTTCTCCTAACCTGCTGTGTTAGTTCTCCTCCTAACCTGCTGTGTTAGTTCTCCTCCTAACCTGCTGTGTTAGTTCTCCTCCTAACCTGCTGTGTTAGTTCTCCTAACCTGCTGTGTTAGTTCTCCTCCTAACCTGCTGTGTTAGTTCTCCTCCTAACCTGCTGTGTTAGTCCTCCTAACCTGCTGTGTTAGTTCTCCTCCTAACCTGCTGTGTTAGTTCTCCTCCTAACCTGCTGTGTTAGTTCTCCTAACCTGCTGTGTTAGTTCTCCTCCTAACCTGCTGTGTTAGTTCTCCTCCTAACCTGCTGTGTTAGTCCTCCTAACCTGCTGTGTTAGTTCTCCTCCTAACCTGCTGTGTTAGTTCTCCTAACCTGCTGTGTTAGTTCTCCTCCTAACCTGCTGTGATAGTTCTTCTAACCTGCTGTGTTAGTTCTCCTCCTAACCTGCTGTGTTAGTTCTCCTAACCTGCTGTGATAGTTCTCCTAACCTGCTGTGTTAGTTCTCCTCCTAACCTGCTGTGTTAGTTCTCCTAACCTGCTGTGTTAGTTCTCCTCCTAACCTGCTGTGTTAGTTCTCCTCCAAACCTGCTGTGTTAGTTCTCCTAACCTGCTGTGTTAGTTCTCCTAACCTGCTGTGTTAGTTCTCCTAACCTGCTGTGTTAGTTCTCCTCCTAACCTGCTGTGTTAGTTCTCCTCCTAACCTGCTGTGTTAGTTCTCCTAACCTGCTGTGTTAGTTCTCCTAACCTGCTGTGTTAGTTCTCCTCCTAACCTGCTGTGTTAGTTCTCCTCCTAACTTGCTGTGTTAGTTCTCCTAACCTGCTGTGTTAGTTCTCCTAACCTGCTGTGTTAGTTCTCCTCCTAACCTGCTGTGTTAGTTCTCCTCCTAACCTGCTGTGTTAGTTCTCCTAACCTGCTGTGTTAGTTCTCCTAACCTGCTGTGTTAGTTCTCCTCCTAACCTGCTGTATTAGTTCTCCTAACCTGCTGTGTTAGTTCTCCTCCTAACCTGCTGTGTTAGTTCTCCTAACCTGCTGTGTTAGTTCTCCTCCTAACCTGCTGTGTTAGTTCTCCTAACCTGCTGTGTTAGTTCTCCTCCTAACCTGCTGTGTTAGTTATCCTCCTAACCTGCTGTGTTAGTTCTCCTCCTAACCTGCTGTGTTAGTTCTCCTCCTAACCTGCTGTGTTAGTTCTCCTCCTAACCTGCTGTGTTAGTTCTCCTCCTAACCTGCTGTGTTAGTTCTCCTAACCTGCTGTGTTAGTTCTCCTAATCTGCTGTGTTAGTTCTCCTCCTATCCTGCTGTGTTCATTCTTCTAACCTGCTGTGATAGTTCTCCTAACCTGCTGTGTTAGTTCTCCTCCTAACCTGCTGTGTTAGTTCTCCTAACCTGCTGTGTTAGTTATCCTCCTAACCTGCTGTCTTAGTTCTCCTCCTAACCTGCTGTGTTAGTTCTCCTAACCTGCTGTGTTAGTTCTCCTAACCTGCTGTGTTAGTTCTCCTCCTAACCTGCTGTGTTAGTTCTCCTAACCTGCTGTGTTAGTTTGCCTCCTAACCTGCTGTGTTAGTTCTCCTCCTAACCTGCTGTGTTAGTTCTCCTAACCTGCTGTGTTAATTCTCCTCCTAACCTGCTGTGTTAGTTCTCCTAACCTGCTGTGTTAGTTCTCCTCCTAACCTGCTGTGTTAGTTCTCCTCCTAACCTGCTGTGTTAGTTCTCCTAACCTGCTGTGTTAGTTCTCCTCCTAACCTGCTGTGTTAGTCCTCCTAACCTGCTGTGTTAGTTCTCCTCCTAACCTGCTGTGTTAGTTCTCCTAACCTGCTGTGTTAGTTCTCCTCCTAACCTGCTGTGATAGTTCTTCTAACCTGCTGTGTTAGTTCTCCTCCTAACCTGCTGTGTTAGTTCTCCTAACCTGATGTTACTTCTCCTAACCTGCTGTGTTAGTTCTCCTCCTAACCTGCTGTGTTAGTTCTCCTCCTAACCTGCTGTGTTAGTTCTCCTCCTAACCTGCTGTGTTAGTCCTCCTAACCTGCTGTGTTAGTCCTCCTAACCTGCTGTGTTAGTTCTCCTCCTAACCTGCTGTGTTAGTTCTCCTCCTAACCTGCTGTGTTAGTTCTCCTCCTAACCTGCTGTGTTAGTTCTCCTCCTAACCTGCTGTGTTAGTTCTCCTCCTAACCTGCTGTGTTAGTTCTCCTAACCTGCTGTGTTAGTTCTCCTAACCTGCTGTGTTAGTTATCCTAACCTGCTGTGTTAGTTCTCCTAACCTGCTGTGTTAGTTCTCCAACCTGCTGTGTTAGTTCTCCTAACCTGATGTTACTTCTCCTAACCTGCTGTGTTAGTTCTCCTCCTAACCTGCTGTGTTAGTTCTCCTAACCTGCTGTGTTAGTTCTCCTAACCTGCTGTGTTAGTTCTCCTCCTAACCTGCTGTGTTAGTTCTCCTAACCTGCTGTGTTAGTTCTCCTCCTAACCTGCTGTGTTAGTTCTCCTCCTAACCTGCTGTGTTAGTTCTCCTAACCTGCTGTGTTAGTTCTCCTCCTAACCTGCTGTGTTAGTTCTCCTAACCTGCTGTGTTAGTTCTCCTCCTAACCTGCTGTGATAGTTCTCCTCCTAACCTGCTGTGTTAGTTCTCCTCCTAACCTGCTGTGATAGTTCTCCTAACCTGCTGTGTTAGTTCTCCTCCTAACCTGTGTTAGTTCTCCTAACCAGCTGTGTTAGTTCTCCTCCTAACCTGCTGTGTTAGTTCTCCTAACCTGTGTTAGTTCTCCTAACCTGCTGTGTTAGTTCTCCTAACCTGCTGTGTTAGTTCTCCTCCTAACCTGCTGTGTTAGTTCTCCTAACCTGTGTTAGTTCTCCTAACCTGCTGTGTTAGTTCTCCTAACCTGCTGTGTTAGTTCTCCTCCTAACCTGCTGTGTTAGTTATCCTGCTAACCTGCTGTGATAGTTCTCCTAACCTGCTGTGTTAGTTCTCCTAACCTGCTGTGTTAGTTCTCCTAATTTGCTATGATAGTTCTCCTAACCTGCTGTGTTAGTTCTCCTAACCTGCTGTGTTAGTTCTCCTCCTAACCTGCTGTGTTAGTTCTCCTCCTAACCTGCTGTGTTAGTTCTCCTCCTAACCTGCTGTGTTAGTTCTCCTCCTAACCTGCTGTGTTAGTTCTCCTAACCTGCTGTGTTAGTTCTCCTCCAAACCTGCTGTGTTAGTTCTCCTCCTAACCTGCTGTGTTAGATCTCCTCCTAACCTGCTGTGATAGTTCTCCTAACCTGCTGTGTTAGTTCTCCTCCTAACCTGCTGTGTTAGTTCTCCTCCTAACCTGCTGTGTTAGTTCTCCTAACCTGCTGTGTTAGTTCTCCTAACCTGCTGTGTTAGTTCTCCTAACCTGCTGTGTTAGTTCTCCTCCTAACCTGCTGTGTTAGTTCTTCTCCTAACCTGCTGTGTTAGTTCTCCTATCCTGCTGTGTTAGTTCTCCTCCTAACCTGCTGTGTTAGTTCTCCTCCTAACCTGCTGTGTTAGTTCTCCTCCTAACCTGCTGTGTTAGTTCTCCTAACCTGCTGTGTTAGTTCTCCTCCTAACCTGTTGTGTTAGTTCTCCTCCTAACCTGCTGTGTTAGTTCTCCTCCTAACCTGCTGTGTTAGTTCTCCTCCTAACCTGCTGTGTTAGTTCTCCTCCTAACCTGCTGTGTTAGTTCTCCTCCTAACCTGCTGTGTTAGTTCTCCTAACCTGCTGTGTTAGTTCTCCTCCTAACCTGCCATGTTCATTATCCTAACCTGCCATGTTCATTATCCTAACCTGCCATGTTCATTATCCTAACCTGTCACATTAATATTAGTTTATCCATTATATTTGCCAGGTACTATAGTGGCTGCTCTATCAGATTATCCATTATATTGACCAGGTACTATAGTGGCTGCTCTATCAGATTATCCATTATATTGGCCAGGTACTATAGTGGCTGCTCTATCAGATTATCCATTATATTGGCCAGGTACTATAGTTGCTGCTCTATCAGATTATCCATTATATTGACCAGGTACTATAGTGGCTGCTCTATCAGATTATCCATTATATTGGCCAGGTACTATAGTGGCTGCTCTATCAGATTATCCATTATATTGGCCAGGTACTATAGTGGCTGCTCTATCAGATTATCCATTATATTGGCCAGGTACTATAGTTGCTGCTCTATCAGATTATCCATTATATTGACCAGGTACTCTAGTGGCTGCTCTATCAGATTATCCATTATATTGGCCAGGTACTATAGTTGCTGCTCTATCAGATTATCCATTATATTGACCAGGTACTATAGTGGCTGCTCTATCAGATTATCCATTATATTGGCCAGGTACTATAGTGGCTGCTCTATCAGATTATCCATTATATTGACCAGGTACTCTAGTGGCTGCTCTATCAGATTATCCATTATATTGACCAGGTACTATAGTGGCTGCTCTATCAGATTATCCATTATATTGACCAGGTACTATAGTGGCTGCTCTCAGATTATCCATTATATTGACCAGGTACTATAGTGGCTGCTCTCAGATTATCCATTATATTGACCAGGTACTATAGTGGCTGCTCTCAGATTATCCATTATATTGACCAGGTACTATAGTGGCTGCTCTATCAGATTATCCATTATATTGACCAGGTACTATAGTGGCTGCTCTCAGATTATCCATTATATTGACCAGGTACTATAGTGGCTGCTCTATCAGATTATCCATTATATTGACCAGGTACTATAGTGGCTGCTCTCAGATTATCCATTATATTGACCAGGTACTATAGTGGCTGCTCTATCAGATTATCCATTATATTGACCAGGTACTATAGTGGCTGCTCTATCAGATTATCCATTATATTGACCAGGTACTATAGTGGCTGCTCTCAGATTATCCATTATATTGACCAGTTACTATAGTGGCTGCTCTCAGATTATCCATTATATTGGCCAGGTACTATAGTGGCTGCTCTATCAGATTATCCATTATATTGGCCAGGTACTATAGTGGCTGCTCTATTAGATTATCCATTATATTGACCAGGTACTATAGTGGCTGCTCTATCAGATTATCCATTATATTGACCAGGTACTATAATGGCTGCTCTCAGATTATCCATTATATTGACCAGGTACTATAGTGGCTGCTCTCAGATTATCCATTATATTGACCAGGTACTATAGTGGCTGCTCTATCAGATTATCCATTATATTGACCAGGTACTATAGTGGCTGCTCTATCAGATTATCCATTATATTGACCAGGTACTATAGTGGCTGCTCTCAGATTATCCATTATATTGACCAGTTACTATAGTGGCTGCTCTCAGATTATCCATTATATTGACCAGGTACTATAGTGGCTGCTCTCAGATTATCCATTATATTGACCAGGTACTCTAGTGGCTCCTCTATCAGATTATCCATTATATTGACCAGGTACTATAGTGGCTGCTCTCAGATTATCCATTATATTGACCAGGTACTCTAGTGGCTCCTCTATCAGATTATCCATTATATTGACCAGATACTTCAAGATTGAATCAGTATACAGTATATAATTAATTCATAGTCCAAAAATGGATGTAGCAACTAAGGATTCTAGCTTTAAAGACCCAATGCAGGCATTTTTACATCAATATCAAATCATTTCTGGTTAACAATTAATGAAGTACTTTACTGTAATAGATTACCATTCAAATGGAGAAAAAAAATTGCTTTTTTAGCCAAAACTATTTCTCAAGCAAGAATTTAGTTACAGTGAAATGCTTACTAACAAGCCCCTTAACCAACAATGCAGTTTGATATGTCTTGTTCTATGAGATATCAATCAGTTAAAATGACCTTTATGAATTATGAAGCCTTTGTGTTTAAATTTTTTTTAAATAATCTGATTACATAAATGCTTTCCCTATGGGGAAATAATAGGGTTTTTGGGATAAACGCTGAAAATAAGGTCAGAGGTTAACAAAGGCTTAGTAGATCAAATGAAATGTTATTTGCCGCATGCGCCGAATACATCAGGTTGTTGACCTTACAGTGAAATGCTTACTAACAAGCCCCTTAACCAACAATGCAGTTTGATATGTCTTGTTCTATGAGATATCAATCAGTTAACATGACCTTTATGAATTATGAAGCCTTTGTGTTTAAAAAATAATAATATTCTGATTACATAAATGCTTCAAATTTCACAAAATGGCGTTAGCTGATGAAGATGATCTCATAGAACAAAACGTATAAGATCTTCTAAGCCTGTGTTTACCACAGACCTTATTGACAGCCTTTTATCCAACCACACTACATCAATTCCATTCATTTCCCCATAGGCTTTGTCCAATGAACCATGGCGGAGTTAGTACCTACAGAAATACACTATTACTATTGCTCTCTATTGGTAGAGAGGTTTGTTATTGGTCCATTAACCAATGTATAATTTAAACCTAACCTGACCTATCGCCTGATGCATTGCCTTATGTACTACTGCCCCCCAGTGGCAAGAAGTGGCATCCCCCCAAAAACATATTTACAGTGCATTCGGAAAGTATTCAGACCCCTTGATTTTTTTTCTCCACATTTTGTTACTTTACAGCCTTTATTCTAAAATGGATTAAATAGTCCCCCCCCCCCATCAACAATCTACACACAATACCCCATAATGACAAAGCAAAAACAGGTTTTTAGAAATGTTTGCTACTTTATAACAAATTAAAAAACGGAAATATCACATTTACAGCCTTGAGTCTTCTTGGGTATGACGCTACAAGCTTTGTCATTATGGGGTATTGTGTGTAGATTGATGAGGATTTTTATTTATTTAATCCATTTTATAATAAGGCTGTAACGAAACAAAATGTTGAAAAAGTCAAGGGGTCTGAATACTTTCCGAATACACTGTAGGCACAGAGTTTCTAACCCCAGAGGCGCAACATCGAGAAAAGAGACCAAACAGACCAGGCCGGGGTTTGAGAAGTCTATGAAAGAAGTGAAAGGTTCTTCATTAGTTGTCTTTAATTTAAGATTAATTTAAAGATTTTGTCTTTAATTTAAGATTTAAGATTCATTAATCTTCTCTAAATGTAAAGGCACAGTACAGATTAGAGCCAATGTCTTCAGTAGTTGTTAATCTTCTCTAAATGTAAAGGCACAGCACAGATTAGAGCCAATGTCTTCAGTAGTTGTTAATCTTCTCTAAATGTAAAGGCACAGCACAGATTAGAGCCAATGTCTTCAGTAGTTGTTAATCTTCTCTAAATGTAAAGGCACAGCACAGATTAGAGCCAATGTCTTCAGTAGTTGAACACGTCGTTACTACAGCCTCGTGAAAGTGACAAACTGATACGTTTTCATTTTTTGTCAAAAACAACTTTATATCGAAGGAGTGCTTTTGATTTTGAAGGCCTGCACATGCACAGTTTGGTGCAAGACGACCACTAGACCAGATGACGTGTTTCTGCGTTGGCTTAGCCAGCCACCGTCGTCATGACATCGCCTACAAGTGTGATCGGGGATTTCTATTGGAGCAGCAGTTTCTGCCTTTCTTCTGTACTGTGTTGTCTTGGCGACAGACAAAACATAAATGGCTCTTAGCCTCCAACATGGATACTTCCTGTCCCTCACACTGAAACTGAAACTAAATCATTTAAAAACAAAAATATAAATGTTTTTGTCAAACTAAAACTGAATAGAAACGAGTAAATCAAGTTTGAAACTAAACTGAATTTCAAATAAATATCGAAATAGGAATAGAAGGAACTAATATAAAAACACCAAACTATAATAAGCTTGGTCTGGTGGTCAGATCGAGAGTGTGAACACTGTCTGGACAACCCCTCTCTCTCTCTCTCTCTCTCTCCAGGTAATGTTACCTCTCTCTCTCTCTCTCTCTCTCTCTCTCTTCTCTCTCTCTCTCTCTCTCTCTCTCTCTCTCTCTCTCTCTCTCTCTCTCTCTCTCTCTCTCTCTCTCTCTTCTCTCTCCAGGTAATGTTACCTCTCTCTCTCTCTCTCTCTCTCTCTCTCTCTCTCTCTCTCTCTTCTCTCTCTCTCTCTCTCTCTTCTCTCCTGGTAATGTTACCTCTCTCTCTCTCTCTCTCTCTCTCTCTCTCTCTCTCTCTCTCTCTCTCTCTCTCTCTCTCTCTCTCTCTCTCTCTCTCTCTCTCTCTCTCTCTCTTCTCTCTCCAGGTAATGTTACCCCTCCCTCTCTCTCTCTCTCTCTTCTCTCTCCAGGTAATGTTACCTCTCCCTCTCTCTCTCTTTGCCTCTCTCTTCTCTCTCCAGGTAATGTTACCCCTCTCTCCCTCTCCCTCTCTATCTCTCTCTCTTCTCTATCCAGGTAATGTTACCCTCCCTCTCTCTCTCTCTCTCTCTCTTTGCCTCTCTCTTCCCTCTCCAGGTAGTGTTATCCCTCCCTCTCTCTCTCTCTCTCTCTTCTCTCTCCAGGTAATGTTACCTCTCTCTCTCTCTCTCTCTCTCTCTCTCTCTCTCTCTCTTCTCTCTCCGGGTAATGTTACCCCTCCCTCTCTCTCTCTCTCTCTCTCTCTCTCTCTCTATTCTCTCTCCAGGTAATGTTACACCTCTCTCTCTCTCTCTCTCTCTCTCTCTCTCTCTCTTCTCTCTCCAGGTAATGTTACCTCTCCCTCTCTCTCTCTTTGCCTCTCTCTTCTCTCTCCAGGTAATGTTACCCCTCCCTCTCTCTCTCTCTCTCTCTTTGCCTCTCTCTTCTCTCTCCAGGTAATGTTACCCCTCCCTCTCTCTCTCTCTCTCTTCTCTATCCAGGTAATGTTACCCCTCCCTCTCTCTCTCTCTTTGCCTCTCTCTTCTCTCTCCAGATAATGTTACCCCTCCCTCTCTCTCTCTCTCTCTCTCTTCTCTCTCCAGGTAATGTTACCCCTCCCTCTCTCTCTCTTTGCCTCTCTCTTCTCTCTCCAGGTAATGTTACCCCTCCCTCTCTCTCTCTCTCTCTCTCTCTTTGCCTCTCTCTTCTCTCTCCAGGTAATGTTACCCCTCCCTCTCTCTCTCTCTCTCTTCTCTATCCAGGTAATGTTACCCCTCCCTCTCTCTCTCTCTCTCTCTCTCTCTTTGCCTCTCTCTTCTCTCTCCAGATAATGTTACCCCTCCCTCTCTCTCTCTCTCTCTCTCTTCTCTCTCCAGGTAATGTTACCCCTCCCTCTCTCTCTCTTTGCCTCTCTCTCTCTCTCCAGGTAATGTTACCCCTCCCTCTCTCTCTCTTTGCCTCTCTCTTCTCTCTCCAGGTAATGTTACCCCTCCCTCTCTCTCTTTGCCTCTCTCTTCTCTCTCCAGTTAATGTCTCCTCTCCCGGCTCTTACTGTCACCTACCCATGAGCCCCCTCTCTTCCCATCTACTGTAACCAGCATCTGCATACACTGAGCACCGACCAACACCGGACTTCCATGGACGTTGAAATTTGGTCAGTCTGCCCTGGCCTTGATTTCAACGTCCACATATACATAGTTTTTTGGGCCGGCTCGGACCGGCCTTCATTTCAATGTCCGCAGACTTCTATTTTTTTGGCCGGACTAAATCTGAACCAATCCTAGACGTCTATGTTTCACGAGTTTGGACAGCACGGTCCATATCAGTATAGTACAGTAGATTAGAGTTCAGTACACTAGAGGACAGTATAATGTGGGTCGCAACCCAAATGGTTTTGAATGGGTCACGGGTGTCTGAGTAAAAAAAATATATATAAATATATAATTAATTTTTTTATGAATAAAATTCTCCAGTCTGAACTTCAACGACCTAAACAAGTTATAAAAAAGTGTGTATCAATGATAATGAACTTAATTTTTGAATAATTTAATCACATCATTTTCAATATATATTAGCAGCACTATTTGGGTTGATTTTGTGTCTCAAACCAGTGAGTTTATTAACATTCTTCATCAAGAATATGGGAAAAATGTTAATTATTGACAATGAAAGAAGTGGGAATAATAGCCATTTACAGTGGGGAAAAAAAGTATTTAGTCAGCCACCAATTGTGCAAGTTCTCCCACTTAAGACGAGAGAGGCCTGTAATTTTCATCATAGGTACATGTCAACTATGACAGACAAATTGTGAATATTATTTCCAGAAAATCACATTGTAGGATTTTTAATGAATTTATTTGCAAATTATGTTGGAAAATAAGTATTTGGTCACCTACAAACAAGCAAGATTTCTGGCTCTCACAGACCTGTAACTTCTTCTTTAAGAGGCTCCTCTGTCCTCCACTCGTTACCTGTATTAATGGCACCTGTTTGAACTTGTTATCAGTATAAAAGACACCTGTCCACAACCTCAAACAGTCACACTCCAAACTCCACTATGGCCAAGACCAAAGAGCTGTCAAAGGACACCAGAAACAAAATTGTAGACCTGCACCAGGCTGGGAAGACTGAATCTGCAATAGGTAAGCAGTTTGGTTTGAAGAAATCAACTGTGGGAGCAATTATTAGGAAATGGAAGACATACAAGACCACTGATAATCTCCCTCGATCTGGGGCTCCACGCAAGATCTCACCCCGTGGGGTCAAAATGATCACAAGAACGGTGAGCAAAAATCCCAGAACCACACGGGGGGACCTAGTGAATGACCTGCAGAGAGCTGGGACCAAAGTAACAAAGCCTACCATCAGTAACACACTACGCCGCCAGGGACTCAAATCCTGCAGTGCCAGACGTGTCCCCCTGCTTAAGTCAGTACATGTCCAGGCCCGTCTGAAGTTTGCTAGAGTGCATTTGGATGATCCAGAAGAGGATTGGGAGAATGTCATATGGTCAGATGAAACCAAAATATAACTTTTTGGTAAAAACTCAACTCGTCGTGTTTGGAGGACAAAGAATGCTGAGTTGCATCCAAAGAACACCATACCTACTGTGAAGCATGGGGGTGGAAACATCATGCTTTGGGGCTGTTTTTCTGCAAAGGGACCAGGACGACTGATCCGTGTAAAGGAAAGAATGAATGGGGCCATGTATCGTGAGATTTTGAGTGAAAACCTCCTTCCATCAGCAAGGGCATTGAAGATGAAACGTGGCTGGGTCTTTCAGCATGACAATGATCCCAAACACACCGCCCGGGCAACGAAGGAGTGGCTTCGTAAGAAGCATTTCAAGGTCCTGGAGTGGCCTAGCCAGTCTCCGGATCTCAACCCCATAGAAAATCTTTGGAGGGAGTTGAAAGTCCGTGTTGCCCAGTGACAGCTCCAAAATATCACTGCTCTAGAGGAGATCTGCATGGAGGAATGGGCCAAAATACCAGCAACAGTGTGTGAAAACCTTGTGAAGACTTACAGAAAACGTTTGACCTGTGTCATTGCCAACAAAGGGTATATAACAAAGTATTGAGAAACTTTTGTAATTGACCAAATACTTATTTTCCACCATAATTTGCAAATAAATTCATAAAAAATCCTACAATGTGATTTTCTGTCACGATCGACATAAGAAGCGGACCAAGGCGCAGCGTGATATGCGTACATCTTTTAATGAGTACTTTAACCAACAACAACAAAACGATACGTGAAGTCTACAGGTTCACCAACACAAACCTATACAGATCAAGATCCCACAAAACAAAAGTGCCAACAGGCTGCCTAAGTATGGTTCCCAATCAGAGACAACGAGAATCAGCTGCCTCTGATTGGGAACCACCCTGGCCAACATAGAAAACACGAACTAGAACGAAACATAGAAAATACAACATAGACACTACACACCCTGGCTCAACATTAAAGAGTCCCCAGAGCCAGGGCGTGACATTTTCTGGATTTTTTTCTCATTTTGTCTGTCATAGTTGACGTGTACCTATGATGAAAATTACAGGCCTCTCTCATCTTTTTAAGTGGGAGAACTTGCACAATTGGTGGCTGACTAAATACTTTTTTTCCCCACTGTATGCAACAGGATGATTGTGGTTATTTCTACCTTTGTGTACCTAGTTAGGATACATCACCATGAAGAGAATTACATTCATATCATCATTATGCATTTCTGTGTAGTACAGATCAGGGACCCATGATGAAATTCCTTTACCGTAATTCTGTTACCGGGTGTAAATCCACTTCACTTACTGTAGTTCAATAACCAAAATAGATTTTTTTCAAACTCAAGGTGTCATGTCATAGCTGACACCCCATTTTTTACTGAAGAAATCTTTTGTTTTTAGAAAACGTGGTCGCATAAAAAACTGAGGGAGAATTTACTGTAACTCTGTTACCAAACTTTGCATCTGCAGTTCTTCCAGTTTCTGTGTAAATTGTTTGAACGAGTCCTTGTGCATATACAGTTGTTGTAATAGTAAAACTAAAGTTAAACTTAGAAAATAAATGCTTTTTGTTTGGGATAAATCTGAGTCTCAGTGTAATTCCGTTACCGTAGAATTGCCCATAACAAAGCAATGCGTGTCACCTTGTAGGCTACTACTAAACCAGAACAAGAAACAGTGGTGTGTAGCCTGGATTCTCTTAAAGGGTTAGGAAGAAATACCTGTCAGCTATTTTAACTGGCTGTAATGTCTACTAGGTAAATTTTTTATAATGTCTACTACCGTCTTTCAATGTCAACTGGAAAGTCGATGTCTGTAATGTCTTTTAGTTGTGTTTGGACCCCAGGAGTTATGGAGTCAGTTAATGGGGATCCTACCAGGTAGACTAGCTGTTGTTATGGACTCAGCTAATGGGGATCCAACCAGGTAGACTAGCTGTTGTTATGGAGTCAGCTAATGGGGATCCAACCAGGTAGACTAGCTGTTGTTATGGAGTCAGCTAATGGGGATCCAACCAGGTAGACTAGCTGTTGTTATGGACTCAGCTAATGGGGATCCAACCAGGTAGACTAGCTGTTGTTATGGAGTCAGCTAATGGGGATCCAACCAGGTAGACTAGCTGTTGTTATGGAGTCAGCTAATGGGGATCCAACCAGGTAGACTAGCTGTTGTTATGGAGTCAGCTAATGGGGATCCAACCAGGTAGACTAGCTGTTGTTATGGAGTCAGCTAATGGGGATCCAACCAGGTAGACTAGCTGTTGTTATGGAGTCAGCTAATGGGGATCCAACCAGGTAGACTAGCTGTTGTTATGGAGTCAGCTAATGGGGATCCAACCAGGTAGACTAGCTGTTGTTATGGAGTCAGCTAATGGGGATCCAAATCAAATTAATAACATATTGGACTGCGCATGTTTAAATGCAACATGAAGTCTCTGTTTGAACTTTGACCACAGACAGTAAAAGTGTTGTCATTGTTAATGTTCGGAAATATTGACTGTTCTGTTATTTCTTATTGTAGCTGAGTGAGCTGTGACTCGGAAATGAGTCTCTCTGGGGAGAGAGAGGAGGAGACCACTGCCTCTAAAATGAGTCTCTCTGGGGAGAGAGAGGAGGGGACCACTGCCTCTAAAATGAGTCTCTCTGGGGAGAGAGAGGAGGGGACCACTGCCTCTAAAATGAGTCTCTCTGGGGAGAGAGAGGAGGAGACCACTGCCTCTAAAATGAGTCTCTCTGGGGAGAGAGAGGAGGGGACCACTGCCTCTAAAATGAGTCTCTCTGGGGAGAGAGAGGAGGAGACCACTGCCTCTAAAATGAGTCTCTCTGGGGAGAGAGAGGAGGGGACCACTGCCTCTAAAACGACTCAAGACACCAGTTCTAAGAGGTAAGAGTTTAATTGTAAAATATACAGTTCTCTTAAAAATATCAAACTAATGAAGAGAAAAGTGTTCACAAATTACATCAAATGTAGGCCTATATCATTCATTTAAAAGGCCAAAACCGATTTACCAATTGCAGACTGTAGCTTTATAAAGAAACATTAGGACTTCTATGAGTTCAGGTATACACTTGTTGAAATGATGTAGATGAGGTATTGATGAGATATTGATGAGGTGATCTGCCTCCCTGTATTGTTCAGTGTCCAGAAGCCCAGAGCAGAGTCACCTGCCCCCAGCCTGCTATCAATGAAGAGTGATCAGCCACCTGCTTTCAGCCAGGAACCATTACCAGATGACAATAAGGAAGTGGAGAGTTTGGACAGTGAGGATGCATTAAAGATCACACACAACCTTCTGGACAGAAGAAGTAAGACTGTGTTTCATACAATATTACAAAGAACGGGACAAAGGGCCCTCTAACACACACACACACACACACACACACACACACACACACACACACACACACACACACACACACACACATGCACTTATGAGTCCCAACTCTCATTGTTTTCCTACAGGTCAAACTCTTCTGACAGTCCAACAAGACATTAAGGCTAAACTGAAACACAAGTATCAACACATATCTGAAGGAATTGGAAACCAAAGTCTGTTAAAGGACATCTACACAGAGGTCTACATCACAGAGGGTGGAAGTGGAGGGGTCAATAATGAACATGAGGTGAGACAGATAGAGATGGCATCCAAGAAACAAACCACACAAGAGACATCAATCAAATGCAACGACATCTTCAGGCCTTTAGCTGGACAAGACAAACCTATCAGAACTGTGCTGACAAAAGGAATCGCTGGCATTGGAAAAACAGTCTCTGTGCAGAAGGTCATCCTTGACTGGGCAGAGGGAAAAGCAAATCAGGACGTTCATTTCATGTTTCCTCTTCCTTTCCGTGATCTGAACCTGAAAAAGGACCAATACAGTCTGATGCAACTTCTTTCCCACTACTTCTCAGAGCTGAAAGAGATTGACAGCATTGAAGATGGTGAAACCAAAACTGTTTTCATTTTTGATGGTCTGGATGAGTGTCGACTTCCTCTAGACTTCAAAAACAATGAGAGGTGCTGTGATGTCACGAAGCCAACCTCAGTGGACGTGCTGCTGACAAACCTCATCAAGGGGAATCTGCTTCCCTCTGCTCTCCTCTGGATAACCTCACGGCCTGCAGCAGCCAATCAGATCCCACCTGAGTGTGTTGACCAGGTGACAGAGGTACGAGGGTTCAATGATCCACAGAAGGAGGAGTACTTCAGGAAGAAAATCACAGATCAGAATCTGGCCAATGAAATCATCACCCACATAAAAACATCAAGGAGCCTCCACATCATGTGCCACATGCCAGTCTTCTGTTGGATATCAGCCACTGTCCTTGAGATGATGCTGAAAGAGGCAGAGAAGGATGAAGTCCCCAAAACTCTGACCCAGATGTTCACACACTTCACGCTCATCCAAATCATTGTGAAGAACAAGAAGTACAACAAAGCCACAGAGACAAACCCAAAGGAACTGTCTCAGTCAGACAAAGAGATGATCCTGAAACTGGCAGAGCTGGCTTTCCAACAGCTGCAGAAGGGCAACCTGATCTTCTATGAGGAGGACCTGAGAGAGTGTGGCCTTGATGTCACAGAGGCATCAGAGTACTCAGCATTGTGTACAGAGATCTTTAAAGAAGAATCTGGGCTGAACCAAGAGAAGGTCTACAGCTTTGTGCATCTGAGCATTCAGGAGTTTCTAGCAGCAGTGCATGCTTTAGAATCATGTCTGGACAAGAAGGAAAATGTTTTTTCCACCACTAGTGAGGATGAAGATGAGGAGTCAATCCAGTTGTCTGACTTACACAGGAGAGCAGTGGACCAGGCCTTGAAGAGTGAGAATGGACACCTGGACCTGTTCCTCCGCTTCCTTCTGGGTCTCTCACTGGAGTCCAATCTGAATCTGTTACGAGGCCTTCTGACACAGACAGGAAGTACAACACAGAGCAATGAGGAAACAGTTGAGAGAACAGTCAGGTACCTTTCAGACACGATCAAAAGGGAATCCTCACCAGAAAGGATCATCAACTTGTTCCACTGTCTGAATGAACTTGGTGCCAACTCTCTAGTTGAAGAAATGCAAACCTCCCTGCGATCAGGAACTCTTTCAGAAACAGAGCTAGAACCTCAACAATGTTCAGCCCTGGCCTACCTGTTACTGATGTCAGAGGAGGTGCTGGAGGAGTTTGACCTGAAGACATACACCACATCAGAGGAAGGTTATCAGAGGTTGCTGCCGGTAGTGAAAACCTGCAAGAGAGCACTGTAAGTTCTGTTATTGAGTTGATGTATACAGTATCATTATTCTGAAGGATTTGTATATCTAACAGATGATCTCCTCTCTCCAGACTGGATCGCTGTGAACTCACATATGAATCCTGTGAGACTCTGGCTTCAGCTCTGCAGACACCAAACTCCCCCCTGAGAGAACTGGACCTCATCTACAATGACCTGGAAGACAGAGGAGTGGAGCTGCTCTGTGTTGGACTAACCAGTCCACTCTGCAACATACAGACACTAGTGTGAGTTAAATATCTTCAGTATCCACTGTGAGTGTTTATATATTATGTATGTAGTTAGTATGTGTATGTTTTTAACATTATTTGAACGTCTTGGTAAATATGCAGAAACATACATAAAATGTGATAAATATATCAAACTAAGGTTAAATATCTTGAGTGAGTTAGTATGTTTTTAACATTGGTTAATCATGTGTCCTTCTGTTATTATCTTAATGCATCTCATTATTCTTAAAGCTTTGCATATTTAACAGTGTATCAACATATCTCCTCTCTCCAGACTGTCTGGCTGTAAACTCACATATAAATCCTGTGAGACTCTGGCTTCAGCTCTGCAGACACCAAACTCCCCCCTGAGAGAACTGGACCTCCGCTACAATGACCTGGGAGACAGAGGAGTGGAGCTGCTCTGTGTTGGACTAACCAGTCCACTCTGCAACATACAGACACTAGTGTGAGTTAACTATCTTCAGTATCCACTGTGAGTGTTTATATATTATGTATGTACTATATACTGAACAAGAATATAAACGCAACATGCAACAATTTGAAAGGTTTTACTGAGTTACAGTTCATATGAGGAAATCAGTCAATTGAAATAAATTCATTAGGCCCTAATCTATGGATTTCACATAAATGGGAATTCAGATATGCATCTGTTGGTCACAGATACCTTAAAAAAAAGTATGGGTGTGTATCAGAAAACCAGTCCGTATCTGGTGTGACCACCATTTGCCTCATGCAGCGCAACAAATCTCCTTCACATAGAGTTGATCAGCCTGTTGATTGTGGCCTGTGGAATGTTGTCCCACTCCTCTTCAATGGCTGTGCGAAGTTGCTGGAAACTGCCGGGAACTTGAAGACGCTGTCGTACACGTCGATCCAGAGCATCCCAAACATGCATGTCTGGTGAGTATGCAGTCCATGGAAGAACTGGGACATTTTCAGCTTCCAGGAAATGTATACAGATCCTTGCGACATGGGGCCGTGCATTATCATGCTGAAACATGAGGTGATGGCGGCGGTTGAATGGCACGACAATGGGCCTCAGGATCTCATCACGGTATCTCTGTGCATTCAAATTGCCATCGATAAAATGCGATCGTGTTCATTGTCCGTAGTTTATGCCTGCCCATACCATAACCCCACCGCCACCATGGGGCACTCTGTTCACAACGTTGACCTCAGCAAACCGCTCGCCCACACAATGCCATCACGACGCCATACACGCTTTCTGCCATCTTCCCGGTACAGTTGAAACCGGGATTCATCCGTGAAGAGCACACTTCTCCAGTGTGCCAGTGGCCATCGAAGGTGAGCATTTGCCCACTGAATTCGGTTACGACGCCGAACTGCAGTCAGGTCAAGACCCTGGTGAGGATGACGAGTACGCAGATGAGCTTCCCTGAGACGGTTTCTGACTATTTGTGCAGAAATTTTTCGGCTGTGAAAACCCACAGTTAAATCAGCTGTCCTGGTGGCTTGTCTCAGACCATCCTGCAGGTGAAGAAGCCGGATGTGGAGGTCCTGGGCTGGCGTGTTTACACATGGTCTGCGGTTGCGAGGCCGGTTGGATGTACTGCCAAATTCTCTAAAATGATGTTGGAGGCGGTTTATGGTAGAGAAATGAACATAAAATTCTCTAGCGACAGCTCTGGTGGATATTCCTGCAGTCATCATGCCAATTGCACACTCCCTCAAAACTTGACACATCTGTTTCATTGTGTTGTGTGACAAAACTGCACATTTCAGAGTGGCCTTTTATTGTCCCCAGCACAAGGTGCACCTGTGTAATGATCATGCAGTTTAATCAGCTTCTTGATATACCACACCTGTCAGGTGAATGGATTATCTTAACAAAATGTATTATCTTAACAAAGGAGAAATGCTCACTAACAGGGATCTAAACAAATTTATGCACAACATTTGAGAGAAATAAGCTTTTGTGCGTATGGAACATATCTGGGATCTTTTATTTCAGCTCATGAAACGTGGGACCAACACTTTACATGTTGGGTTTATATTTCTGTTCAGTATAGTTAGTATGTGTATGTTTGTAACATTATTTTAACATTTTGGGACATATCCAGAAACATACATAACAACATATATCAAACTAAGGTAAATATCTTGAGTGAGTTAGTATGTGTCCTTCTGTTATTATCTTAATGCATCTCATTATTCTTAAAGCTTTGCATATTTAACAGTGTATCGACATATCTCCTCTCTCCAGACTGTCTGGCTGTAAACTCACATATGAATCCTGTGAGACTCTGGCTTCAGCTCTGCAGACACCAAACTCCCCCCTGAGAGAACTGGACCTCCGCTACAATGACCTGGGAGACAGAGGAATGAAGCTGCTCTGTGTTGGACTAACCAGTCCACTCTGCAACATACAGACACTAGTGTGAGTTAACTATCTTCAGTATGAGTTATTATGTGGATGTTTCAGACATTTGTTAATCATGTGCTCTTCTGTCCTCTAGTCTAGGTCAGTGTGGTCTGACAGAGGGTTGCTGTTCAGATCTGGCCTCAGTCCTGAGTTCACCCAACTCACAACTGAAACAACTGGAGCTGAGAGACAATGACCTGCAGGACTCAGGAGTTACACTGCTGTCTGCTGGACTGGAGGATCCAGACTGTAAACTACACACACTGGGGTAAGTACAGCTGTTTCAGTCAGGTCGGTACTGAGCTGAGTTACACTGCCCTCTGCTGGACTGGAGGATCCAGACTGTAAACTACACACACTGGGGTAAGTACAGCTGTTTCAGTCAGGTCGGTACTGAGCTGAGTTACACTGCCCTCTGCTGGACTGGAGGATCCAGACTGTAAACTACACACACTGGGGTATGTACAGCTGTTTCATTCAGGTCGGTACTGAGCTTAGTAAAACAAATACTCTGAACATCTGATGTTTCATGACAATGTTTGTGTCATGGACAAATATATGGGTGTCCTACAAGATGATTGACACCAGTCCACCAACCTAGACAGCTGTTGTGTCTCTCTGTAGGCTGTCTGGCTGTCTGGTCACAGAGGAGGGCTGTGCTGCTCTGTCTTCAGCTCTGAGGTCAAACCCCTCCCACCTGAAAGAGCTGGACCTGAGCTACAATCACCCAGGAGACTCTGCAGGGGGACTGCTTTCAGCTGCTCTGGTGGATCCCACAGATAAACTGATGAAGCTGAAGTAAGTCAGAATAGATGTCCTAATAGTGTGAGCAGTGGTTGTGTCCTATGTAGTGTAGTAGGTTCAGTAACATGAGGACATGATGGTAGCTCAGGTCCAGCTGATGGTAGAATACAGGGGACGTTACAGGGGATACAGGGGACGTTTACCCAGCAGGCTTAGCACTCCAACACAGCATACATCATTACCACATGAATACTCTTCTTCTGCATCTCTGATATCCTGTTGGAATTGTACTCTGTTCTGTATGCAGTAGGTAGGGTAGAATACCTGTATTTCTCTAGTAATGAATTGTACTCTGTTCTGTATGCAGTAGGTAGGATAGAATACCTGTATGTCTCTAGTAATGAACTTGGATAGTGCACCAGAACACAACAATATGGTTTAAATGTTGACTGCTTTATTAGGTCTTTGTCAGTCAATAACCTGTTTCTCCTACAGTGTGGATCATGGTGGAGAGTTCAGGCTGAAATCAGGGCTGAGGAAATGTGAGTCTCTTCAATCCTAATTAACTACATATTCAGAACTACAGTAACATAGTAACTAATCAATACTTGTTCTCTACCTACAAAACAACATTTTATATGAAGATGTGGTTTGATTAAACTCTCCTTTTGTCTACAGATGCCTGTCATCTCACCCTGGACCCAAATACAGCAAACCCAAACCTGATACTGTCTGAGGGGAACAGGAAGGTGACACGGGTGGAGGAGAAGCAGCATTATGAAGACCATCCAGACAGATTTGACGGTCATCCCCAAGTTCTCTGCAGAGAAGGCTTATCTGGATCTCGTTATTACTGGGAGGTGGAGAAGGATGGTGACGCGGCTCACATTGGTGTGGTGTACAAAGGAATGAAGAGGAAGGGAGAGGATAATGACAGTTGGATTGGAGCCAATAGGAAGTCCTGGAGTTTATTCTACTATGGCAGTGTATATCACCTTTACCATGCTGGAGTCATCAGATCCATCCCTGGTCCTGTTTCTAACAGAGTTGGAGTGTATCTGGACTGGCCAGCTGGTTCTTTGTCCTTCTATAGTGTGTCCTCCTCTGGTACACTGACACACCTTTACACAGAACACACCACATTCACTGAACCCCTCTATCCTGGGTTTGTGGTTTCCTCCTCCTCCTCAGTGACCCTGTGTCAGATAGATGACCAACACATTCAAAGGTGAGTCATGACAATGTTTTATCATGTGTTGTCCTCTGGAATCATTCCTACAATTAGATTAGTAGTGGTGTGTTTTAATGTGTTCTGTTGGACCTACAGACAGTTAGATTAGTAGTAGTGGTGTGTTTTAATGTGTTCTGTTGGACCTACAGACAGTTAGATTAGTAGTAGTGGTGTGTTTTAATGTGTTCTGTTGGACCTACAGACAGTTAGATTAGTAGTAGTGGTGTGTTTTAATGTGTTCTGTTGGACCTACAGACAGTTAGATTAGTAGTAGTGGTGTGTTTTAATGTGTTCTGTTGGACCTACAGACAGTTAGATTAGTAGTAGTGGTGTGTTTTAATGTGTTCTGTTGGACCTACAGACAGTTAGATTAGTGGTAGTGGTGTGTTTTAATGTGTTCTGTTGGACCTACAGACAGTTAGATTAGTAGTAGTAGTGGTGTGTTTTAATGTGTTCTGTTGGACCTACAGACAGTTAGATTAGTAGTAGTGGTGTGTTTTAATGTGTTATGTTGGACCTACAGACAGTAACTCATGATACCTGGTGACTTCACATCTGTTCTGTCACCCTTTATACACCCTTTGTATTGCTTATGAAGACTGTATGTATGCTATATAAAGCCTTTATAAGTTGTATTTAGTTTAATCACAGTCTATCCATCTGCTTTCCCAACAGCAGAGACCATGGTGGAGAGTGTTGTATCAAGCCTGGACCTGAGAACACCAGAGACCAGATATGTGAGTGTTAACTGATAATTTTAAAAAAATGAAAATACGATTAAAGCGTTCTTGAGTCCCAGGCAAGGAACACAATCATGATCTATTTGGTCAAAACAAACTTAAAGGTAGAGTCAGCAATATGATGTAGATGCACAAAGTAAACATCATAGTGGGTCAATTTCTACAACAACTAAGGGCGTTGGAGCGCGATGCTAAACTTCTCTGTTTTGGTCCCGTGGCTACCACGCTGTAAGAGAGTGAAGAGAACCCGTGCACATGGGCAGAAAGTGTGAGAGAGAAGTCAGGCATCTTGCTCATCACAATATCTGCGGTGCTGCTCGTACAACATCATTTAGCTGACTCTACCTTTAAGCTCTCATCCTGGGATCTACCAGAAATCAGGCCCCCAACATCTACAAAACATGGACCAGAACCATGTTGTTTCCTGCTTCCACAAACATTCATTAATATAACACTAATGTCAGATTATGGTATGATAATGAGTGTACATTCTGAGACTGTTGCTCACTTACATTCATTTTTATTACAAGTCTGTTTAATATTTATTAATTCATTATTACATGAGATTGTCCGTTTTAAATAACAACTACTTTTGACTTCAGGGATTCCTCAGAGCTGTAAGACTTGTGACCATGTTGAGGTAAGTCATAATGTCAATTCTCACTTTGACATACCTTCAGGAGTCAGGCACAGTCTGAAAGCCAGGTGTGTACTGACCAACCATTCATACTGGGATATAGACAGTCCTGTGTTCTGCTTTAGTAATATAAACACAGTCTGAAAGCCAGGTGTGTACTGACCAACCATTCATACTGGGATATAGACAGTCCTGTGTTCTGCTTTAGTAATATAAACACAGTCTGAAAGCCAGGTGTGTACTGACCAACCATTCATACTGGGATATAGACAGTCCTGTGTTCTGCTTTAGTAATATAAACACAGTCTGAAAGCCAGGTGTGTACTGACCAACCATTCATACTGGGATATAGACAGTCCTGTGTTCTGCTTTAGTAATATAAACACAGTCTGAAAGCCAGGTGTGTACTGACCAACCATTCATACTGGGATATAGACAGTCCTGTGTTCTGCTTGTAGGAATGCAGGATTTTAACTGCTGTCATATTTTGTCATTAGACAGTTTAATTGGATCAATCACCAGCATTCCATGTAACATTGAATAAATACATTAGATAAATTACTTTGTTCATTTAATGGGCCAGTTTCCCGGACAAAGATTAAGCCTAATCTTGGACCTTAAAAAACGTTCTATTGAAACTTCCATTGATCATGCTTTAAGTCCAGCACTAGACTCAATCTGTGTCCAGGAAACTGGCGCCATATGTATAACTGACATGCTTGTCCTTGTTCAGGACTCCACACACTGGCTTCAGATTGAACCCTTGACTTCCACTGTCCAGGGAGTGACAATGTTCAGGTAAAATAACTACTTTTAACATTTCATTCCACTTGCTAGTGTATTTCCCCATTACCTTTGGGAATAGGCTTCTAATCCAACCTCTCCATTTGACGATTGACCCTCTCTACCATATCTTGTTGTTGCCCTCAGGCACAGGACACCCAAAGGGCGTTATGAGTGCACAGTGTCTGGGCTCCGCTGGGTGTGTGAGAGAGATGTCATTCTGAAGTATCACTTCAGGAACTGGGAACCCTACAGTCACCTTCTGAAAGACATGCAGTACGGACAAGGTGGTCCATTGCTGGACATCACTATGGAGTTAGGTGAACTGGAGGAAGTTCATCTGCCACACTTTGTCTGTTTAGGTAAAACCATATAGACATAGTATTCAGAAAGACATTTCCATGTAACTGAGTTTCACTTCCTGAATGAATGAATGAGCTATTCTGGGAGTTTGAGTTTACTGTGATCTGATACTGCATATTCTTTGTGTTTTAGTTGGATGAATAATACAATATTTGTCTTTCTGTCTCCTTTTTATTGTGTTGTTCAGGGACCAACCCTTCCCTGAGGAATGAGATGAAGATTTTTCATGTAGAGGAACATGGAGTGTCTGTTGAGGAAGTGCATGAGGTCACCAGATTCCATGCTAAGATTCTCCATCCCAAGTTCTCAGTTATCTCTGTTATACTGAGCTTTATCTTTTGGCGGAACATAGATGTCCACTGTGAGCTGATGCTCTATATGACAGTGAAAAAGCAAACACTAATTCCACGCCTATACCTGTTCCCCAGTAACCCCAGCCAAATACAGGTGAGGTACCATTCTTTTAGAGGTGACCTTAACTAAGCAGTGGTACGGTTTATGTTGACACTCATAACATGAAGATAATAGTGTGTTGCTAGTTTTCTGAATAATGTTTGAATAAGACTATACATTGACTGGCTGTGTATTTCATGCCTCGTTTCGCAGGCTGTGAAACAACAGGAAAAGTCTGAAGGGTCTTCAAGGGTTCTCATCTCAAGACCAGAGCAGGCCTTCAAACTGAATAGTTACTTCAGACTGAACATTCCCTGTTCTACCGCCATCAATCCACAGGTACAGTTTTAATAGACTAAGAACATGAATCTGACATTTTAAGTCACATTTCTATCCATTGCTCTCTCTTGCTTGATGGCTCTCAATTCAAATGGCTTTATTGGCATGGGAAACATATGTTTACATTGCAAGCAATCTCTCTCTCGCTCTCTCCATCTCTCTCCAGAAGATTCATCTCATACATAGAGACTCCACACCAAGCTTTTTCAGGGCGGTTGTGAAAATGACAGGGGTTGACATTGAGATGGAGTTATTCGGTGATGATGAGAGGATTGCATGGAAAGAAGTGGTATCACAAGGTAGGAGCATATGTCAATCATAACTTTGTACTTTTGTAACAGATGCTATTTAGAGTGATATATCTGTGACACTCTGGCTCTAGGACTTGTGTATGTGAGCCAGGGTGTATTTCATTTGGTGGTGTTGGGGATGGGTGAGTTTCATTTTGTTTGTGTTTAGTGGTGATTGGTTAATGACTCCCAATCGGAGGTAACGAGTGTCAGCTGTCGGCTCGTTATCTCTGATTGGGAGCCATATATATTCTGTGTGTTTTTCTCCTTGTGTTTGTGGGTTTTTGTTTCCTTGTTCCATGTTCTGTCGGTGTCAGAGGACTTCACGTATCGTCTTTTGTTTTGGTTTTTCGTGGTTGCTTTATTTAATAAAGTCATCATGTTCACTCGCAACGCTGCGCATTGGTCTCCTCCTTCAGACGATCGTGACAGAAAAACCCACCATCAAAGGACCAAGCAGCGTGTCCAGGAGCCGAGGGTCTGGACATGGGAAGAGTTATTGGACGGAAAGGGTCCTTGGGCACAACCGGGAGAATATCGCCTCCCTCGTGAAGAGCTGGAGGCAGCCAAAGCCGAGAGGAGGTGGTACGAGGAGGCAGCACGAAGGCGAGGCTGGAAGCCCGTGGAAGAGAGGCAACCCCAAGAAATTTTTTGGGGGGGGCACATGGCTTGGGCGACTGAGCAGCAGGAGGCAGCCACAAGGCAGATGCAGAAGGCTACCAGGTTAAGGGGGCTGACGGAGGCAGAAAAGGGACGGATTCAGGAGGCTACCAGGTTAAGGGGGCTACTGGGTAAATCAGGGAAGGAAGGTGTAGAGGCTCGGCGAGAGGTACTGGGGTGTGTAACCAGTCCGGTCCGGCCCGTTCCTAATCCCGAGGTACAGCCAGTAGTGTGTGTTCCCCGTACGGTACGGCCTGTTCCGGCCCCTCGCACTAAGTGTACGGTGCGCGTCGCCAGCCCGGTTCGGCCTGTTCCTGCCACCCGCACCAAGTGTACGGTGCGCGTCGCCAGCCCAGCCCGGCCTGTTCCTGAGCCTCGTAGGAAGCCTACGGTGCGCGTCGCCAGCCCGGTTCGGCCTGTTCCTGCCACCCGCACCAAGTGTACGGTGCGCGTCGCCAGCCCAGCCCGACCTGTTCCGGCCACTCGCACCAGGGATACGGTGCGCGTCGCCAGCCCTTTCCCACCAGTGCCTACACCACGCTCCAAGCCTCCTGTGTGTCTCCAGGGTCCAGCATGCCCTGTTGCTACTCCCCGCACTAGCCCTGAGATGCGTGTCCTCAGCCCGATACCTCCAGTTCCGGCACCACGCATCAGGCCTACGGTGCGTCCCCAGGGCCAAGCATGCCCTGTTGCTGCTTCCCGCACTAGCCCTGAGATGCGTGTCCTCAGCCCGGTACCTCCAGTTCCGGCACCACGCATCAGGCCTACGGTGCGTCCCCAGGGTCCAGCATGCCCTGTTGCTTCTCCCCGCACTAGCCCTGAGATGCGTGTCCTCAGCCCGGTACCTCCTGTTCCGGCACCACGCACCAGGCCTACGATGCGCCTCAGACGGCCAGAGTCTGCCGTCTGCCCAACGGGGCCTGAACTGCCCGTCTGCCCAAAGCCTGCAAAGCCGCCCGTCTGCCATGAGCCATCAGAGCCGTCCGCCAGACCGGAGCCGCTAGAGCCTTCCGCCAGACAGGATCAGCCAGAGCCTTCCGCCAGACAGGATCAGCCAGAACCTTCTGCCAGACAGGATCAGCCAGAGCCTTCTGCCAGACAGGATCAGCCAGAGCCTTCTGCCAGACAGGATCAGCCAGAGCCTTCCGCCAGACAGGATCAGCCAGATCCGTCAGTCGGCCATGAGCAGCCAGATCCGTCAGCCAGCCATGAGCAGCCAGATCCGTCAGCCAGCCATGAGCAGCCAGATCCGTCAGCCAGCCATGAGCAGCCAGATCCGTCAGCCAGCCATGAGCAGCCAGATCCGTCAGCCAGCCATGAGCAGCCAGATCCGTCAGCCAGCCATGAGCAGCCAGATCCGTCAGCCAGCCATGAGCAGCCAGATCCGTCAGCCAGCCATGAGCAGCCAGATCCGTCAGCCAGCCATGAGCCGTCCAGCCAGGATCCGCCAGAGCCGTCCAGCCAGGATCCGCCAGAGCCGTCCCGCCGGGATCCGCCAGAGCCGTCCAGCCGGGATCCGCCAGAGCCGTCCAGCCGGGATCCGCCAGAGCCGTCTAGCCGGGATCCGCCAGAGCCGTCCAGCCAGGATCCGCCAGCCAGCCAGGATCCGCCAGAGCCAGCCAGCCAGGTTCCGCCATTTAGTCCGGTGTTGCCCCTTAGCTCGGTGTTGCTCCTTATCCTGGTGCTGTCCCTTATCCTGGTGCTGGCCCTTAGTCCGGTACTGCCCCTTAGTCCGGTACTGCCCCGTAGCCTGGTGCTGTCCCTTATCCTGGTGCTGCCCCTTAGTCCGGTACTGCCCCTTAGTCCGGTACTGCCCCGTAGTCCGGTGCTGCCCCTTAGTCCGGTGCCGCCCCTTAACCCAGTGGGGTTTAGTTGGGGGGTGGTATTGTGGAGGAGGCTAGGGAAGCTGGTGACTAAGGTGGGGTGGGGACCACGACCAGGGGCAGAACCGCCACCGTGGACAGACGCCCACCCAGACCCTCCCCTAGACTGTGGGCTGGTGCGCCCGGAGTTCGCACCTTTAGGGGGGGGTACTGTGACACTCTGGCTCTAGGACTTGTGTATGTGAGCCAGGGTGTATTTCATTTGGTGGTGTTGGGGATGGGTGAGTTTCATTTTGTTTGTGTTTAGTGGTGATTGGTTAATGACTCCCAATCGGAGGTAACGAGTGTCAGCTGTCGGCTCGTTATCTCTGATTGGGAGCCATATATATTCTGTGTGTTTTTCTCCTTGTGTTTGTGGGTTTTTGTTTCCTTGTTCCATGTTCTGTCGGTGTCAGAGGACTTCACGTATCGTCTTTTGTTTTGGTTTTTCGTGGTTGCTTTATTTAATAAAGTCATCATGTTCACTCGCAACGCTGCGCATTGGTCTCCTCCTTCAGACGATCGTGACAATATCCTCATTTGGTTTATCTTTCAGATGAATACATCACTGCCACCCATTCAACAAGTAAGTAAACATGAGAGTTACAGTGCATTCAGAAAGTTTTCAGACCACTTGACTTTTTCCACATTTTGTTACGTTACAGCCTTATTATAAAATTGATAAAATAATTTTTTCCCCCTCATCAATCTACACAAAATACCCCATAATGACAAAGCAAAAACAGGTTTTTAGACATTGTTGCAAATGTATATATAAAAAAAAAACTGAAATATCACATTTACATAAGTATTCAGACCCTTTACTCAGTACTTTGTTGAAGCACCTTTGGCAGCGATTACAGCCTTGAGTCTTCTTGGGTATTTTTTATTTTTTTTTCATTTAGCAGATGCTCTTATCCAGAGCGACTTACAGTTAGTGAATACATTCTTTTTTTTATACTGGCCCCCCGTGGGAATCAAACCCACAACCCTGGCATTGCAAACGCCATGCTCTATCAACTGAGCTACATCCCTGCCGGCCATTCCCTCCCCTACCCTGGACGACGCTGGGCCAATTGTGCGCCGCCCATGAGTCTCCCGGTCGCGGCCGGCTGCGACAGAGCCTGGATTCGAACCAGGATCTCTAGTGGCACAGTTAGCACTGCGATGCAGTGCCTTAGGGTATGATGCTACAAGCTTGGCACACCTGTATTTGGGGAGTTTCTCCCATTCTTCTCTGCAGATCCTCTCAAGCTCTGTCAGGTTGGATGGGGAGCGTCGCTGCACAGCTATTTACAGGTCTCTCTAGAGATATTAGATCGGGTTCAAGTCCGGGCTCTGGCAGGGCCACTCAAGGACATTCAGAGACTTGTCCCGGAGCCACTCCTGCATTGTCTTGTCTGTGTGCTTAGGGTCGTTGTCCTGTTGGAAGGTGAACCTTCGCCCCAGTCTGAGGTCCTGAGCGCTCTGGAGCAGGTTTTCATTAAGGATCTCTCTGTACTTTGCTCCGTTCATCTTTCCCTCGATCCTGACTAGTCTCCCAGTCCCTGCCGCTGAAAAACTTCCCCACAGCATGATGCTGCCACCACCATGCTTCACCGTAGGGATGGTGCCAGGTTTCCTCCAGACGTGACGCTTGGCATTCAGGCCAAAGAGTTCAATCTTGGTTTCATCAGACCAGATAATCTTGTTTCTCATGGTCTGAGAGTCCTTTAGGTGCCTTTTGGCAAACTCCAAGCGGGCTGTCATGTGTCTTTTACTGAGGAGTAGCTTCCGTCTGGCCACTCTACCATAAAGGCCTGATTGGTGGAGTTCTGCAGAGATGGTTGTCCTTCTGGAAGGTTCTCCCATCTCCACAGAGGAGCTCTGGAGCTCTGTCAGAGTGACCATCAGGTTCTTGGTCACCTCCCTGACCAAGGCCCTTCTCCCCCGAATGCTCAGTTTAGCCGGGCGGCCAGCTCTAGGAAGAGTCTTGGTGGTTCCAAACTTCTTCCATTTAAGAATGATAGAGGCCACTGTGTTCTCGGAGACCTTCAATGCTGCAGAACTGTTTCAGTACCCTTCCCCAGATCTGGGCCTCGACACAATCCTATCTCGGAGCTCTACGGACAATTCCTTCGACCTCATGGCTTGGTTTTTGCTCTGACATGCACTGTCAACTGTGGGACCTTATAGAGACAGGTGTGTTCCTTCCCAAACATGTCCACTCAATTAAATTTACCACAGGTGGACTCCAGTCAAGTTTTTCAAACATCTCAAGGATGATCAATGGAAACAGGATGCACCTGAGCTCAATTTCAAGTCTCATAGCAAAGGTTCTGAATACTTATTTCGATATTTCTGTTTTGGAATATTTTTATTCTGTCTATTTTGTATTCTTCTTTTCACTCTGTCATTTAAGTCATTATTGTGGAGTCACTACAATGTTGTTGATCCATCCTCAGTTTTCTCCCGTCACAGACATTGAACTCTGTAGCTGTTTTAAAATCACCAATGAACTCATGGTGACATCACTAACAGTTTCCTTCCTGTCCTGCAGCTCAGTTCAGAAGGACGACTGTATCTTTGATGTGTCTGGGTGGTTTAATACATCACCCACAGGATAATTATTAACTTGACCATGCTTAAAGAGATATTCAATGTCTGATGTGTTATTGTTCCCCATCTACCAATCACTGCCCTTCTTTATGAGGCTTTCTAAAAATATATACTTGAATCTGTGCTTGAAATGCGATACTTGACTGAGGGACCTTCCAGATGTTGAATGTATGGGGGACAGGCCCACTTTGACATTAGAGGATTCTGAGTAGATTGTTGATACAGTAAAACATTAATCATCTATTTTCAATGACTTCTCAATAAACCTAATACGAAAATGTGTTATTTCAATTTGTTATTTTAAATTGACTGACTTTAATTGGAATTGACCACAACCCTGGAGTCGGCTCTATACAAGAAATGACTATCAGAGGAATGATAACTGGAGAGACTGGAAGATGTAGAAACAGCTGCTGTTAACCCTAAAGCCATATTAATTTAATTGACCCCCCCTTCAGCATTAACAGTCCCTGACATTCCTGCTGAGGAGTTTCTGAAGAAACACTGGGCTAAACTCATTCAGCGAACCAAAAACTCAATGCCAATAGCAGATGATCTGTGGTCAAAGAACATGATTGGTGAAGAAGAGCACTCCAGAATAACAGCTGAAACAACTGAACAGGACCGAATGAGAAAACTACTGAAAGCAGTCATCCCCAAAGGACCAGAAGTGACGGGAGCTTGTCTCAAAGCTCTCGTTGAACATGAAAACCATCTTGTTAAGGACTTGAGTGAATCTAGGTAAGACAGTTTTATTTGCTCCCTCCCTTGAATATGTGTAATGATTAAAATATAGGTCAAATAAAAACACAGCTACCCAGATCAAAGAGGAACTGTTTTTCCAGAATGGAAGCATGTTTTTGTGTTTCTGTCTGTAATAAATGACTGTTATCTTATTGTAGTTACATCATAGGACCATCATCACATCATTATCTCAGGTGGAACTCCTCCATCTCCTCCATACTTTCTGATCTCTCTCTTCCCTTCTCCTCCATACTTTCTGATCTCTCTCTTCCCTTCTCCTCCATACTTTCTGATCTCTCTCTTCCCTTCTCCTCCCTACTTTCTGATCTCTCTCTTCCCTTCTCCTCCATACTTTCTGATCTCTCTCTTCCCTTCTCCTCCATACTTTCTGATCTCTCTCTCCCCTTCTCCTCCATACTTTCTGATCTCTCTCTTCCCTTCTCCTCCATACTTTCTGATCTCTCTCTTCCCTTCTCCTCCATACTTTCTGATCTCTCTCTTCCCTTCTCCTCCATACTTTCTGATCTCTCTCTTCAATTCTCCTCCATACTTTCTGATCTTTCTCTTCCCTTCTCCTCCATACTTTCTGATCTCTCTCTTCCCTTCTCCTCCATACTTTCTGATCTCTCTCTTCCCTTCTCCTCCATACTTTCTGATCTCTCTCTTCCCTTCTCCTCCATACTTTCTGATCTCTCTCTTCCCTTCTCCTCCATACTTTCTGATCTCTCTCTCCCCTTCTCCTCCATACTTTCTGATCTCTCTCTTCCCTTCTCCTCCATACTTTCTGATCTCTCTTCCCTTCTCCTCCATACTTCTCGATCTCTCTCTCCCGTTCTCCTCCATACTTTCTGATCTCTCTTCCCTTCTCCTCCACACTTTCTGATCTCTCTCTTCCCTTCTCCTCCACACTTTCTGATCTCTCTCTTCCCTTCTCCTCCATACTTTCTGATCTCTCTCTTCCCTTCTCCTCCATACTTTCTGATCTCTCTCTTCCCTTCTTCTCCATACTTTCTGATCTCTCTCTTCCCTTCTCCTCCATACTTTCTGATCTCTCTCTTCCCTTCTCCTCCATACTTTCTGATCTCTCTCTTCCCTTCTCCTCCATACTTTCTGATCTCTCTTCCCTTCTCCTCCATACTTCTCGATCTCTCTCTCCCGTTCTCCTCCATACTTTCTGATCTCTCTTCCCTTCTCCTCCACACTTTCTGATCTCTCTCTTCCCTTCTCCTCCACACTTTCTGATCTCTCTCTTCCCTTCTCCTCCATACTTTCTGATCTCTCTCTCCCCTTCTCCTCCATACTTTCTGATCTCTCTCTTCCCTTCTCCTCCATACTTTCTGATCTCTCTTCCCTTCTCCTCCATACTTCTCGATCTCTCTCTCCCGTTCTCCTCCATACTTTCTGATCTCTCTTCCCTTCTCCTCCACACTTTCTGATCTCTCTCTTCCCTTCTCCTCCACACTTTCTGATCTCTCTCTTCCCTTCTCCTCCATACTTTCTGATCTCTCTCTTCCCTTCTCCTCCATACTTTCTGATCTCTCTCTCCCCTTCTCCTCCATACTTTCTGATCTCTCTCTCCCCTTCTCCTCCATACTTTCTGATCTCTCTCTTCCCTTCTCCTCCATACTTTCTGATCTCTCTCTTCCCTTCTCCTCCATACTTTCTGATCTCTCTCTTCCCTTCTCCTCCACACTTTCTGATCTCTCTCTTCCCTTCTCCTCCATACTTTCTGATCTCTCTCTCCCCTTCTCCTCCATACTTTCTGATCTCTCTCTTCCCTTCTCCTCCATACTTTCTGATCTCTCTTCCCTTCTCCTCCATACTTCTCGATCTCTCTCTCCCGTTCTCCTCCATACTTTCTGATCTCTCTTCCCTTCTCCTCCACACTTTCTGATCTCTCTCTTCCCTTCTCCTCCACACTTTCTGATCTCTCTCTTCCCTTCTCCTCCATACTTTCTGATCTCTCTCTTCCCTTCTCCTCCATACTTTCTGATCTCTCTCTCCCCTTCTCCTCCATACTTTCTGATCTCTCTCTCCCCTTCTCCTCCATACTTTCTGATCTCTCTCTTCCCTTCTCCTCCATACTTTCTGATCTCTCTCTTCCCTTCTCCTCCATACTTTCTGATCTCTCTCTTCCCTTCTCCTCCATACTTTCTGATCTCTCTCTTCCCTTCTCCTCCATACTTTCTGATCTCTCTCTTCCCTTCTCCTCCATACTTTCTGATCTCTCTCTTCCCTTCTCCTCCATACTTTCTGATCTCTCTCTTCCCTTCTCCTCCATACTTTCTGTTCTCTCTCTTCCCTTCTCCTCCATACTTTCTGATCTCTCTCTTCCCTTCTCCTCCATACTTTCTGTTCTCTCTCTTCCCTTCTCCTCCATACTTTCTGATCTCTCTCTTCCCTTCTCCTCCATACTTTCTGATCTCTCTCTTCCCTTCTCCTCCATCCTCTTTCTTGTAGAACCTAATCTGAAGACGCTGAGGCCTGTCCCCTAGTCTGTGGACTAAGACACTTCTTCACCTAATCTGAAGACGCTGAGGCCTGTCTCCTAGTATGTGGACTAAGACACTTCTTCACCTAATCTGAAGACGCTGAGGCCTGTCTCCTAGTCTATGGACTGACACTTCTTCACCTAATCTGAAGACGCTGAGGCCTGTCTCCTAGTCTGTGGACTAAGACACTTCTTCACCTAATCTGAAGACGCTGAGGCCTGTCTCCTAGTCTGTGGACTAAGACACTTCTTCACCTAATCTGAAGACGCTGAGGCCTGTCTCCTAGTCTGTGGACTAAGACACTTCTTCACCTAGGAATGTATTTTGTTTGTGTGTGTCTTTGTATATACTGTGTGTGAGTTGGTCTCTGATTACTGTGATTAGTTCAATGTAACGTCATATACTATACATTATAATCAGTCTGTTTTGGGTTTGCAGAATCATTGTATATCATTGGTTTTCCATCCTATCATGTTACCACACAGATGTGACTGTCTAGCTCAGCGGTTCCCAAACTTTCCCATTCTGGAGACCATCAAATCACCGTCCAAAGCTCTTGAGGACCACCATTCGCGGAGTCGCTGTTCTTTTTTCACATCAAATATATTGCCGGTCAAATTCTATCAATAGATGTGAATGTAACAAAGCCTGTAAAGGTCTATTATTATAAACTAGTTGCATTGTGAAAAGGAATGTAAAATTGCTTATAATAACATTAATACTCCCAACTGTTATTATTTTTGAATAATAAAATACTACAATCTAAAAGTAATTGCGGACTACCTGCACCACCCCCCAAGGACCACAGGTTGGGAACCACTGGTCTGGAGTCCTTCTGCCAAACCTGGTTGTTGTGTCACACTGCCCCCTCCTGGTAGCACTGCAAAACATCACCTCATTAAATAAAATCATTAAATACAAAAATGTAATTGTAGTTTTACTAGATAGAATCTTAATTTATAGGCTGAATACTTGTATTAAGTGGATGAAGACTTTACATGAACCTATGGGTGTTGAATCCTCCCACTGTGTTGAAACAGGAAGTCCATTTATAATGAAGTAGAGGAACGGGTCCACCTCTTATTGTAGATCAATGGTGCCGCTACTTCGCTTCACCTCCGTTCCGCCGGTATTAATTAACAAGACCTAGAAAGGATAAGGTCGTGACCTCGACGATTTTCCTTCAAAATAAAAGTCCCGTAATGATGATTGTGATTTTTTCTATACTGAAATTCGTAACATTTTGTGAGGAAAGACTTAGAATGTTGTTTAACAATATGAAAAAAGCTATAAAGTCAATCGCCTTTATAGCACAAATAATATTATAGCATCGACATTTGTTAACAGCATTAAAAGTAATGATTACTAGACAGTTGTCATGGAAACAGCAGTAATACAAATAACATTTATGATGCTACTATTAATAATAATAATAATATTATTATAATAATCAATTTTAGAAAACACTTTAAAATCCCATCGTTAATTAGATTAGATGAGTTTATTAGTCACATGGAGAGGGATGCAAAATCTTATGCTCTGGGCTCCAACAGCGCAGGTCAAAATAAATCAAATCAAATCAAGAGAAGTGAATGAGACAAGATAAAGATGATAATAATATGTAGACATTTACAACTGGATGGTGGGGGCAGGGTAAGAGTCTGTTGGGTGGTGGGGGCAGGGTAAGAGTCTGTTGGGTGGTGGGGGCAGGGTAAGAGTCTGTTGGGTGGTGGGGGCAGGGTAAGAGTCTGTTGGGTGGTGGGGGCAGGGTAAGAGTCTGTTGGGTGGTGGGGGCAGGGTAAGAGTCTGTTGGGTGGTGGGGGCAGGGTAAGAGTCTGTTGGGTGGTGGGGGCAGGGTAAGAGTCTGTTGGGTGGTGGGGGCAGGGTAAGAGTCTGTTGGGTGGTGGGGGCAGGGTAAGAGTCTGTTGGGTGGTGGGGGCAGGGTAAGAGTCTGTTGGGTGGTGGGGCAGGGTAAGAGTCTGTTGGGTGGTGGGGGCAGGGTAAGAGTCTGTTGGGTGGTGGGGGCAGGGTAAGAGTCTGTTGGGTGGTGGTGGGGGCAGGGTAAGAGTCTGTTGGGTGGTGGTGGGGGCAGGGTAAGAGTCTGTTGGGTGGTGGTGGGGGCAGGGTAAGAGTCTGTTGGGTGGTAGGGGCAGGGTAAGAGTCTGTTGGGTGGTGGTGGGGGCAGGGTAAGAGTCTGTTGGGTGGTGGTGGGGGAAGGGTAAGAGTCTGTTGGGTGGTGGTGGGGGCAGGGTAAGAGTCTGTTGGGTGGTGGGGGCAGGGTAAGAGTCTGCTGGGTGGTGGGGGCAGGGTAAGAGTCTGTTGGGTGGTGGGGGCAGGATAAGAGTCTGTTGGGTGGTGGGGGCAGGATAAGAGTCTGTTGGGTGGTGGGGGCAGGGTAAGAGTCTGTTGGGTGGTGGGGGGGCAGGGTAAGAGTCTGTTGGGTGGTGGGGGCAGGGTAAGAGTCTGTTGGGTGGTGGGGGCAGGGTAAGAGTCTGTTGGGTGGTGGGGGCAGGGTAAGAGTCTGTTGGGTGGTGGTGGGGGGCAGGGTAAGAGTCTGTTGGGTGGTGGTGGGGGGGCAGGGTAAGAGTGTTGGGTGGTGGGGGCAGGGTAAGAGTGTTGGCTGGTGGGGGCAGGGTAAGAGTCTGTTGGATGGTGGTGGCAGGGTAAGAGTCTGTTGGGTGGTGGGGGCAGGGTAAGAGTCTGTTGGGTGGTGGGGTGGGCAGGGTAAGAGTCTGTTGGGTGGTGGGGGCAGGGTAAGAGTCTGTTGGGTGGTGGGGGGGTAGGGTAAGAGTCTGTTGGGTGGTGGGGGGGGCAGGGTAAGAGTCTGTTGGGTGGTGGAGGCAGGGTAAGAGTCTGTTGGGTGGTGGTGGGGGCAGGGTACGAGTCTGTTGGGTGGTGGGGGCAGGGTAAGAGTCTGTTGGGTGGTGGGGGGGTAGGGTAAGAGTCTGTTGGGTGGTGGGGGGGGCAGGGTAAGAGTCTTTTGGGTGGTGGGGGGGCAGGGTAAGAGTCTGTTGGGTGGTGGTGGGGGCAGGGTAAGAGTCTGTTGGGTGGTAGTGGGGGCAGCGTAAGAGTCTGTTGGGTGGTGGTGGGGGCAGGGTAAGAGTCCGTTGGGTGGTGGTGAGGGCAGGGTAAGAGTCTGTTGGGTGGTGGTGGGGGCAGGGTAAGAGGCTGTTGGGTGGTGGGGGCAGGGTAAGAGTCAGTTGGAATGGAAATCCAACTATCTAGTAATCATCACTTCCTCGTTTACCCTGTCCTGTTGTGTTCTAAAATACTATTCTGATACAACCCCCCAAACAATACTAATACGTTTCTTATTAACCTTTATTTTCTAGTTAATTTTATGCACTTTATTATTATTCATTACATCATTTATCAGTCATACGTAGGAGCTAATCTGTACGTAAACCATGCAAGGGATCATTTCCACGCAAAGTGTGAGATGTATCAATATAAATGTTAGCTTGAGAGTGTTCAGCCCCATGACCACGATCAGTGCCAAGTGGTGGAATAAGGGAACTGCTTGTCAAGCGTAGAACGGGGAAAATATACTGTATGTTGAAAATGTGTTTTATTGTGAGAGTAATAATGACATTATTTTATTTATTTAATTATATTGACATTGTGAATTCATGCAACGTCTTGACAGGTTAAATATAATTTGACCACATCGGTGCATTTGTAACGATAATAATCCATATAAAGTACAGTCATTTGTTAAATTAGAGGTACGTGTGAAAGTGAAACTATTGTGTAAATCCTATAAAAGACTGAGATAATGGAAATCCAATGAGAGATGGCTGATCTGCTCTGTTGGAAGATCTGGCACCGCTGCATTTCACAGAGAGCACGTTTTTAGAGACAGGTGGGACTTTTTAGCAGAAAGTACAGATTGGCTCATCAGATATCGTTTCCCAAAACCTATCTTATAGGATCTTTGAGAGGATTTAAGACCTACTTTAGAAAGGCAAACCCATGCCATTCGGGTTCGCGTCAAAGTGTTATCCATCCTCGGGTTTTTGGCAACGGGCACTTTTCAGCCGGAGCTTTCCGATCGGCCAGCGGCATCTCACATCCCTCGATGAGCCAATGTTTTGGATGCAATCATCAGCAAAACGTACTGTAACATACAATTCAGCTCTACCAGCTGAACAAGAATACTATATACTGAACAAGAATATAAACGCAACATGCAACAATTTGAAAGGTTTTACTGAGTTACAGTTCATATGAGGAAATCAGTCAATTGAAATAAATTCATTAGGCCCTAATCTATGGATTTCACATAAATGGGAATTCAGATATGCATCTGTTGGTCACAGATACCTTAAAAAAATGTATGGGTGTGTATCAGAAAACCAGTCCGTATCTGGTGTGACCACCATTTGCCTCATGCAGCGCGACACATCTCCTTCACATAGAGTTGATCAGGCTGTTGATTGTGGCCTGTGGAATGTTGTCCCACTCCTCTTCAATGGCTGTGCGAAGTTGCTGGAAACTTCCGGGAACTGGAAGACGCTGTCGTACACGTCGATCCAGAGCATCCCAAACATGCATGTCTGGTGAGTATGCAGTCCATGGAAGAACTGGGACATTTTCAGCTTCCAGGAATTGTATACAGATCCTTGCGACACGGGGCCGTGCATTATCATGCTGAAACATGAGGTGATGGCGGCGGTTGAATGGCACGACAATGGGCCTCAGGATCTCATCACGGTATCTCTGTGCATTCAAATTGCCATCGATAAAATGTGATTTTGTTCATTGTCCGTAGCTTATGCCTGCCCATACCATAACCCCACCGCCACCATGGGGCACTCTGTTCACAACGTTGACCTCAGCAAACCGCTCGCCCACACAATGCCATCACGACGCCATACACGCTTTCTGCCATCTTCCCGGTACAGTTGAAACCGGGATTCATCCATGAAGAGCACACTTCTCCAGTGTGCCAGTGGCCATCGAAGGTGAGCATTTGCCCACAGAAGTTGGTTACGACGCCGAACTGCAGTCAGGTCAAGACCCTGGTGAGGATGTGGTCCTCTGTAGCTCAGCTGGTAGAGCACGGCGCTTGTAACGCCAAGGTAGTGGGTTCAATCCCCGGGACCACCCATACACAAAAATGAATGACTGTAAGTCGCTTTGGATAAAAGCGTCTGCTAAATGGCATATTATTATTTATTATTATTATTATTATTATGACGAGTACGCAGATGAGCATCCCTGAGACGGTTTCTGACAGTTTGTGCAGAAATTATTCGGTTGTGAAAACCCACAGTTAAATCAGCTGTCCTGGTGGCTTGTCTCAGACCATCCTGCAGGTGAAGAAGCCGGATGTGGAGGTCCTGGGCTGGCGTGTTTACACATGGTCTGCGGTTGTGAGGCCGGTTGGATGTACTGCCAAATTCTCTAAAATGATGTTGGAGGCGGTTTATGGAAGAGAAATTAACATAAAATTATCTAGCAACAGCTCTGGTGGACATTCATGCAGTCATCATGCCAATTGCACACTCCCTCAAAACTTGACACATCTGTTTCATTGTGTTGTGTGACAAAACTGCACATTTCAGAGTGGCCTTTTATTGTCCCCAGCACAAGGTGGACCTGTGTAATGATCATGCAGTTTAATCAGCTTCTTGATATACCACACCTGTCAGGTGAATGGATTATCTTAACAAAATGGATTATCTTAACAAAGGAGAAATGCTCACTAACAGGGATCTAAACAAATTTATGCACAACATTTGAGAGAAATAAGCTTTTGTGCGTATGGAACATATCTGGGATCTTTTATTTCAGCTCATGAAACGTGGGAGCAACACTTTACATGTTGGGTTTATATTTCTGTTCAGTATAGTTAGTATGTGTATGTTTGTAACATTATTTTAACATTTTTGGGACATATCCAGAAACATACATAACATATATAAAACTAAGGTAAATATCTTGAGTGAGTTAGTATGTTTTTAACATTGGTTAATCATGTGTCCTTCTGTTATTATCTTAATGCATCTCATTATTCTTAAAGCTTTGCATATTTAACAGTGTATCACTATATCTCCTCTCTCCAGACTGTCTGGCTGTAAACTCACATATGAATCCTGTGAGACTCTGGCTTCAGCTCTGCAGACACCAAACTCCCCCCTGAGAGAACTGGACCTCAGCTACAATGACCTGGGAGACAGAGGAGTGGAGCTGCTCTGTGTTGGACTAACCAGTCCACTCTGCAACATACAGACACTAGTGTGAGTTAACTTTCTTCAGTATGAGTTATTATGTGGATGTTTTAAACATTTGTTAATCATGTGCTCTTCTGTCCTCTAGTCTAGGTCAGTGTGGTCTGACAGAGGGTTGCTGTTCAGATCTGGCCTCAGTCCTGAGTTCACCCAACTCACAACTGAAACAACTGGAGCTGAGAGACAATGACCTGCAGGACTCAGGAGTTACACTGCTGTCTGCTGGACTGGAGGATCCAGACTGTAAACTACACACACTGGGGTAAGTACAGCTGTTTCAGTCAGGACGGTACTGAGCTGAGTTACACTGCCCTCTGCTGGACTGGAGGATCCAGACTGTAAACTACACACACTGGGGTATGTACAGCTGTTTTAGTCAGGTCGGTACTGAGCTGAGCTACACTGCCCTCTGCTGGACTGGAGGATCCAGACTGTAAACTACACACACTGGGGTATGTACAGCTGTTTTAGTCAGGTCGGTACTGAGCTTAGTAAAACAAATACTCTGAACATCTGATGTTTCTTTAAAATGTTTGTGTCATGGACAAATATATGGGTGTCCTACAATATGATTGACACCAGTCCACCAACCTAGACAGCTGTTGTGTCTCTCTGTAGGCTGTCTGGCTGTCTGGTCACAGAGGAGGGCTGTGCTGCTCTGTCTTCAGCTCTGAGGTCAAACCCCTCCCACCTGAAAGAGCTGGACCTGAGCTACAATCACCCAGGAGACTCTGCAGGGGGACTGCTTTCAGCTGCTCTGGTGGATCCCACAGATAAACTGATGAAGCTGAAGTAAGTCAGAATAGATGTCCTAATAGTGTGAGCAGTGGTTGTGTCCTATGTAGTGTAGTAGGTTCAGTAACATGAGGACATGATGGTAGAATACAGGGGACGTTTACCCAGCAGGCTTAGCACTCCAACACAGCATACATCATTACCACATGAATACTCTTCTTCTGCATCTCTGATATCCTGTTGGAATTGTACTCTGTTCTGTATGCAGTAGGTAGGATAGAATACCTGTATGTCTCTAGTAATGAATTGTACTCTGTTCTGTATGCAGTAGGTAGGATAGAATACCTGTATGTCTCTAGTAATGAACTTGGATAGTGCACCAGAACACAACAATATGGTTTAAATGTTGACTGCTTTATTAGGTCTTTGTCAGTCAATAACCTGTTTCTCCTACAGTGTGGATCATGGTGGAGAGTTCAGGCTGAAACCAGGGCTGAGGAAATGTAAGTCTCTTCAATCCTAATTAACTGCATATTCAGAACTACAGTAACATAGTAACTAATCAATACTTGTTCTCTACCTACAAAACAACATTTTATATGAAGATGTGGTTTGATTAAACTCTCCTTTTGTCTACAGATGCCTGTCATCTCACCCTGGACCCAAATACAGCAAACCCTGACCTGATACTGTCTGAGGGGAACAGGAAAGTGACACGGGTGGAGGAGAAGCAGCATTATGAAGACCATCCAGACAGATTTGACCATCATCCCCAAGTTCTCTGCAGAGAAGTCTTATCTGGATCTCGTTATTACTGGGAGGTGGAGAAGGATGGTGACATTTCTCACATTGGTGTGGTGTACAAAGGAATGAAGAGGAAGGGAAAGGAGGATGACAGTTGGATTGGAGCCAATAGGAAGTCCTGGTGTTTATTCTGCTCTAACAGAGGTTATGACTTTTACCATGCCGTCAGGAGATCCATCCCTGGTCCTGTTTCTAACAGAGTTGCAGTGTATCTGGACTGGCCAGCTGGTACTTTGTCCTTCTATAGTGTGTCCTCCTCTGGTACACTGACACACCATTACACAGAACACACCACATTCACTGAACCCCTCTATCCTGGGTTTGGGTTTGGGGTTTCCTCCTCCTCCTCAGTGACCCTGTGTCAGATAGATGACCAACACATTCAAAGGTGAGTCATAGCAATGTTTCATCATGTGTTTTCCTCTGGAATCATTCCTACAATTAGATTAGTAGTGGTGTTTTAATGTGTTCTGTTGGACATACAGACAGTTAGATTAGTAGTAGTGGTGTGTTTTAATGTGTTCTGTTGGACCTACAGACAGTTAGATTAGTAGTAGTGGTGTGTTTTAATGTGTTCTGTTGGACCTACAGACAGTTAGATTAGTAGTAGTGGTGTGTTTTAATGTGTTCTGTTGGACCTACAGACAGTTAGATTAGTAGTAGTGGTGTGTTTTAATGTTCTGTTGGACCTACAGACAGTTAGATTAGTAGTGGTGGTGTGTTTTTAATGTGTTCTGTTGGACCTACAGACAGTTAGATTAGTAGTTGTGGTGTGTTTTAATGTGTTCTGTTGGACCTACAGACAGTTAGATTAGTAGTGGTGGTGTGTTTTAATGTGTTCTGTTGGACCTACAGAAAGTAACTCATGATACCGGGTGACATCACATCTCTAGGGGCTTTCATCAAGATAAGCAATGTCACCTGTAATGTCACCATCAGTATTGACTTCATGGAAGTTGACAGGGTGTTATGTCACATTTGGCAATGCACCCTACATAGGGAGCTGTTCTGTCACCCTTTATACACCCTTTGTATTGCTTATGAAGACTATATGCATGCTATATAAAGCCTTTATAAGTTGTATTTAGTTTAATCACAGTCTATCCATCTGCTTTCCCAACAGCAGAGACCATGGTGGAGAGTGTTGTATCAAGCCTGGACCTGAGAACACCAGAGACCAGATATGTGAGTGTTAACTGATAATTGTTTTAAAATCAAAATACGATTAAAGCGTTCTTGAATCCCAGGCAAGGAACACAATCATGATCTATTTGGTCAAAACAAACTTAAAGGTAGAGTCAGCAATATGATGTAGATGCACAAAGTAAACATCATAGTGGGTAAACTTCTACAACAACTAAGAGCGTTGGAGTGCGATGCTAAACTCCTCTGTTTTGGTCCCGTGGCTACCACGCTGGAAGAGAGTGAAGAGAACCCGTGCACATGGGCAGATACTGTGTGAGAGAGAAGTCAGGCATCTTGCTCATCACAATATCTGCGGTGCTGCTCGTACAACATCATTTAGCTGACTCTACCTTTAAGCTCTCATCCTGGGATCTACCAGAAATCAGGCCCCCAACATCTACAAAACATGGACCAGAACCATGTTGTTTCCTGCTTCCACAAACATTCATTAATATAACACTAATGTCAGATTATGGTATGATAATGAGTGTACATTCTGAGACTGTTGCTCACTTACATTCATTTTTATTACAAGTCTGTTTAATATTTATTAATTCATTATTACATGAGATTGTCCGTTTTAAATAACAACTACTTTTGACTTCAGGGATTCCTCAGAGCTGTAAGACTTGTGACCATGTTGAGGTAAGTCATAATGTCAATTCTCACTTTTACATACCTTCAGGAGTCAGGCACAGTCTGAAAGCCAGGTGTGTACTGACCAACCATTCATACTGGGATATAGACAGTCCTGTGTTCTGCTTTAGTAATATAAACACAGTCTGAAAGCCAGGTGTGTACTGACCAACCATTCATACTGGGATATAGACAGTCCTGTGTTCTGCTTTAGTAATATAAACACAGTCTGAAAGCCAGGTGTGTACTGACCAACCATTCATACTGGGATACAGACAGTCCTGTGTTCTGCTTTAGTAATATAAACACAGTCTGAAAGCCAGGTGTGTACTGACCAACCATTCATACTGGGATATAGACAGTCTTCCATTGATCATGCTTTAAGTCCAGCACTAGACTCAATCTGTGTCCAGGAAACTGGCCCCATATGTATAACTGACATGCTTGTCCTTGTTCAGGACTCCACACACTGGCTTCAGATTGAACCCTTGACTTCCACTGTCCAGGAAGTGACAATGTTCAGGTAAAATAACTACTTTTAACATTTCATTCCACTTGCTAGTGTATTTCCCCATTACACTTCAGGAAGACCTTCATGAGTCATGTTCAGTGGGGTGATGAAGACCTTCATGAGTCATGTTCAGTGGGGTGATGAAGGTCTTCATGAGTCATGTTCAGTGGGGTGATGAAGGTCTTCATGAGTCATGTTCAGTGGGGTGATGAAGGTCTTCATGAGTCATGTTCAGTGGGGTGATGAAGGTCTTCATGAGTCATGTTCAGTGGGGTGATGAAGGTCTTCATGAGTCATGTTCAGTGGGGTGATGAAGGTCTTCATGAGTCATGTTCAGTGGGGTGATGAAGGTCTTCATGAGTCATGTTCAGTGGGGTGATGAAGACCTTCATGAGTCATGTTCAGTGGGGTGATGAAGGTCTTCATGAGTCATGTTCAGTGGGGTGATGAAGACCTTCATGAGTCATGTTCAGTGGGGTGATGAAGGTCTTCATGAGTCATGTTCAGTGGGGTGATGAAGGTCTTCATGAGTCATGTTCAGTGGGGTGATGAAGGTCTTCATGAGTCATGTTCAGTGGGGTGATGAAGACCTTCATGAGTCATGTTCAGTGGGGTGATGAAGGTCTTCATGAGTCATGTTCAGTGGGGTGATGAAGACCTTCATGAGTCATGTTCAGTGGGGTGATGAAGGTCTTCATGAGTCATGTTCAGTGGTGTGTAATGCTACAGAACATTCAGACAGAAACCCAGTGCCTTGCAAAAGTATCTGCATCACATTTTATTGTGTTACAAAGCGGGATTAAAGGGGATTTAATTGTCATTTTATGTCAACAATCTACACCAAATACTCTAATGTCAAAGTGTAAGAATATTTATCTATATATATATTTAGATTGATAGAAATGAAATAGCTCCCTGAGTCAATACATGTTAGAAACACCTTGGTAGCCATTACAGCTGGGAGTCTTCTTGGCTAAGTCTCTAAGAGCTTTACACACCTGGATTGTACAATATTAGCCCATTATTCTTTTCATAATTCTTCAAGCTCTGTCAAGATGTTGGGGATCGTGGCTAGACTGCAGTTTTCAAGTCTTGCCATAGATTTTCAAGCAGATTTAAGTCAAAACTGTAACTTGGCCACTCAGGAACATTCACTGTCTTCTTGGTAAGCAACTCCAGTGTAGATGTGGCCTTGTGTTGTAGGTTATTGTCCTGCTGAAAGGTGAATTCCTCTCCCAGTGTCTGGTGAAAAGCAGACTGAAGCAGGTTTTCCTCTAGGATTTAGTCTGTTCTTAGCTCCATCCCATTTATTTTTATCCTGAAAAACTCCTCAGTATTTGCCAATGTCAAGTATACCCATAACATGATGCAGCCACCACCGTGCTTGAAAATAAGGAGGCAGTTACTCAGTGATGTGTTGTGTTGGATTTGCCCCAAACATGAGGCTTTGTATTTAGGCCAAAAAGTGTATTCCTTTGCTGTTTCCTTTTGCAGTATTACTTTAGTACCTTGTTGCATATAAGATGCATGTTTTGGAATATTTTTATTCTGTATATTTGTGTTATTTTAAGTCATCATTGTGGTCACTACAATGTTGTTGATCCATCCTCAGTTTTCTCCCGTCACAGCCATTGAACTCTGTAACTGTTTTGAAATCACCAATGGCCTCATGGTGACATCACTAACAGTTTCCTTCCAGTCCTGCAGCTCAGTTCAGAAGGACGACTGTATCTTTGATGTGTCTGGGTGGTTTAATACATCACCCACAGGATAATTATTAACTTGACCGTGCTTAAAGAGAGATTCAATGTCTGATGTGTTATTGTTACCCATCTACCAATCACTGCCCTTCTTTATGAGGCTTTCTAAAAGGTCCCTGGTCTTTGTAGTTGAATCTGTGCTTGAAATGCAATACTTGACTGAGGGACCTTCCAGATGTTGAATGTATGGGGGACAGGCCCACTTTGACATTAGAGGATTCTGAGTAGATTGTTGATAAAACATTAATAATCTATTTTCAATGACTTCTCAATAAACCTAACAGGAAAAATTATTATTTCAATTTTCTATTTTAAATTGACTGACTTTAATTGGAATTGACCACAACCCTGGAGTCGGCTCTATACAATAAATGACTATCAGAGGAATGATAACTGGAGAGACTGGAAGATGTAGAAACAGCTGCTGTTAACCCTAAAGCCATATTAATTTAATTGACCCCCCCTTCAGCATTAACACTCCCTGACATTCCTGCTGAGGAGTTTCTGAAGAAACACTGGGCTAAACTAATTCAGCGAACCAAAAACTCAATGCCAATAGCAGATGATCTGTGGTCAAAGAACATGATTGGTGAAGAAGAGCACTCCAGAATAACAGCTGAAACAACTGAACAGGACCGAATGAGAAAACTACTGAAAGCAGTCATCCCCAAAGGACCAGAAGTGACGGGAGCTTGTCTCAAAGCTCTCGTTGAACATGAAAACCATCTTGTTAGGGACTTGAGTGAATCTAGGTAAGACAGTTTTCTTTGCTCCCTCCCTTGAATATGTGTAATGATTAAAATATAGGTCAAATAAAAACACAGCTACCCAGATCAAAGAGGAACTGTTTTTCCAGAATGGTAGCATGTTTTTGTGTTTCTGTCTGTAATAAATGACTGTTATCTTATTGTAGTTACATCATAGGACCATCATCACATCATTATCTCAGGTGGAACTCCTCCTTCTCCTCCATACTTTCTGATCTCTCTCTTCCCTTCTCCTCCATACTTTCTGATCTCTCTCTTCCCTTCTCCTCCATACTTTCTGATCTCTCTCTTCCCTTCTCCTCCATACTTTCTGATCTCTCTCTTCTCCTCCATACTTTCTGATCTCTCTCTTCCCTTCTCCTCCCTACTTTCTGATCTCTCTCTTCCCTTCTCCTCCATACTTTCTGATCTCTCTCTTCCCTTCTCCTCCATACTTTCTGATCTCTCTCTTCCCTTCTCCTCCATACTTTCTGGTCTCTCTCTCCCCTTCTCCTCCATACTTTCTGATCTCTCTCTTCCCTTCTCCTCCATACTTTCTGATCTCTCTCTTCCCTTCTCCTCCATACTTTCTGATCTCTCTCTCCCCTTCTCCTCCATACTTTCTGATCTCTCTCTTCCCTTCTCCTCCATACTTTCTGATCTCTCTCTTCCCTTCTCCTCCATACTTTCTGATCTCTCTCTTCCCTTCTCCTCCATACTTTCTGATCTCTCTCTTCCCTTCTCCTCCATACTTTCTGATCTCTCTCTTCCCTTCTCCTCCATCCTCTTTCTTATAGAACCTGATCTGAAGATGCTGAGGCCTGTCTCCTAGTCTGTGGACTAAGACACTTCTTCACCTAATCTGAAGACGCTGAGGCCTGTCTCCTAGTCTGTGGACTAAGACACTTCTTCACCTAATCTGAAGATGCTGAGGCCTGTCTCCTAGTCTGTGGACTAAGACACTTCTTCACCTAATCTGAATATGCTACAGCATGAAGCTGGCTAGACAAAGACACTTCTTCACCTCGTCAAGCCAGTGCTACAGCATGAAGCTGGCTAGACAAAGACACTTCTTCACCTCGTCAAGCCAGTGCTACAGCATGAAGCTGGCTAGACAAAGACACTTCTTCACCTCGTCAAGCCAGTGCTACAGCATGAAGCTGGCTAGACAAAGACACTTCTTCACCTCGTGAAGCCAGTGCTACAGCATGAAGCTGGCTAGACAAAGACACTTCTTCACCTCGTGAAGCCAGTGCTACGGCATGAAGCTGGCTAGTCAAAGACACTTCTTCATCTCGTGAAGCCAGTGCTACGGCATGAAGCTGGCTAGACAAAGACACTTCTTCACCTCGTGAAGCCAGTGCTATGGCATGAAGCTGGCTAGACAAAGACACTTCTTCACCTCGTCAAGCCAGTGCTACAGCATGGAGCTGGCTAGTCAAAGACACTTCTTCACCTCGTCAAGCCAGTGCTACAGCATTAAGCTGGCTAGTCAAAGACACTTCTTCACCTCGTCAAGCCAGTGCTACAGCATGAAGCTGGCTAGTCAAAGACACTTCTTCACCTCGTCAAGCCAGTGCTACAGCATGAAGCTGGCTAGACAAAGACACTTCTTCACCTCGTCAAGCCAGTGCTACAGCATGAAGCTGGCTAGACAAAGACACTTCTTCACCTCGTCAAGCCAGTGCTACAGCATTAAGCTGGCTAGTCAAAGACACTTCTTCACCTCGTCAAGCCAGTGCTACAGCATGAAGCTGGCTAGACAAAGACACTTCTTCACCTCGTCAAGCCAGTGCTACAGCATTAAGCTGGCTAGTCAAAGACACTTCTTCACCTCGTCAAGCCAGTGCTACAGCATGAAGCTGGCTAGACAAAGACACTTCTTCACCTCGTCAAGCCAGTGCTACAGCATGAAGCTGGCTAGACAAAGACACTTCTTCACCTCGTCAAGCCAGTGCTACAGCATTAAGCTGGCTAGTCAAAGACACTTCTTCACCTCGTCAAGCCAGTGCTACAGCATGAAGCTGGCTAGACAAAGACACTTCTTCACCTTGTCAAGCCAGTGCTACAGCATTAAGCTGGCTAGTCAAAGACACTTCTTCACCTCGTCAAGCCAGTGCTACAGCATAAAGCTGGCTAGTCAAAGACACACCACCACGTTGACATCTTGACCTTCCTTAGATCCTTTATGGGATTGCAACTCACTCTGTCTGAAGGAAGGAAGGGAGGAAATGGCCTCAATAAAGGGGATACCTGAGAGGGCAGAGAAGGCACGTGACATCATCAGGACCAATCAGCCCCCATCTATACACAATGTTTTACTAAATGTTTTATAACGTTGTATTTTTCTATGTGTATCTACCTGCCCAGGGACTACAGTTAAACTAGCTAGCTGGCTAAATCTGGCACATTTACAGAAATGTTGATTGATGTGCAGTATCCCTGTCAAATACATGTTGTACATGTCAATTAAAAGGAATGTATTGTGACTTAGAATGTTGTTTAACAATATGGAAAAAAGCAATAAAGTCAACCGCCTTTATAGCACAAATAATATTATAGCACTGACATTTGTTAACAGTATTGAAAGTAATGATTACTAGACAGTTGTCATATTAACAGCAGTAATACAAATAACATTATTTATGATGCTACTATTAATAATAATAATAATATTATTATAATAATCAATTTTAGAAAACACTTTAAAATCCCATCGTTAATTAGATTAGATGAGTTTATTAGTCACATGGAGAGGGAAGCAAAATCTTGTGCTCTGGGCTCCAACAGCGCAGGTGGGGGCAGGGTAAGAGTCTGTTGGGTGGTGGGGGCAGGGTAAGAGTCTGTTGGGTGGTGGTGGGGGCAGGGTAAGAGTCTGTTGGGTGGTGGGGGCAGGGTAAGAGTCTGTTGGGTGGTGGGGGCAGGGTAAGAGTCTGTTGGGTGGTGGTGGGGGCAGGGTAAGAGTCTGTTGGGTGGTGGTGGGGGCAGGGTAAGAGTCTGTTGGGTGGTGGTGGGGGCAGGGTAAGAGTCTGTTGGGTGGTGGGGGCAGGGTAAGAGTCTGTTGGGTGGTGGGGGCAGGGTAAGAGTCCGTTGGGTGGTGGTGGGGGCAGGGTAAGAGTCAGTTGGAATGGAAATCCAACTATCTAGTAATCATTACTTCCTCGTTTACCCTACCCTTATTAATAGTAGCATTATAAATAATGTTTTACTGCTGTTACCATGACAACTATCTAGTAATCATCACTTCCTCATTTACCCTGTCCTGTTGTGTTCTAAAATACTATTCTGATACAACCCCCCAAACAATACTAATACGTTTCTTATTAACCTTTATTTTCTAGTTAATTTTATGCACTTTGTTATTATTCATTACATCATTTATCAGTCATACGTAGGCGCTAATCTGTACGTAAACCATGCAAGGGATCATTTCCACGCAAAGTGTGAGATTGATCAATATAAATGTTAGTTTGAGAGTGTTCAGCCCCATGACCACGATCAGTGCCAAGTGGTGGAATAAGGGAACTGCTTGTCAAGCGTAGAACGGGGAAAATATACTGTATGTTGAAAATGTGTTTAATTGTGAGCGTAATAATGACATTATTTATTTTATTGTATTTACATTGTGAATTCATGCAACGTCTTGACAGGCTATCTATCATTTGACCACATCGGTGCATTTGTAACGATAATAATCCATATAAAGTACAGTCATTTGTTAAATTAGAGGTACGTGTGAAAGTGAAAATATTGTGTAAATCCTATAAAAGACTGAGATAATGGAAATCCAATGAGAGAGGCTGATCTGCTCTGTTGGAAGATCTGGCACCGCTGCATTTCACAGAGAGCACGTTTTTAGAGACAGGTGGGACTTTTTAGCAGAAAGTACAGATTGGCTCATCAGATATCGTTTCCCAAAACCAATCTTATAGGATCTTTGTGAGGATTTAAGACCTACATTCGGGTGCACGTCAAAGTGTTATCCATCCTCGGGTTTTTGGCAACGGGCACTTTTCAGCCGGAGCTTGCTGATCGGCCAGCGGCATCTCACATCCCTCGATGAGCCAATGTTTTGGATGCAATCATCAGCAAAACGTACTGTAACATACAATTCCCACCATCGCGCAACAGGTTAAGAGGGGTTTCTTTGCCATCAATGGGTTCCCAAATACGAACGGAGAAATAGACGGCCCCCACATCGCCATAAAAGCACCATCCCAAAACGAGTTCAACAAGGCTATGTGAACAGAGAAGGCTTCTACTCTTAATGAGCAGGTGATAGGTGATGTTATGTGCAAAACACGCTACTGAATGTGGTGGCCAGGTGGAAAGCACGACTTGTTCATTCTGCAGAACAGCAATGTTGCCGATCCGCCTACAGGGGGAGCTGTTGGGGATGGATGGCGTATTGGTGAGTATTGCCTACTGCTAGTGTCAGATATTGAATACAACCAAAAGGTTTTATTTGTCTCACTCAGTTGTGGTTTGATGAGTAACAATGAGCGTTATAACTCCACGTGAAATACGCCCATCATTCACCCTTCATGGTGACAATAACGACCTTATTTGCTGTATAGTTGGGAAGGATTGGAATTAGGCCCAGACAGTATATCTAAAGAACATATCCATGGCGAACTTCAAATGTCTTTGGAGGTGTTGGCAGAATGTTTTATTTTACAGTGACATTTGATGTCGGTCTATCTGACCGTTTCTGAAAGACAAAAACTCTTGCAAATAGTTGTGGACCTGTAAACAGATCGTTGGAATGCAGTAATGTTTTGCATTCACTTTTTCCCGAAACTAAATATGCTTCACTGCCCACAAAATCTGAAACATTGTCTACTCGAAAAAATAAAAATAAACTAGAGTTTATTGGTAGCCTACACACTTCAATACAAAAGATCATCTGTCTGTTCACCTGTTCCATTCTGCTGTATGTTATAAACCGCGCCGCGCACCCTGTCATCTGCATAGAGCAAACACTTTAAATAATAGCCTCTCTGATAGGCCCAATTAAATGAGAAATGCGCATGGTCATTTGTTGTATGGCTACATCGGGAATATGAACTCATCATGGCCAGAAAAGGTGAATTTATTATGCAATGATTATGATAATGTATTATGTTGGTAAATGAAATATTGTCTACGCAAGAAATGTCACATTACATCATTCAGACGTCGCCTACAAACGTCAATGGAAAAGGTGAATCGTCTGTTCTAACGTTAAACTGCGCTTCGGATCGGATCGCATAGAGCAAAATAGGCTGCTGGAAATACTGTAGCTGATCTATTTACTACTGTGAAGTGGGTCCTATTAAATGAGAGATGGGACGAATGGTAGCCAATCCGAACTTGTTGTAGGCCTATAGGATATTTGGCGAGTATAGGCTTTATTCTGCAATAACAGGAAATGTATGCCTATTTCTAGTTATTTTAGAATGTAAAGATAAATGGATTTTCACTAGGGGCAAATGATTGCATCTTGTTATTATATTTAGCTAGGCCTACCGGTTGTTTTGTTATGAATAAGAGTCTCGTCATATATTCTTCATCTGCATAAAGCTACTAGGCTACTTTTGCCTTATTAATATGCAAGACTTCAACCACTAGAAACTGTGCACACGCATGGTCTAAAGTTTGCAGGAGGATTAGCAAATTCTCATGTCAAGTTCCGTTTTTATAAATGACAACATTTGCGTGAAAACTGGAACATGCATGTTTTAGGCATATTTTGTGTGTGGGCAACGTTTATAAATGAGACCCCTGGTATTATAGAGCAAAATACTTGAAATAGCTTATCTTTACTGCTGTGAAGTGGGTCCAATTAAAGTTTTTTTCAATTGTTTAAGCACAATTTTGAAAACAGGGCCCGGTTTGTCAAAACACTAGACACAATTAACACAACCCTACAACAAAGTAGCACAACACTTCAGATCATTTGCAAAATGGAACACTTTTGTCAAAACTATACACGACTTCATAAAAACTATATTTTGTTACCATACGAAACACACACATTTCATATGACTTCAATCTTTTTGAACCAGTTACACACTGCTGTTGCTAACCTAAAACACTTTTTAGCAAGTCTAATTCTCAGTAATTAGAGTACTGTAAATGAAGTACACAGAGAAAGTGCAACTATACAAACACTACACAAGACCAATGCTGCAGACTGAGGAAAAATATCATTTATTTCTCTCCATAAACCCAAATCAGTCAACATGTCAACATGGAGAATCACAACAAAACATGTCCCAGTTTTCATGCTACTACAGCAGTGTGCAGAACACTGTTAGCTCAGCAAACAGACAAACGTAAAATACTGTATCCAGTACAGGTTACAATTACAGTAAATAACAACAAACATATATATATATATATATACACTTCTGTGTCTGATGTATACAAGTGTGTTTAGTAAATCACTGTGTGTAATGTTTTGCAAATAGTGTGAAGCTGACAATGTGCTTACTTACAGTTGTGCACATCTAGACTTGTGTTTTGCTCCTTGAGTGTAAGGTTTTGCTAATTGTGGGAAAAGTTTAATTTTAGTGTGTAAGCAATCATAAAAAACTGTAAACGAGAGATGGGACGAATGGTAAACTGGACGGTCTATATGCTACCTCGTGAGTATGAAACCATCACAGAAAAGGTGAGGAATTTATTATGCAATGAGCATGGAAACGAAATAAATAATAGCCTAGGAAATATCTGTCTATTTCTAATTATTTTAAAACGCATAGATAAACGAAATACATTTTCTCTCTTCTTACTAACGGCAAATGATTGCATCTTGTTATTAACCTTTTTATTGTTATGAATAAACGTGTCCATCATATCCCACATTTACACTAAATACTAATCTACTTGCCTTCCTGCAATGCAATACTTCAACCACTAGAAACTGTGAATATGCATGGTCTAAAGTTAGCGGGAAGGTGAGTCTGTCTGTCTGTCTGTGTGTCTGTGTGTCTGTCTGTCTGTCTGTCTTCAAATATTTCTATATTTCTTAATTCCGTTCTTCTACTTTTAGATTTGTGTGTATTGTTGTGTATTGTCAGATACTACTGCACTGTTGGAGCTAGGAACACAAGCATTTCACTACACCCACAATAACATCTGCTAAATATGTGTATGAGACCAATAACATTTGATTTGATTTAAATGGCCCCTGGGTGTGAGAATTTAATTATTGAAAAATATAGAGAGAAACGTTGGTAAACCAATACATAGTCAGGGTTGGGGTCAATTCCCAGTCAATTCAGGAAGTAGACTGACATTCTAATTCCAATTCTCCTCAATGCTTTTCAATGAAGACAATTTGGATTTGGAATTTGGTTAACTTTCTGACTGGACTGGAATTCAAATGGAAGTGACTCCAACCATGTACAAAGTCACTATGAAAATATAGACCTTAATGATATTTTTAGTAAAAGGTAAATATTGTGTTTATTATCCTGTGGTGTTTTAATCTCTCTGTGTGTGTCTGTGTTTGCGTATATGCTTTAGTGTGTGTGTGTGTGTGTGTGTGTGTGTATATGCTTTTGTGTGTGTGAGAATTGGTGAGATAATGAATAAATAATGAGTTAATTTGTATCCCATTATTCTAGGTCAGTGTATTCCAACCTCTCCTCTGGGATCCCTAAGGATCACATTACTCTAGGTCAGTGTATTCCAACCTCTCCTCTGGGATCCCTAAGGATCACATTACTCTAGGTCAGTGTATTCCAACCTCTCCTCTGGGATCCCTAAGGATCACATTACTCTAGGTCAGTGTATTCCAACCTCTCCTCTGGGATCCCTAAGGATCACATTATTCTAGGTCAGTGTATTCCAACCTCTCCTCTGGGATCCCTAAGGATCACATTACTCTAGGTCAGTGTATTCCAACCTCTCCTCTGGGATCCCTAAGGATCACATTATTCTAGGTCAGTGTATTCCAACCTCTCCTCTGGGATCCCTAAGGATCACATTACTCTAGGTCAGTGTATTCCAACCTCTCCTCTGGGATCCCTAAGGATCACATTACTCTAGGTCAGTGTATTCCAACCTCTCCTCTGGGATCCCTAAGGATCACATTACTCTAGGTCAGTGTATTCCAACCTCTCCTCTGGGATCCCTAAGGATCACATTAGTTGTTTTTGCCCTTGAAGTAACACACTTGATTCAACTAATGAACTAATTATCATCAAGCCTTTGATGAGTAGAATCAGATGTGTTGGTGCTAGGGCAAAAATATGTATTTAGTATTTATTAAAATGTTTATCTACCTGCCCAGGGACTACAGTTGAAAACTAGCTAGCTGGCTAAATCTGACACATTCACAGAAATGTTGATTGATGTGCAGTATCACTGTCAATTACATGTTCAATAAATGAAATTAAAAGGAATGGAATGTATCTATGTGTCTGTCTATCTGTGTATGTGAATTTGTAAAACATGAGGGGAAAAAAAGTGACCCTCCCCTATACCCCAAATTACCCTCACTCCTAGGACAGACCACAGCCTTTAGATATGGAGTTTTAGAAACTGTTCGTTGTTTTGTAACCATCACATGGCAAAGTAGCCAGAAGGTTGTGGATTCGCAGACCACCACGGACAATGGTAGGGGTGAAGAAAAGATAGCTTTTATAAAAGGCATTTCATGCAATTCTTTGTCATTTTACATGACAGGAGACAAGCAGAAATCTATTTTAATACCACAACAGAGCATGACAACGAATGAGCGCACGCTGCAGCACCGGAGACGTTGTGATTTCTATACAGGCTGTTCACCGGAGACGTTTTGATTTCTATACAGGCTGTTCACCGGAGACGTTTTGATTTCTATACAGGCTGTTCACCGGAGACGTTTTGATTTCTATACAGGCTGTTCACCGGAGACGTTTTGATTTCTATACAGGCTGTTCACCGGAGACGTTTTGATTTCTATACAGGCTGTTCACCGGAGACGTTTTGATTTCTATACAGGCTGTTCACCGGAGACGTTTTGATTTCTATACAGGCTGTTCACCGGAGACGTTTTGATTTCTATACAGGCTGTTCACCGGAGACGTTTTGATTTCTATACAGGCTGTTCACCGGAGACGTTTTGATTTCTATTCAGGCTGTTGTTAAGAAAGAGGATAGTCTAAGTTTTGAAACAGTGCTAAAGTTGTATTTCAACTGTAAAAAATTAAGTGCAACAGAACCAGTTACAACTGAACTATTTGATCATCAATGAATTTGCAAAATAAAATAATGTTGTTTAACACAGCAGCCGCGTATCATGAGGTAGGCCTTTATGCACTTGGAACTTTCTTTCATTTGGGAAACTATCATTTTCTAATTTATTCCATGATATTGTTGTTACGAAATAGATTTGTGTTGACTGTGATTAGCGCATGGGAACAATAAAGCATCTGCTAAATTACCAAATTAGGCTAAACTAAGCTATAACCTAGCTAACCACATGATTCTCAAACCAAACACTGGCCACACTCATGTTTCTAAAAGGGAATTCAAAGGCTGTGTAGAATGACTGTATAGCCTAATAAGGCATTTTTAAAGTGATATTTGTTTGATTTAATTTTATATAGCCTAAATGCTAACTGTATAGGCACGATGTTGAAGTGTTGTTGTTGAAATGCTGAGCGCTCTTGCTTTAAGTGATATTTGTTTGATTTAATTTTATATAGCATAAATGCTAACTGTATAGGCACGATGTTGAAGTGTTGTTGTTGAAATGCTGAGCGCTCCTGCTTTAAGTGATATTTGTTTGATTTAATTTTATATAGCATAAATGCTAACTGTATAGGCACGATGTTGAAGTGTTGTTGTTGAAATGCTGAGCGCTCCTGCTTTAAGTGATATTTGTTTGATTTAATTTTATATAGCATAAATGCTAAATGTATAGGCACGATGTTGAAGTGTTGTTGTTGAAATGCTGAGCGCTCCTGCTTTAAGTGATATTTGTTTGATTTAATTTTATATAGCATAAATGCTAACTGTATAGGCACGATGTTGAAGTGTTGTTGTTGAAATGCGCTCCTGCTTTAAGTGATATTTGTTTGATTTAATTTTATATAGCATAAATGCTAACTGTATAGGCATGATGTTGAAGTGTTGTTGTTGAAATGCGCTCCTGCCAGCCTGTAGCGTGTCACAAATGCTTCACCTTTTATTTCTGAAATGATAATAATAATATAGACTAAATAATTGATTTTCGTTCCTTCTTAGGCTACCTGGCTTTGCTCCTGACTGATTTACAGTTAGTATGTTGTTTAATAGCCAGTTGAAAGTCAATTTGATAGTGACAGAATCAGACATTATTTCCCAAGCAAAGTCAATGTTTTTGTCTCCTCGGCTATAGAAAGTTGTAGCACAGCCTCTGAATGTCATAGAGACAAACCAATGATATTCTATATGCAACACAAATCCCTCGTTGTTAGTAGCCTAAAGCGACATTAAAATGAAGGTTGTTTAAGTGAATGAAGCCTTCTTGAATTAGCCTACTTTCAGCACCCATGCACTGTCCATCTCCGCGGCTGCCGCTTCATGGGTAAGTTATGGAAATTACTGGTTTATGGTTTATTTCTTTATTTACCTGAATTTAATCAGGGGAGCCCAACTGAAACCAGTGTCTCATTTGTAATGGTGTCTTGAGGACAAAAATTCCATCAACACAACAACAAAAGACAAAGAGAAACTACCAGACAGCTATAAATACATGACATCAGGTGATTACACACTTCAGTGGGACTCATTTAACAGAGTTTTAAACTGCCCTATCAGCACCTGGGAATCCAGATGGATTCGAATCATCGAATTGGTGATTCGTTTTGTATTCCATAACTGTGGTGCGTTAAAACTAAAGGCAGATTTACCAAAAAATGTGTCGAGACAAGCGGGACCCCAAGAGTTAACCAACCTTGCGAACGGGTTTGGTATCTCATGTTGTTATATTTCAACAGGGAAGTGAGGTATGTTGGAAGCTTGTGGACAAGAGCTCTGTAAACAAGAAGGGAGTAATGAAGTGATCTATGGGATTTTAGTGAGGACCAGCCAACCTTTTAATACAGGATGCAGCGATGTGTATTAAAACTATCTCCTGTGATAAAGTGAAAGGCGCTATGGTAGACGGCATCCAAATCTTTAAGAGTAGTGGCTGCTGCATTCTGGTAAATGGAGTCACCGTGGTCAAGAACTGGAAGGAAAATTGACAGCACAATCTGCTTCCTGCTGTTAATAAAAAAAGAAGCCCACTTTAAAATCTTAGCTTTTTAACTAGCTCATCAGTATGTTTTTTTAAACGTTAGATCTTTATCAACCCAAATGCCCAGATATTTATAAGCGGGAACGCGTTCCATAACAGAGCCACCCAATGAGTGAATATGTAGCCCATCGGAGACAGTTTATTCAGTGAATAAGAGAACAACATATTTAGTTTTGCCCGCAATAAGTACGGGTTTTAAATCAACAAGGGCTTCCTGTAATGTAACTAAATCAGATTGCAGCTCTAACATAGCTTGGTCAACAGTCGGCGCATAACCGTATAGTCTGCATATAGAAGAATATTACAGGATTTAATACATAGACCAGTAGTATTTATATACATGGTAAAGAGAGGTCAATAACTCTGATAAATAGCTTCATTATGGGGCAACAAAACATATTGTTTTTATTCATATCAATTACAGCAGTAGCGAGCTTACCTCCTGTCTTCCTTCTCATGTTCACGTACTCCCTCTCAAACTGAACAGGAAGTAAGTAAGACTAGTCCGCGCACACAGATATTGCATTTTTTTTTTAAACCTTTTTTTAAATGTATTTTTCCGTTAGAAGCCTTTGACTCGCCTCCTGAAATCCCACGGTACACAGCACATCCATTGATTAGGAAGCACACCAGGGTTTACATCAGCAAGAGCAGGGTAGGACAGGGCTCATGATTGGGATAACCTATCCATTGCACTGTGTAACACTGTATACACCATCCCAGCAGCAGTGCAACAACTCGGAAAAGGAAGTACATTTTCTTAGAAATGGAACTTGGCGCTGTTCTTCTCCGAGCATTCTCTTCCTATAGCCTTAGGCCTACAGTAGAGGCCATGGATCATGTGATTGAGACCAAGCGAAAGATCATGACCCTCCCCCATTGTGAACAATTGCGTGCATTTCGACCACTCCCTAATTTAATTAAATCATGAAATACAAAATATAAATCGACTTTTACTAGATAGAATATGAACGTATCGGCTGGATACTTGCCTTAAGTGTATGGAGACTTTACATGACCTAAATATCAATATATAATAGGCTATAAACCTATGAGTATTTTTGGTGAGCCGGTTCATTTGACTCGGTTCACATAAGAGAGCCATCATTTGGCTCCCAAATGGCTCTTCATTTAAAATGCTTAATTGCAAATCTACAATATAAAGGTCAAAAGGTAGACTACCATTACGTCAGATAGTGAAATGCGCGTTCAAATACATTTTTATCGGGATAAATTATTAGATCACCTGCTTAAAAAATAAAGTTTATTTTTAACGCACTACAAACATAAGCCTGGAGCAGAATGACGCGCTCTCCCCACTATTTACTGTTTCTGCAGTAAGGATTCACCCTCTTTAGATAATTATTGTGTAACTTATCTGCGGGTGATCGTTGTTTTGAGCTCAAAAAGCACCTCCTGGCTGCATGTAAATCAGGGAGAACAAATTAACGGCTCTTTCACCGATGCAATTCGATTCCCGATGTTCACCAAAAAGATCCGTTCACAAAGAGCCGTTCTTTCGCGAACGACCCATCACTAGTTTGAAATAGGAAATACATGTATAAGGAAGTAGAGGACGTTGTCGTCGAGGAAACATGTTTAAGAGGTTTGTAGCGTTCTTGTACAATTTAATGTAGACTATTATTTATTGAGAAGTTATGCTATCATAAAGAGAGAGATGATTTAGGGGGGTAAGACATCCGCCAAGTTATTACAATATTGATTTCAGCTTCCGTGAATGATAATTTTGGCTAATTAACATTGGTGTTAGTGATCAGCCTAATCGATAAGATCGAATGTGATGTGAAAGGCTACAGGGCTATGATTATGGGTATTATTGTTATAGGCGATTGACAGCACATTATCGTGATAATTATCCGCGTGAAAGACTGTGGAAACTGCGCACTTTCACTTCCTGAAAGAAGACGTGCATCGGAATTATGTAAAGCTGTCCACTAAATAAAATAGTATGTCTCGTCAAGTAAAAGTGACGTGCAACAATGTGCATAGAAACTATTTAAAAGTAGGGCTAAATCAAATTTTAAGTTTAAAGCTTTCTGGTGACGGATCAGAAAGGCGGTGGTCCGTTTGGCGCAGGTGCGCTCGATATAATTTACCGGCTCACGTACGCGCATTGTTAACCACAGCTTGAATCGGCAGCACACCTTTTCTCTGAATGCAAAACCCCGGTGCCCCGGGCGAGATAAACTGATCGCACCTCAAGGGAACTCAAGCGCTGCATGGGTGTATTCACTAAACCAGGGATGGGCAACTGGCGGGCCGCGACCCACCTTTTGTAGTCCCGCGGACCAATAATAAAAGACGTTGTTTTGGATCTCAGTCTGGGTCTCAACTTGCTGTTGACCGTTAGAATAATAGAACACACGAGGTGCAATTTGGAAATGTGGTTGTGCCTCAGCAGTCACTCAATTAGCCCATGTCAGCTACATTTGTTTTTAGATTGGTAGGTTACTGAATTACAGACCTGCGGGTGGGGACCATTGATCGTCAGTTATCATATTAAAAACGGCAAACATTTGCCTCCACCCTTTGGCAAAATGTGTAGAATTGCATGAAATGAGTTAGAAAATTGCGAAATATTCTCTCCGCCCTCATGGCGAAATGTGTAGAATTGCAGGAAATGAGTTAGAAAATTGCGAAATATTCTCTCCGCCCTCATGGCGAAATGTGTAGAATTGCATGAAATGAGTTAGAAAATTGCAAAATATTCTCTCCGCCCTCATGGCAAAATGTGTAGCACTGATAAGAGGGGAGCCACATCAAAGTTGCCCATCCCACCACTAGGGACCTACCAGAATTTGTCCAATAGAAAAGTCTTGTTGTTGAAACATTTTGCTACGGTTTGGTACGGTGTTCACTAACGAGTACACCCAAGCTCAGGCACTATCAAATGCACTTGCCAGACAAACAAACTTTTCCATCATTGGACATTTTTCTGCATAAGGTAATTTCCATGTAAAAGGACCCATGAGCACCAACATGTGAAGGTCATAGGAGAATATCAAATTGGGTATCAAATGAAAGCTAAGAGTCTGTGTTTTGGGGAAATCAGAAGGCATAGATAAATTTTTCAACCATTTTCCATCTTAAAGATTATGCATACATTTTCGATGGGACCATCTAGCCAATGAGAGGGCAGATATGTGTGTGAACAACAGGCCATAGAGATAAAGGGACTCATCTTTGTATCTGTGCCATTATAGCATCTGGGACAGCATGGGCAGAGCCATTCAGGCTATCTCCATTTTAAAGTAGTACATTTTCTTCTTCTTCATTGGCTGATCGTTCCCAACTCACAGGAATCCCCATCCAGTTGACTACTTTAAAATGGTGGAAGGCCTCAAGCGCAATGTCCATGCTAAAACCGGTTATATCCCTGATGAGTCCTCTATTTCTATGGCAACAGGCACAACTCCGATGGTTTGTTTACATTTCTACCGTTGTGGCTAGATGGAGTAGGCCTACAGCTCTGTCTAGTGGTTGCGTTGGGGACAACAGTTGTTGACAAATGTAGCATTTTAGCTAAGCCTAACCCTTTTCCTAACCTTAACCTCAGTCTCCTAACCTGCTGTGTTACTTCTCCTAACCTGCTGTGTTAGTTCTCCTCCTAACCTGCTGTGTTAGTTCTCCTCCTAACCTGCTGTGTTGGTTCTCCTAACCTGCTGTGTTAGTTCTCCTCCTAACCTGCTGTGATAGTTCTTCTAACCTGCTGTGTTAGTTCTCCTAACCTGCTGTGATAGTTATCATCCTAACCTGCTGTGTTAGTTCTTCTAACCTGCTGTGTTAGTTCTCCTAACCTGCTGTGTTAGTTCTCCTAACCTGCTGTGTTACTTCTCCTAACCTGCTGTGTTAGTTCTCCTCCTAACCTGCTGTGTTAGTTCTCCTCCTAACTTGCTGTGTTAGTTCTCCTCCTAACCTGCTGTGTTAGTTCTCCTCCTAACCTGCTGTGTTAGTTCTCCTAACCTGCTGTGTTAGTTCTCCTAACCTGCTGTGTTAGTTCTCCTAACCTGCTGTGTTAGTTCTCCTAACCTGCTGTGTTAGTTCTCCTAACCTGTGTTAGTTCTCCTAACCTGCTGTGTTAGTTTTCCTAACCTGCTGTGTTAGTTCTCCTAACCTGCTGTGTTAGTTCTCCTCCTAACTTGCTGTGTTAGTTCTCCTAACCTGCTGTGTTAGTTCTCCTAACCTGCTGTGTTAGTTCTCCTAACCTGCTGTGTTAGTTCTCCTAACCTGTGTTAGTTCTCCTAACCTGCTGTGTTAGTTCTCCTAACCTGCTGTGTTAGTTCTCCTAACCTGCTGTGTTAGTTCTCCTCCTAACCTGCTGTGTTAGTTCTCCTAACCTGCTGTGTTAGTTCTCCTAACCTGCTGTGTTAGTTTGCCTCCTAACCTGCTGTGTTAGTTCTCCTAACCTGCTGTGTTAGTTTGCCTCCTAACCTGCTGTGTTAGTTCTCCTAACCTGCTGTGTTAGTTTGCCTCCTAACCTGCTGTGTTAGTTCTCCTAACCTGCTGTGTTAGTTCTCCTAACCTGCTGTGTTAGTTCTCCTAACCTGCTGTGTTAGTTTGCCTCCTAACCTGCTGTGTTAGTTCTCCTAACCTGCTGTGTTAGTTCTCCTAACCTGCTGTGTTAGTTTGCCTCCTAACCTGCTGTGTTAGTCCTCCTAACCTGCTGTGTTAGTTTGCCTCCTAACCTGCTGTGTTAGTTCTCCTCCTAACCTGCTGTGTTAGTTCTCCTAACCTGCTGTGTTAGTTCTCCTAACCTGCTGTGTTAGTTCTCCTCCTAACCTGCTGTGTTAGTTCTCCTCCTAACCTGCTGTGTTAGTCCTCCTAACCTGCTGTGTTAGTTCTCCTCCTAACCTGCTGTGTTAGTTCTCCTCCTAACCTGCTGTGTTAGTCCTCCTAACCTGCTGTGATAGTTCTCCTCCTAACCTGCTGTGTTAGTTCTCCTCCTAACCTGCTGTGTTAGTTCTCCTAACCTGCTGTGTTAGTTCTCCTCCTAACCTGCTGTGTTAGTCCTCCTAACCTGCTGTGTTAGTTCTCCTAACCTGCTGTGTTAGTTCTCCTCCTAACCTGCTGTGTTAGTTCTCCTCCTAACCTGCTGTGTTAGTTCTCCTAATCTGCTGTGTTAGTTCTCCTCCTAACCTGCTGTGTTAGTTCTCCTCCTAACCTGCTGTGTTAGTCCTCCTAACCTGCTGTGTTAGTTCTCCTAACCTGCTGTGTTAGTTCTCCTCCTAACCTGCTGTGTTAGTCCTCCTAACCTGCTGTGTTAGTTCTCCTCCTAACCTGCTGTGTTAGTTCTCCTAACCTGCTGTGTTAGTTCTCCTAACCTGCTGTGTTAGTTCTCCTCCTAACCTGCTGTGTTAGTTCTCCTAACCTGCTGTGTTAGTTCTCCTAACCTGCTGTGTTAGTTCTCCTAACCTGCTGTGTTAGTTCTCCTAACCTGCTGTGTTAGTTCTCCTAACCTGCTGTGTTAGTTCTCCTCCTAACCTGCTGTGTTAGTTCTCCTAACCTGCTGTGTTAGTTTGCCTCCTAACCTGCTGTGTTAGTTCTCCTAACCTGCTGTGTTAGTTCTCCTAACCTGCTGTGTTAGTTCTCCTCCTAACCTGCTGTGTTAGTTCTCCTAACCTGCTGTGTTAGTTCTCCTAACCTGCTGTGTTAGTTCTCCTAACCTGCTGTGTTAGTTCTCCTAACCTGCTGTGTTAGTTCTCCTAACCTGCTGTGTTAGTTTGCCTCCTAACCTGCTGTGTTAGTTTGCCTCCTAAACTGCTGTGTTAGTTCTCCTCCTAACCTGCCATGTTCATTATCCTAACCTGCCACGTTATCCTAACCTGTCACATTAATTCACCTAACCTGCCATGTTAATGATCCGGTTATGTAAACAGACCATTAGTCCCGACATACCATCACTATCATCACAATGGCAACTTTGAGAAAAACGACTTAGTTGTGCCTGTTGTTCATGCGTGTGTATTCCCTCTCATTGGTTAGAATGGTCCCACCTGATCTCGCCTGCCTTTAATCATTGACGTAATATATTTCCATTGTTAGAGAGGTCACTCGGCTATCTTGTCAATATCATAGATAATATATGACAGAGAGAAGGAGGAGTCGGAAATGGGACGCGTCACCGGTGACGTCACCGCTATATCCGCTTGTTGCCCTAGTGCACAGATTATCCATTATATTGACCAGGTACTATAGTGGCTGCTCTATCAGATTATCCATTATATTGGCCAGGTACTATAGTGGCTGCTCTATCAGATTATCCATTATATTGGCCAGGTACTATAGTGGCTGCTCTCAGATTATCCATTAGAGCAGCCACTATAGTACCTGGTCAATATAATGGATAATCTGAGAGCAGCCACTATAGTACCTGGCCAATATAATGGATAATCTGATAGAGCAGCCACTATAGTACCTGGCCAATATAATGGATAATCTGATAGAGCAGCCACTATAGTACCTGGTCAATATAATGGATAATCTGATAGAGCAGCCACTATAGTACCTGGTCAATATATCAGATTATCCATTATATTGACCAGGTACTATAGTGGCTGCTCTATCAGATTATCCATTATATTGACCAGGTACTATAGTGGCTGCTCTATCAGATTATCCATTATATTGACCAGGTACTATAGTGGCTGCTCTATCAGATTATCCATTATATTGGCCAGGTACTATAGTGGCTGCTCTATCAGATTATCCATTATATTGACCAGGTATTATAGTGGCTGCTCTATCAGATTATCCATTATATTGACCAGGTACTATAGTGGCTGCTCTCAGATTATCCATTATATTGACCAGGTACTATAGTGGCTGCTCTATCAGATTATCCATTATATTGACCAGGTACTATAGTGGCTGCTCTATCAGATTATCCATTATATTGACCAGGTACTATAGTGGCTGCTCTATCAGATTATCCATTATATTGGCCAGGTACTATAGTGGCTGCTCTATCAGATTATCCATTATATTGACCAGGTATTATAGTGGCTGCTCTATCAGATTATCCATTATATTGACCAGGTACTATAGTGGCTGCTCTCAGATTATCCATTATATTGACCAGGTACTATAGTGGCTGCTCTCAGATTATCCATTATATTGACCAGGTACTATAGTGGCTGCTCTATCAGATTATCCATTATATTGAACAGGTACTATAGTGGCTGCTCTATCAGATTATCCATTATATTGGCCAGGTACTATAGTGGCTGCTCTATCAGATTATCCATTATATTGACCAGGTACTATAGTGGCTGCTCTATCAGATTATCCATTATATTGACCAGGTACTATAGTGGCTGCTCTATCAGATTATCCATTATATTGGCCAGGTACTATAGTGGCTGCTCTATCAGATTATCCATTATATTGACCAGGTATTATAGTGGCTGCTCTATCAGATTATCCATTATATTGACCAGGTACTATAGTGGCTGCTCTCAGATTATCCATTATATTGACCAGGTACTATAGTGGCTGCTCTATCAGATTATCCATTATATTGACCAGGTACTATAGTGGCTGCTCTATCAGATTATCCATTATATTGACCAGGTACTATAGTGGCTGCTCTATCAGATTATCCATTATATTGGCCAGGTACTATAGTGGCTGCTCTATCAGATTATCCATTATATTGACCAGGTATTATAGTGGCTGCTCTATCAGATTATCCATTATATTGACCAGGTACTATAGTGGCTGCTCTCAGATTATCCATTATATTGACCAGGTACTATAGTGGCTGCTCTCAGATTATCCATTATATTGACCAGGTACTATAGTGGCTGCTCTATCAGATTATCCATTATATTGAACAGGTACTATAGTGGCTGCTCTATCAGATTATCCATTATATTGGCCAGGTACTATAGTGGCTGCTCTATCAGATTATCCATTATATTGACCAGGTACTATAGTGGCTGCTCTCAGATTATCCATTATATTGACCTGGTACAATAGTGGCTGCTCTATCAGATTATCCATTATATTGGCCAGGTACTATAGTGGCTGCTCTATCAGATTATCCATTATATTGACCAGCTACTATAGTGGCTGCTCTATCAGATTATCCATTATATTGACCAGGTACTATAGTGGCTGCTCTATCAGATTATCCATTATATTGACCAGGTACTATAGTGGCTGCTCTATCAGATTATCCATTATATTGGCCAGGTACTATAGTGGCTGCTCTATCAGATTATCCATTATATTGGCCAGGTACTATAGTGGCTGCTCTATCAGATTATCCATTATATTGGCCAGGTACTATAGTGGCTGCTCTATCAGATTATCCATTATATTGGCCAGGTACTATAGTGGCTGCTCTATCAGATTATCCATTATATTGGCCAGGTACTATAGTGGCTGCTCTATCAGATTATCCATTATATTGACCAGGTACTATAGTGGCTGCTCTATCAGATTATCCATTATATTGACCAGGTACTATAGTGGCTGCTCTATCAGATTATCCATTATATTGACCAGGTACTATAGTGGCTGCTCTATCAGATTATCCATTATATTGACCAGGTACTATAGTGGCTGCTCTATCAGATTATCCATTATATTGACCAGCTACTATAGTGGCTGCTCTATCAGATTATCCATTATATTGACCAGGTACTATAGTGGCTGCTCTATCAGATTATCCATTATATTGACCAGGTACTATAGTGGCTGCTCTATCAGATTATCCATTATATTGGCCAGGTACTATAGTGGCTGCTCTATCAGATTATCCATTATATTGACCAGGTACTATAGTGGCTGCTCTATCAGATTATCCATTATATTGACCAGGTACTATAGTGGCTGCTCTATCAGTTTATCCATTATATTGACCAGGTACTATAGTGGCTGCTCTATCAGATTATCCATTATATTGGCCAGGTACTATAGTGGCTGCTCTCAGATTATCCATTATATTGGCCAGGTACTATAGTGGCTGCTCTATCAGATTATCCATTATATTGGCCAGGTACTATAGTGGCTGCTCTATCAGATTATCCATTATATTGACCAGGTACTATAGTGGCTGCTCTATCAGATTATCCATTATATTGGCCAGGTACTATAGTGGCTGCTCTCAGATTATCCATTATATTGGCCAGGTACTATAGTGGCTGCTATGCTAGGCTGTGGTGCGTTCTGTAACGCTACGTTGGGGATGCCCCACTAGGCTGTGGTGCGTTCTGTAACGCTACGTTGGGGATGCCCCACTAGGCTGTGGTGCGTTCTGTAACGCTACGTTGGGGATGCCCCACTAGGCTGTGGTGCGTTCTGTAACGCTACGTTGGGGATGCCCCACTAGGCTGTGGTGCGTTCTGTAACGCTACGTTGGGGATGCCCCACTAGGCTGTGGTGCGTTCTGTAACGCTACGTTGGGGATGCCCCACTAGGCTGTGGTGCGTTCTGTAACGCTACGTTGGGGATGCCCCACTAGGCTGTGGTGCGTTCTGTAACGCTACGTTGGGGATGCCCCACTAGGCTGTGGTGCGTTCTGTAACGCTACGTTGGGGATGCCCCACTAGGCTGTGGTGCGTTCTGTAACGCTACGTTGGGGATGCCCCACTAGGCTGTGTTGCGTTCTGCAACGCCATGTTGGGGATGCCCCACTAGGCTGTGGTGCGTTCCGTAACGCTACGTTGGGGATGCCCCACTAGGCTGTGGTGCGTTCTGTAACGCTACGTTGGGGATGCCCCACTAGGCTGTGGTGCGTTCTGTAACGCTACGTTGGGGATGCCCCACTAGGCTGTGGTGCGTTCTGTAACGCTACGTTGGGGATGCCCCACTAGGCTGTGGTGCGTTCTGTAACGCTACGTTGGGGATGCCCCACTAGGCTGTGGTGCGTTCTGTAACGCTACGTTGGGGATGCCCCACTAGGCTGTGGTGCGTTCTGTAACGCTACGTTGGGGATGCCCCACTAGGCTGTGGTGCGTTCTGTAACGCTACGTTGGGGATGCCCCACTAGGCTGTGGTGCGTTCTGTAACGCTACGTTGGGGATGCCCCACTAGGCTGTGGTGCGTTCTGTAACGCTACGTTGGGGATGCCCCACTAGGCTGTGGTGCGTTCTGTAACGCTACGTTGGGGATGCCCCACTAGGCTGTGGTGCGTTCTGTAACGCTACGTTGGGGATGCCCCACTAGGCTGTGGTGCGTTCTGTAACGCTACGTTGGGGATGCCCCACTAGGCTGTGGTGCGTTCTGTAACGCTACGTTGGGGATGCCCCACTAGGCTGTGGTGCGTTCTGTAACGCTACGTTGGGGATGCCCCACTAGGCTGTGGTGCGTTCTGTAACGCTACGTTGGGGATGCCCCACTAGGCTGTGGTGCGTTCTGTAACGCTACGTTGGGGATGCCCCACTAGGCTGTGGTGCGTTCTGTAACGCTACGTTGGGGATGCCCCACTAGGCTGTGGTGCGTTCTGTAACGCTACGTTGGGGATGCCCCACTAGGCTGTGGTGCGTTCTGTAACGCTACGTTGGGGATGCCCCACTAGGCTGTGGTGCGTTCTGTAACGCTACGTTGGGGATGCCCCACTAGGCTGTGGTGCGTTCTGTGTTCTGCATTCATTAAATATTTTCAACTTCTGTGTTGCTTTACCGTGCGGTGGTACAAATGGAAGTACACACACAGGCTCCATGTAGCTAACTTTTAGCTGAAATCTCTGAAGCTGGAGACTCTTATCTCCCTCACTAACTTTAAGCATCAGTTGTCAGAGCAGCTTACCGATCACTGCACCTGTACACAGCCCATCTGTAATTAGCCCACCCAACTACCTCATCCCTATATTGTTATTTATTTGGCTAATTTGCACCCCAGTATCTCTATTTGCACATCATCTTCTGCACATCTATCACTCCAGTGTTAATCCTAAATTGTAATTATTTTGCACTATGGCCTATTTATTGCCTTACCTCCATAACTTACTACATTTGCACACACTGTATATAGATGTTCTATTGTGTTTTTGACTTTATGTTTTGTTTTACCCCATATGTAACTCTGTGTTGTTGTTTTTATCGCACTGCTTTGCTTTATCTTGGCCAGGTCGCAGTTGTAAATGAGAACTTGCTCTCGACTGGCTTACCTGGTTAAATAAAGGTTAAATAAAAAATAAAATAGTGAGTTTAAAAGTGAAGCACATGTGCGTCGTATGGAAAATACTGGCTAGACATCCGGCAAAACAAAACCTCATATGCATCTAGTGGACATTGGACATCATGCTGTGTTCATAACCAAGTGGGAAGGTGTCAGGAGAATTTTGTTATCTTTATGGTTGAAATCAAACACTTCTTAAATCTTTGAATAATTCCCAGAGGTGTAAATCTCTAGTTTAAATAAATTAAACAAAGACCCCTTATTGCAATGGTCAGTAGGTGTATTCATTGAGAGCGCTCTGAAAATCACACAATGCACAACGTCTTTTATACCTCTACTACGCCCCTAAATGGGCCAATGAGAAAGCTCCTAGCCCATATTTTGGCAACTGTGTCACACCCTGGCTAATGGACTCTATTTGTTGAGCCAGAGTGTGTTTGTTCTATGTGGTTATGTCTATGTTGGGGGTTCTAGTTAGTCTGTTTCTATGTTTGACTGAGTGACTCCCAATCAGAGGCAACGAGTGTCAGCTGTGTGCTGGTTGTCTCTGATTGGGAGCCATATTTAACTGTCTGTGTTTCACTTTGTGTTTGTGGGTTTTTGTTCCTTTACGGTCATTGTTACTGTGGACTTCACGAGTCGTCTATTGTTTTTGGTTTTTGTGCGCTATTATAATAAAGTCAATCATGTTCGCTCAACACGCTGCATATTGGTCTACTCACTCCTACGACGATCGTGACAAACTGTCACATTTCTCTGTAAGCTCTGCACAGCAACCTAGTCGTTTCTTCCTGTACTGGTTTCCGAAGACACAAAATACTCTGTTGCTGGGCAGATATGCATCTTATACAGGTGGGGACATGCTTCTCAGTGTCTAGTTTCACATCCTGTTTCCTGTTATCGGTTTCACAGTTGCTTTCCGCTTGCATAGATCCAAAGATAAGCCAAAGCCCTGGTTTTACTTCTAACTAAGCTTAACACATTATTAGATTAGTCTTATTATTCAGTGGAGTGTAATAATTAGTCATTACCTAATTCTTCTATCAGAAGGTAGTTATTATCAGTTGTGCTTGTAAACAAATTATAGTGTTCAAAAACCATATGAATATATTGCTTTTTATAAATAGTGTTGTTGTTACCAACAAAGGTTGGAATAATACAAGATTTGAGGAACAGAATCCAGGCAGTTATTATTCCAGTCACACATAAAACGCAACAAAGCTCCTATGCAAAGCCTTCACTCTGTCACTCAGAAACGGATTCCAGTGTCGGCCTGCCAGCTGGACATCTTTGCCAGTGTGCATAGTCTACTGTAGCGTGATTCAGAAATTAGGGAGAGAGAATTCATTACAGGAAAATGGATTCCCTTTTTCAATGCTAGTTAAGGATACTATAGTTATTAAGTTTCACATTGGATTTATTAACTACAAAAAGGTAAGACATTTTATTTTATTTTATTCTGGTGTCGCTCTGCACACACAAGCTTGCTAACTAACTAGCTAGCTAGCTAGCGCTGGTCCAACATTAGGTAAGCCAACTCTCTGAAGTTCAAAGACATTAAAAGTTCCTTTACAGAAGCCGGTCCACCGTATAAATAATTAATAGAGAGATTTCAGAGGTTTAAAAAAGGAACAGAAATGAACAATATAAACCATTACTTTTTTGGGGTTTGAACCGGTTCAGAACTTAATTTTGCTGGTCTGAAGAGTGAACAAAAAAAATAACGGTTCTGGTTGTTATATTTAACTGACGTGCTGTTATCGAGGTAATTTCATTTAGCAGGTGACGTTGTTGTGTGAACTCTGTAAAAGTCTTGTCATTATTAATGGTTCTTCAACAATGTTCAGAAATATTGACTGTTCTGTTATTTCTTATTGTAGCTGAGTGAGCTGTGTCTCTAAAATGAGTCTCTCTGGGGAGAGAGAGGAGGAGACCACTGCCTCTAAAACGAGTCTCTCTGGGGAGAGAGAGGAGGGGACCACTGCCTCTAAAACTAGTCTCTCTGGGGAGAGAGAGGAGGGGACCACTGCCTCTAAAAAGAGTCTCTCTGGGGAGAGAGAGGAGGAGACCACTGCCTCTAAAACAAGTCTCTCTGGGGAGAGAGAGGAGGAGACCACTGCCTCTAAAATGAGTCTCTCTGGGGAGAGAGAGGAGGAGACCACTGCCTCTAAAATGAGTCTCTCTGGGGAGAGAGAGGAGGGGACCACTGCCTCTAAAACGAGTCTCTCTGGGGAGAGAGAGGAGGAGACCACTGCCTCTAAAATGAGTCTCTCTGGGGAGAGAGAGGAGGAGACCACTGCCTCTAAAATGAGTCTCTCTGGGGAGAGAGAGGAGGGGACCACAGCCTCTAAAATGAGTCTCTCTGGGGAGAGAGAGGAGGGGACCACTGCCTCTAAAATGAGTCTCTCTGGGGAGAGAGAGGATGGGACCACTGCCTCTAAAACGAGTCTCTCTGGGGAGAGGGAGCGAGGGACCACTGCCTCTAAAATGAGTCTGTCTGGGGAGAGAGAGGAGAGAGGCACTGCCACTAAGAGGAAGTATTCTGAGAGAGAAGAGGGGGCCACTGCCTCTAAAAAGATTCTGACTCAAGACACCAGTTCTAAGAGGTAAGAGATCAATTGTAAATAAAGTAATTTTAAAGATGTACAACTAATTTAAGAAGTGTTTCCAAAAATCCTTTGACCAGGGGACCTCCCGAGTGGCGCAGTGGTCTAAGGCTCTGCATCGCAGTGCTAGCTGTGCCACTAGAGATCCTGGTTTGAGTCCAGGCTCTGTCGCAGCCGGCTACGACCGGGAGACCCATGGGGTGGCGCACAATTGGCCCAGTGTCGTCCAGGTTAGGGGTGGGTTTGGCCAGCAGGGATGTTCTTGTCCCATCGCGCACTAGCGACTCCTGTGGCGGGCCGGGCGCAATGCACGCTGACACGGTCGCCAGGTGTACGCTTAACCCAGCTGGCTTCCAGGTTAAGCAACCATTGGCTGGATTGTTCCATCAATCAAATCTCAGGAAGAGGCTTGAAGAGGAACCGTACTTACAACCATGAATCTCAATGTGCGACCATGAAATTCAAAATACAAACTGTCAGGGTTCTGTCATCATTATAACCCCATAGATCATCATCTGGATTGTAATGATGACAGAACCCACCAGAATAAGACCCTGGATATTTATTGAAAGGAGCATCAAGCTTGTCACCGGGCCCTTTCACCACCCTGTGAAGTTCATCAGAACTTATTTCATCTGTAGCCTAATAAACGACATGCTTTCCTGAGTCGTAGTGGGAGGACCACACAGCATGTCATCTCGTGACTCCAACTTTACTTCTATATGATGGTTATTATATCAATATTTGCGGATAAATGCGTTTCCACCGCCATTTCTCGCATAATTAATTTTACAAACACAAAAAGATCCCACCGCGTATTTTGTTTTGTCGACATTTGGAAAGTTTACTGACAAATTTGCTGTTTCAATCAGGCCGGTCTTGGAAATTCTTGCAAGTCAACCATTTCATCTCAATCAGTTGAGTTTTGTACAGTGCTGTTTTATGTTTTGAATGAAGTACAGTGAGTGAATTGTAGAGCAGATGATGTTAACAAACTGCAGCATACCTGTGTTTTGTTTCAATCACAGCACATATTTTGCCAAGTGGCACTCTGTTGGGTTTTAACCACATGAGAGAGAAATTTGACCAATTCGCACAGTCATCTTAACATCTCATAAGAAATGTTTTGTCTTCCAGTAACTTTATACTATGCTATTATATTGGGTTCTGTAGAATACTATCAGTATGTGATCTTGCAGACATTGATTGATGTAGCTTTTTTAAACAAGCACCATTCTCCATTCATCACTGAAATGGCCAGAGTAGTCTGTTCTCTGGGCAGTGAATGAGTAGAGTAGAGACTACGTAAAGTAGAGAATCCCATACAGTGAATGAGTAGAGTAGAGACTGTGTGTAAAGTAGAGAATCCCATAGTGAATGAGTAGAGTAGAGACTGTGTGTAAAGTAGAGAATCCCATACATGCTTCAGATTTTTTGCAATCTGGAAAAGGCTTCAGAACAGCAGCCCCTCATTTCAAAGAAACATCAGGACTTGATTTCAGCTATGCAGTTTTTGATGTGATATTGATGCACTATTGATGAAGTGATCTGTCTCCCTGTTTTGTTGAAAGTGTCCAGAAGCCCAGAGCAGAGTCACCTACACCCAGCCGGGAACCTCTGAGACGTGGCAAAATGTCTGAACAACAGATGAAAAGCTCTGACTACCAGTTGGACTATGAAAACGTTCAGGATCCAGTTGAGACGATGGAGGGGATTGTCAGCCAGGGTGCTGTAATGTTCACACACAACCCTCTGGGTATGAGGAGTAAGACTGGGAGTTACAACAGCCCTCCCGTCCACACCTTACATCTTTCTCTATTGATCAAATTATTGCTTTAATATTAGATCATGTTGATCAGTTTTAACATTCAAAAGTTAATCTTCTAGTGTTATGGTATTAATATCAATCTCATTGTTTTCCCTACAGGTCAAACTCTTCTGACAGTCCAACAAGACATTAAGGCTAAACTGAAACACAAGTATCAACACATATCTGAAGGAATTGGACACCATGGAAACCAAAGTCTGTTAAAGGACGTCTACACAGAGCTCTACATCACAGAGGGTGGAAGTGGAGGGGTCAATAATGAACATGAGGTGAGACAGATAGAGATGGCATCCAAGAAACAAACCACACAAGAGACACCAATCAAATGCAACGACATCTTCAAGCCTTTACCTGGACAAGACAAACCTATCAGAACTGTGCTGACAAAAGGAATCGCTGGCATTGGAAAAACAGTCTCTGTGCAGAAGGTCATCCTTGACTGGGCAGAGGGAAAAGCAAATCAGGACGTTCATTTCATGTTTCCTCTTCCTTTCCGTGATCTGAACCTGAAAAAGGACCAATACAGTCTGATGCAACTTCTTTCCCACTACTTCTCAGAGCTGAAAGAGATTGACAGCATTGAAGATGGTGAAACCAAAACTGTTTTCATTTTTGATGGTCTGGATGAGTGTCGACTTCCTCTAGACTTCAAAAACAATGAGAGGTGCTGTGATGTCACGAAGCCAACCTCAGTGGACGTGCTGCTGACAAACCTCATCAAGGGGAATCTGCTTCCCTCTGCTCTCCTCTGGATAACCTCACGGCCTGCAGCAGCCAATCAGATCCCTCCTGAGTGTGTTGACCAGGTGACAGAGGTACGAGGGTTCAATGATCCACAGAAGGAGGAGTACTTCAGGAAGAAAATCACAGATCAGAATCTGGCCAATGAAATCATCAAACACATGAAGACATCAAGGAGCCTCCACATCATGTGCCACATGCCAGTCTTCTGTTGGATATCAGCCACTGTCCTTGAGATGATGCTGAAAGAGGCAGAGAAGGATGAAGTCCCCAAAACTCTGACCCAGATGTTCACACACTTCACGCTCATCCAAATCATTGTGAAGAACAAGAAGTACAACAAAGCCACAGAGACAAACCCAAAGGAACTGTCTCAGTCAGACAAAGAGATGATCCTGAAACTGGCAAAGCTGGCTTTCCAACAGCTGCAGAAGGGCAACCTGATCTTCTATGAGGAGGACCTGAGAGAGTGTGGCCTTGATGTCACAGAGGCATCAGAGTACTCAGCATTGTGTACAGAGATCTTTAAAGAAGAATCTGGGCTGTACCAAGAGAAGGTCTACAGCTTTGTGCATCTGAGCATGCAGGAGTTTCTAGCAGCAGTGCATGCTTTAGAATCATGTCTGGACAAGAAGGAAAATGTTTTTTCCCCCACTAGTGAGGATGAAGAGGAGGAGTCAATCCAGTTGTCTGACTTACACAGGAGAGCAGTGGACCAGGCCTTGAAGAGTGAGAATGGACACCTGGACCTGTTCCTCCGCTTCCTTCTGGGTCTCTCACTGGAGTCCAATCAGAATCTGTTACGAGGCCTTCTGACACAGACAGGAAGTACAACACAGAGCAATGAGGAAACAGTTGAGATAACAGTCAGGTACCTTTCAGACAACATCGAAAGGGAATCCTCACCACAAAGGATCATCAACTTGTTCCACTGTCTGAATGAACTTGGTGCCAACTCTCTAGTTGAAGAAATGCAAACCTCCCTGCGATCAGGAACTCTTTCAGAAACAAGACTAAAACCTGACCAATGTTCAGCCCTGGCCTACCTGTTACTGATGTCAGAGGAGGTGCTGGAGGAGTTTGACCTGAAGACATACACCACATCAGAGATAGGTTATCAGAGGTTGATGCCGGTAGTGAAAACCTGCAAGAGAGCACTGTAAGTTCTGTTATTGAGTTGATGTATACAGTATCATTATTCTGAAGGATTTGTATATCTAACAGATGATCTCCTCTCTCCAGACTGGATCGCTGTAAACTCATATATGAATCCTGTGAGACTCTGGCTTCAGCTCTGCAGACACCAAACTCCCCCCTGAGAGACCTGGACCTCAGCTACAATGACCTGGGAGACAGAGGAGTGGAGCTGCTCTGTGTTGGACTAACCAGTCCACTCTGCAACATACAGACACTAGTGTGAGTTAACTATCTTCAGTATCCACTGTGAGTGTTTATATATTATGTATGTAGTTAGTATGTGTATGTTTTTAACATTATTTGAACATCTTGGTAAATATGCAGAAACATACATAAAATGTGACAAATATATCAAACTAAGGTTAAATATCTTGAGTGAGTTAGTATGTTTTTAACATTGGTTAATCATGTGTCCTTCTGTTATTGTATTAATGCATCTCATTATTCTTAAAGCTTTGCATATTTAACAGTGTATCAACATATCTCCTCTCTCCAGACTGTCTGGCTGTAAACTCACATATGAATCCTGTGAGACTCTGGCTTCAGCTCTGCAGACACCAAACTCCCCCCTGAGAGAACTGGACCTCAGCTACAATGACCTGGGAGACAGAGGAGTGGAGCTGCTCTGTGTTGGACTAACCAGTCCACTCTGCAACATACAGACACTAGTGTGAGTTAACTTTCTTCAGTATGAGTTATTATGTGGATGTTTTAAACATTTGTTAATCATGTGCTCTTCTGCCCTCTAGTCTAGGTCAGTGTGGTCTGACAGAGGGTTGCTGTTCAGATCTGGCCTCAGTCCTGAGTTCACCCAACTCACAACTGAAACAACTGGAGCTGAGAGACAATGACCTGCAGGACTCAGGAGTTACACTGCTGTCTGCTGGACTGGAGGATCCAGACTGTAAACTACACACACTGGGGTAAGTACAGCTGTTTCAGTCAGGTCGGTACTTTGCTGAGTTACACTGCCCTCTGCTGGACTGGAGGATCCAGACTGTAAACTACACACACTGGGGTATGGACAGCTGTTTCAGTCAGGTCGGTACTGAGCTTAGTAAAACAAATACTCTGAACATCTGATGTTTCATGACAATGTTTGTGTCATGGACAAATATATGGGTGTCTTACAAGATGATTGACACCAGTCCACCAACCTAGACGGCTGTTGTGTCTCTCTGTAGGCTGTGTGGCTGTCTGGTCACAGAGGAGGGCTGTGCTGCTCTGTCTTCAGCTCTGAGGTCAAACCCCTCCCACCTGAAAGAGCTGGACCTGAGCTACAATCACCCAGGAGACTCTGCAGGGGGACTGCTTTCAGCTGCTCTGGTGGATCCCACAGATAAACTGATGAAGCTGAAGTAAGTCAGAATAGATGTCCTAATAGTGTGAGCAGTGGTTGTGTCCTATGTAGTGTAGTAGGTTCAGTAACATGAGGACATGATGGTAGAATACAGGGGACGTTTACCCAGCAGGCTTAGCACTCCAACACAGCATACATCATCACCACATGAATACTCTTCTTCTGCATCTCTGATATCCTGTTGGAATTGTACTCTGTTCTGTATGCAGTAGGTAGGATAGAATACCTGTATGTCTCTAGTAATGAATTGTACTCTGTTCTGTATGCAGTATGTAGGATAGAATACCTGTATTTCTCTAGTAATGAATTGTACTCTGTTCTGTATGCAGTAGGTAGGATAGAATACCTGTATGTCTCTAGTAATGAATTGTACTCTGTTCTGTATGCAGTATGTAGGATAGAATACCTGTATTTCTCTAGTAATGAATTGTACTCTGTTCTGTATGCAGTAGGTAGGATAGAATACCTGTATGTCTCTAGTAATGAATTGTACTCTGTTCTGTATGCAGTATGTAGGATAGAATACCTGTATTTCTCTAGTAATGAATTGTACTCTGTTCTGTATGCAGTAGGTAGGATAGAATACCTGTATGTCTCTAGTAATGAATTGTACTCTGTTCTGAATGCAGTAGGTAGGATAGAATACCTGTATGTCTCTAGTAATGAACTTGGATAGTGCACCAGAACACAACAATATGGTTTAAATGTTGACTGCTTTATTAGGTCTTTGTCAGTCAATAACCTGTTTCTCCTACAGTGTGGATCATGGTGGAGAGTTCAGGCTGAAATCAGGGCTGATGAAATGTAAGTCTCTTCAATCCTAATTAACTACATATTCAGAACTACAGTAACATAGTAACTAATCAATACTTGTTCTCTACCTACAAAACAACATTTTATATGAAGATGTGGTTTGATTAAACTCTCATTTTGTCTACAGATGCCTGTCATCTCACCCTGGACCCAAATACAGCAAACCCAAACCTGATACTGTCTGAGGGGAACAGGAAGGTGACACGGGTGGAGGAGAAGCAGCATTATGAAGACCATCCAGACAGATTTAACCATCTTCCCCAAGTTCTCTGCAGAGAAGGCTTATCTGGATCTCGTTATTACTGGGAGGTGGAGAGGGGTGGTGACGGGGCTGTCATTGGTGTGGTGTACAAAGGAATGCAGAGGAAGGGAGTGATGGACAGTTGGATTGGACTCAACGGGAAGTCCTGGAGTTTATTCTACTCTGACAGTGGATATAACTTTTACCATGCTGGAGTCGGCAGATCCATCTCTGGTCCTGTTTCTAACAGAGTTGGAGTGTATCTGGACTGGCCAGCTGGTACTTTGTCCTTCTATAGTGTGTCCTCCTCTGGTACACTGACACACCATTACACAGAACACACCACATTCACTGAACCCCTCTATCCTGGGTTTGGGGTTTACTCCTCCTCCTCAGTGACCCTGTGTCAGATAGATGACCAACACATTCAAAGGTGAGTCATAGCAATGTTTCATCATGTGTTTTCCTCTGGAATCATTCCTACAATTAGATTAGTAGTAGTGGTGTGTTTTAATGTGTTCTGTTGGACCTACAGACAGTTAGATTAGTAGTATTGGTGTGTTTTAATGTGTTCTGTTGGACCTACAGACAGTTAGATTAGTAGTAGTGGTGTGTTTTAATGTGTTCTGTTGGACCTACAGACAGTAACTCATGATACCGGGTGACATCACGTCTCTAGGGGCTTTCATCAAGATAAGCAATGTCACCTGTAATGTCACCATCATTATTGACTTCATGGAAGTTGACATAGTGTTATGTCACATTTGGCAATGCACCCTACATAGGGAGCTGTTCTGTCACCCTTTATACACCCTTTGTATTGCTTATGAAGACTGTATGAATGCTATATAAAGCCTTTATAAGTTGTATTTAGTTTAATCACAGTCTATCCATCTGCTTTCCCAACACCAGAGACCATGGTGGAGAGTGTTGTATCAAGCCTGGACCTGAGAAATGTGAGTGTTAACTGATAATTGTTTTTAAATCAAAATACTTTTAAAGCGTTCATTATACTTGAGTCCCAGGCAAGGAACACAATCATGATCTATTTGGTCAAAACAAACTTAAAGGTGGAGTCAGCAATATGATGTAGATGCACAAAGTAAACATCATAGTGGGTCAATTTCTACAACAACTAAGAGCGTTGGAGCACGATGCTAAACTTCTCTGTTTTGGTCCCGTGGCTACCACGCTGTAAGAGAGTGAAGAGAACCCGTGCACATGGGCAGATACTGTGTGAGAGAGAAGTCAGGCATCTTGCTCATCACAATATCTGCGGTGCTGCTCGTACAACATCATTTAGCTGACTCTACCTTTAAGCTCTCATCCTGGGATCTACCAGAAATCAGGCCCCCAACATCTACAAAACATGGACCAGAACCATGTTGTTTCCTGCTTCCACAAACATTCATTAATATAACACTAATGTCAGATTATGGTATGATAATGAGTGTACATTCTGAGACTGTTGCTCACTTACATTCATTTTTATTACAAGTCTGTTTAATATTTATTAATTCATTATTACATGAGATTGTCCGTTTTAAATAACAACTACTTTTGACTTCAGGGATTCCTCAGAGCTGTAAGACTTGTGACCATGTTGAGGTAAGTCATAATGTCAATTCTCACTTTTACATACCTTCAGGAGTCAGGCACAGTCTGAAAGCCAGGTGTGTACTGACCAACCATTCATACTGGGATATAGACAGTCCTGTGTTCTGCTTTAGTAATATAAACACAGTCTGAAAGCCAGGTGTGTACTGACCAACCATTCATACTGGGATATAGACAGTCCTGTGTTCTGCTTTAGTAATATAAACACAGTCTGAAAGCCAGGTGTGTACTGACCAACCATTCATACTGGGATATAGACAGTCCTGTGTTCTGCTTTAGTAATATAAACACAGTCTGAAAGCCAGGTGTGTACTGACCAACCATTCATACTGGGATATAGACAGTCCTGTGTTCTGCTTTAGTAATATATACACAGTCTGAAAGCCAGGTGTGTACTGACCAACCATTCATACTGGGATATAGACAGTCCTGTGTTCTGCTTTAGTAATATAAACACAGTCTGAAAGCCAGGTGTGTACTGACCAACCATTCATACTGGGATATAGACAGTCCTGTGTTCTGCTTGTAGGAATGCAGGATTTTAACTTCTGTCATATTTTGTCATTAGACAGTTTAATTGGATCAATCACCAGCATTCCATGTAACATTGAATAAATACATTAGATCAATTACTTTGTTCATTTAATGGGCCAGTTTCCCGGACAAAGATTAAGCCTAATCTTGGACCTTAAAAAACTTTCTATTGAAACTTCCATTGATCATGCTTTAAGTCCAGCACTAGACTCAATCTGTGTCCAGGAAACTTGCCCCATATGTATAACTGACATGCTTGTCCTTGTTCAGGACTCCACACACTGGCTTCTGATTGAACCCTTGACTTCCACTGTCCAGGAAGTGACAATGTTCAGGTAAAATAACTACTTTTAACATTTCATTCCACTTGCTAGTGTATTTCCCCATTACCTTTGGGAATAGGCTTCTAATCCAACCTCTCCATTTGACGATTGACCCTCTCTACCATATCTTGTTGTTGCCCTCAGGCACAGGACACCCAAAGGGCGTTATGAGTGCACAGTGTCTGGGCTCCGCTGGGTGTGTGAGAGAGATGTCATTCTGAAGTATCACTTCAGGAACTGGGAACCCTACAGTCAACTTCTGAAAGACATGCAGTACGGACAAGGTGGTCCATTGCTGGACATCACTATGGAGTTAGGTGAACTGGAGGAAGTTCATCTGCCACACTTTGTCTGTTTAGGTAAAACCATATAGACATAGTATTCAGAAAGACATTTCCATGTAACTGAGTTTCACTTCCTGAATGAATAAATGAATATTCTGGGAGTTTGAGTTTACTGTGATCTGATACTGCATATTCTTTGTGTTTTAGTTGTATGAATAATACAATATTTGTCTTTCTGTCTCCTTTTTATTGTGTTGTTCAGGGACCAACCCTTCCCTGAGGAATGAGATGAAGATTCTTCATGTAGAGGAACATGGAGTGTCTGTTGAGGAAGTGCATGAGGTCACCAGATTCCATGCTAAGATTCTCCATCCCAGGTTCTCAGCTATCGCTGTTATACTGAGCTATATCTTTTGGCGGAACGTAGCTGTCCACTGTGACGTGGTCCTCTATATGGCAGTAAAAAAGGCAACAGTAATTTCACGGCTGTACATGCTCCTCAGAAACTCCAGTCAGAAAGAGGTGAGGCACCATCATTGAAGTGACAACAGTATGTTGAAACTTACTAAAGGAAAGCTGATAGGTTGTTGAAAATCTATAGATTACAGACAACATGCAGCTCTGTGAGAAATCTATTTCTGTCTCATTCATTTGAAGAGCCAGTAGACGGCACTCTTCTCTCTGTTCGAAGGAGAACCCAATGCCCCGGGGCAGTGAAGGGGATATTGCCCTGAGTAGTGTGCTGTCATTCGCATGGGACGTTAAACATGTTTCCTGACTCTCTGTGAACACAAGATCCCATGGCACTTATCATAAGAGTAGGGGTGTTAACCCCGGTGTCCTGGCTAAATTCACTATCTGGCCCTCATACCATCACGGCCACCTAATCATCCCCAGCTTCCAATTGGCTCATTCATCCCCTTTCCCCTGTAACACTTCCCGAGGTCGTTGCTGTAAAATAGACTCTCTTCTCAGTCAATTACCTGGTAAAATAAGGGTAAAATAAATAAAAAATAGTGTACACATTTTTTTGATGTTGACAAAAAAGGAATGCTCGGTGAACTGCATGTTGTGTGAATTAAGAGACTACATTGTTCAGACTGACTACCACACTGCTCATTTTCTAGGCTGTTCGGGACCGGGAGAAACATCAGGTGTCCCAAGGATATTCAGAATTGGTCCTGTCAAGTCCAAACGGGTCCTTAAAGCTGAACAGTTGGTTTGCACTCAAGAATCCCCATTCCACTTCCATCAATCCAGAGGTGCAGTTTTAGCAGGCTGAGGACATGAATCTGTCATATAATATATTAATAACTGGAATATCATTATATTTCTTTCTCTCTCTCTTTCTCTGTCTGTTGTCTCAATCGTTGCACCATATGACCTTCTACAGAAGATTCAGCTGTTACCTGCAGACACCACACCAAGCTGTTGTAAGATGGTTATGAGAAACACAGGGGTTGACATTGAGATGGAGTTAATCGGGGATGATGAGAGGACAGTATGGAGAGAGATGGTACCAACAGGTAGGAGAATATGTCAATCATAACTCTGTTATTTTCTGACAGATGCTATTTAGTGATTATAACCTCTTTTTGTTTTTTTCAGATGAATACATCCCTGAAACCCATTCAACTAGTAAGTAAACATGAGAGGTACAAACCAATGGCTTGAGGGCCAGTCGACATGGTTTACTGTTGGACTAGTCCTGATTATAAAAGGCTGTCTTCAAGATCAATGACATCTCCTCCAGGACTTGATGTAGATTAGCCTGGTTCTGAATGCCCCAATGACATCTCCTCCAGGACTTGATGTAGATTAGCCTGGTTCTGAATGACATCTCCTCCAGGACTTGATGTAGATTAGCCTGGTTCTGAATGCCCCAATGACATCTCCTCCAGGACTTGATGTAGATTAGCCTGGTTCTGAAGGACATCTCCTCCAGGACTTGATGTAGATTAGCCTGGTTCTGAAGGACATCTCCTCCAGGACTTGATGTATATTAGCCTGGTTCTGAATGACATCTCCTCCAGGACTTGATATAGATTAGCCTGGTTCTGAATGCCCCAATGACATCTCCTCCAGGACTTGATGTAGATTAGCCTGGTTCTGAATGCCATCTCCTCCAGGACTTGATGTAGATTAGCCTGGTTCTGAATGCCCCAATGACATCTCCTCCAGGACTTGATGTAGATTAGCCTGGTTCTGAATGCCCCAATGCCATCTCCTCCAGGACTTGATGTAGATTAGCCTGGTTCTGAATCCCCCAATGACATCTCCTCCAGGACTTGATGTAGATTAGCCTGGTTCTGAATGCCCCAATGACATCTCCTCCAGGACGTGATGTAGATTAGCCTGGTTCTGAATGCCCCAGCCTGTTTTTCTACGTCTGTGAAAACTGACCCTAAATATGAATGAAACAGTAGTGGTGTGATGTGTTCATTGATGCAGGTTGTTATTGTTACAGAATGTGTTCTTAATGCAACGATTAATAATACAATGAAGACTTTTACTGTAGGTCACTCTGAAAGAAGTCTGTTTCTAAATGTCTGAAATGTGAATGAACAAATGTAGTTATTTTATAACCTGCCTCTCTCAGGTGCTGTGTTGGGGGCAGGGCGTCCGGCTGAGAGCAGTCTGACTGGTTCTGCAGAGCAGCAGCTGGGTTCTGTACGGACAGAGTTTGTGAGACGAGTGTCAGGACCTGTCCTGGAAGGTCTGCTGGACGGACTCCTGCAACACACAGTCATCAACCAGGAGGAAATGGAGTCAGTAAAGGTGATAGCTGAGAGGGCAGAGAAGGCACGTGACATCATCGACATGGTGTTGAGAAAAGGAACTGAGTCATGTTCCAGGATGATAAACCTTCTTGGGGAGCTGGACCCCTGTCTTTGGTCACAGCTTCAGAACAACAGTTGTAGCTAACCCCTGGGTGTGGGGAGACCAGGCAGAATAGACAGGCAGGGTGGTTCAACATGGTCTTGTTGTCTGTTGCTTTAATTCAGGCTCCCGAAAATGTACAGAAAATGTCAATCAAACATGACCACTATAATAGCAATAAACTAACCAAAGATCCAGCCACACAGCCTCTCTCCTTCTGCAGCCTCCTGGAGGTGTGGATCGTCTAGCAGGAGGGTCAGTTAGTCCTCCACTAGGTACCTAGCTGGACCCCTATCTAGCAGGAGGGTCAGTTAGTCCTCCACTAGGTACCTAGCTGGACCCCTATCTAGCAGGAGGGTCAGTTAGTCCTCCACTAGGTACCTAGCTGGACCCCTATCTAGCAGAACATGTTGATACAACTCTGTCTCTCTCTCACACCAACACACCTACCTACCTGATGTCTGTGTATTTTAAACTTTAGATTTTAAATGTCATTGTATACAGTATACGCATTGTAAGCATGTATTATATACGCATTGTAAGCATGTATTATATACGCATTGTAAACATGTATTGTGATGTTATTGGAATGTACTTACTGTATTTGCATACTCACTGTGAATGTGTCCGGGAAAATGGCTCTGAGAATTTGGCATTCAACTTAAAACCACAGAAATGTATTTTATGAATATATTGTACAGTGTTGGCCTGATAGAGGTTAATGAGAGGGGCTGGATATCAACACAACCACCTCAGTCTATCAGCAGTTTTCTCAGTGAGAGCACATTGACCATTGACAGACATAAGGAGCTGCTCAACCTCTCACGCCTTTACCAATGACTTGAGAGAGGCTGAAGGACATATAAGGAGCTGTTCAACCTCTCTCCCCTTTACCAATGACTTGAGAGTGGCTGAAGGACATATAAGGAGCTGTTCAACCTCTCACCCCTTTACCAATGACTTGAGAGTGGCTGAAGGACATATAAGGAGCTGATCAACCTCTCTCCCCTTTACCAATGACTTGAGAGTGGCTGAAGGACATATAAGGAGCTGTGCAACCTCTCACCCCTTTACCAATGACTTGAGAGTGGCTGAAGGACATATAAGGAGCTGTTCAACCTCTCTCCCCTTTACCAATGACTTGAGAGTGGCTGAAGGACATATAAGGAGCTGTTCAACCTCTCACCCCTTTACCAATGACTTGAGAGTGGCTGAAGGACATATAAGGAGCTGTTCAACCTCTCTCCCCTTTACCAATGACTTGAGAGTGGCTGAAGGACATATAAGGAGCTGTTCAACCTCTCACCCCTTTACCAATGACTTGAGAGAGGCTGAAGGACATATAAGGAGCTGTTCAACCTCTCTCCCCTTTACCAATGACTTGAGAGTGGCTGAAGGACATATAAGGAGCTGTTCAACCTCTCACCCCTTTACCAATGACTTGAGAGAGGCTGAAGGACATATAAGGAGCTGTTCAACCTCTCACCACTTTACCAATGACTTGAGAGGCTGAAGGACATATAAGGAGCTGTTCAACCTCTCACCCCTTTACCAATGACTTGAGAGTGGCTGAAGGACATATAAGGAGCTGTTCAACCTCTCTCCCCTTTACCAATGACTTGAGAGTGGCTGAAGGACATATAAGGAGCTGTTCAACCTCTCACCCCTTTACCAATGACTTGAGAGTGGCTGAAGGACATATAAGGAGCTGTTCAACCTCTCACCCCTTTACCAATGACTTGAGAGGCTGAAGGACCAATCAGCCCCCATCTATACACAATGTTTTACTAAATGTTTTATAACGTTGTATTTTTCTATGTGTATCTACCTGCCCAGGGACTACAGCTAAATCTGGCACATTTACAGAAATGTTGATTGATGTGCTGTATCCCTGTCAAATACATGTTGTACATGTCAATTAAAAGGAATGTATTGTGACTTAGAATGTTGTTTAACAATATGGAAAAAAGCAATAAAATCAACCGCCTTTATAGCACAAATAATATTATAGCACTGACAATTGTTAAAAGCATTGAAAGTAATGATTACTAGACAGTTGTCATGGTAACAGCAGTAATACAAATAACATTATTTATGATGCTACTATTAATAATAATAGTAATAACACTATTAATAATAAGAATATTATTATAATAATCCATTTTAGAAAACACTTTAAAATCCCATCGTTAATTAGATTAGATGAGTTTATTAGTCACATGGAGAGGGAAGCAAAATCTTATGCTCTGGGCTCCAACAGCGCAGGTCAAAATAAATCAAATCAAATCAAGAGAAGTGAATGAGACAATCTAAAGATGATAATAATATGTAGACATTTACAACTGGATGGTGGGGGCAGGGTAAGAGTCTGTTGGGTGGTGGGGGCAGGGTAAGAGTCTGTTGGGTGGTGGTGGGGGCAGGGTAAGAGTCTGTTGGGTGGTGGGGGCAGGGTAAGAGTCTGTTGGGTGGTGGGGGCAGGGTAAGAGTCTGTTGGGTGGTGGGGGCAGGGTAAGAGTCTGTTGGGTGGTGGGGGCAGGGTAAGAGTCCGTTGGGTTGTGGTGGGGGCAGGGTAAGAGTCCGTTGGGTGGTGGTGGGGGCAGGGTAAGAGTCCGTTGGGTGGTGGTGGGGGCAGGGTAAGAGTCTGTTGGCTGGTGGTGGGGGCAGGGTAAGAGTCTGTTGGCTGGTGGTGGGGGCAGGGTAAGAGTCTGTTGGGTGGTGGGGGCAGGGTAAGATGCTGTTGGGTGGTGGTGGAGGCAGGGTAAGAGTCTGTTGGGTGGTGGTGGGGGCAGGGTAAGAGTCTGTTGGCTGGTGGTGGGGGCAGGGTAAGAGTCTGTTGGGTGGTGGGGGCAGGGTAAGATGCTGTTGGGTGGTGGTGGAGGCAGGGTAAGAGTCTGTTGGGTGGTGGTGGGGGCAGGGTAAGAGTCTGTTGGGTGGTGGTGGTGGGGGCAGGGTAAGAGTCTGTTGGGTGGTGGTAGGGGCAGGGTAAGAGTCTGTTGGGTGGTGGTGGGGGCAGGGTAAGAGTCTGTTGGGTGGTGTTGGGGGCAGGGTAAGAGTCTGTTGGGTGGTGGTGGGGGCAGGGTAAGAGTATGTTGGGTGGTGGTGGGGGCAGGGTAAGAGTCTGTTGGCTGGTGGTGGGGGCAGGGTAAGAGTCTGTTGGCTGGTGGTGGGGGCAGGGTAAGAGTCTGTTGGCTGGTGGTGGGGGCAGGGTAAGAGTCTGTTGGCTGGTGGTGGGGGCAGGGTAAGAGTCTGTTGGGTGGTGTTGGGGGCAGGGTAAGAGTCTGTTGGGTGGTGTTGGGGGCAGGGTAAGAGTCTGTTGGGTGGTGTTGGGGGCAGGGTAAGAGTCTGTTGGGTGGTGTTGGGGGCAGGGTAAGAGTCTGTTGGGTGGTGTTGGGGGCAGGGTAAGAGTCTGTTGGGTGGTGTTGGGGGCAGGGTAAGAGTCAGTTGGGTGGTGTTGGGGGCAGGGTAAGAGTCAGTTGGGTGGTGTTGGGGGCAGGGTAAGAGTCAGTTGGGTGGTGGGGGCAGGGTAAGAGTCCGTTGGGTGGTGGGGGCAGGGTAAGAGTCCGTTGGGTGGTGGGGGCAGGGTAAGAGTCCGTTGGGTGGTGGTGGGGGCAGGGTAAGAGTCTGTTGGGTGGTGGTGGGGGCAGGGTAAGAGTCTGTTGGCTGGTGGGGGCAGGGTAAGAGTCTGTTGGGTGGTAGGGGCAGGGTAAGAGTCCGTTGGGTGGTGGGGGCAGGGTAAGAGTCTGTTGGCTGGTGGGGGCAGGGTAAGAGTCTGTTGGCTGGTGGGGGCAGGGTAAGAGTCCGTTGGGTGGTGGGGGCAGGGTAAGAGTCCGTTGGGTGGTGGGGGCAGGGTAAGAGTCCGTTGGGTGGTGGGGGCAGGGTAAGAGTCCGTTGGGTGGTGGGGGCAGGGTAAGAGTCCGTTGGGTGGTGGGGGCATGGTAAGAGTCCGTTGGGTGGTGGGGGCAGGGTAAGAGTCTGTTGGGTGGTGGGGGCAGGGTAAGAGTCCGTTGGGTGGTGGGGGCAGGGTAAGAGTCCGTTGGGTGGTGGGGGCAGGGTAAGAGTCTGTTGGGTGGTGGGGGCATGGTAAGAGTCCGTTGGGTGGTTGGGGCAGGGTAAGAGTCTGTTGGTTGGTGGGGGCAGGGTAAGAGTCCGTTGGGTGGTGGGGGCAGGGTAAGAGTCCGTTGGGTGGTGGGGGCAGGGTAAGAGTCTGTTGGGTGGTGGGGGCAGGGTAAGAGTCCGTTGGGTGGTGGGGGCAGGGTAAGAGTCCGTTGGGTGGTGGGGGCAGGGTAAGAGTCCGTTGGGTGGTGGTGGGGGCAGGGTAAGAGTCCGTTGGGTGTTGGTGGGGACAGGGTAAGAGTCCGTTGGTTGGTGGGGGCAGGGTAAGAGTCCATTGGGTGGTGGGGGCAGGGTAAGAGTCCGTTGGTTGGTGGTGGGGGCAGGGTAAGAGTCTGTTGGATGGTGGGGGCATGGTAAGAGTCTGTTGGGTGGTGGGGGCAGGGTAAGAGTCTGTTGGGTGGTGGGGGCAGGGTAAGAGTCTGTTGGGTGGTGGGGGCAGGGTAAGAGTCTGTTGGGTGGTGGGGGCAGGGTAAGAGTCTGTTGGGTGGGGGTGGGGGCAGGGTAAGAGTCTGTTGGGTGGGGGTGGGGGCAGGGTAAGAGTCTGTTGGGTGGGGGTGGGGGCAGGGTAAGAGTCTGTTGGGTGGGGGTGGGGGCAGGGTAAGAGTCTGTTGGGTGGTGGGGGCAGGGTAAGAGTCTGTTGGGTGGTGGTGGGGGCAGGGTAAGAGTCTGTTGGGTGGTGGTGGAGGCAGGGTAAGAGTCTGTTGGGTGGTGGGGGCAGGGTAAGAGTCTGTTGGGTGGTGGTGGGGGCAGGGTAAGAGTCTGTTGGGTGGTGGTGGAGGCAGGGTAAGAGTCTGTTGGGTGGTGGGGGCAGGGTAAGAGTCTGTTGGGTGGTGGTGGGGGCAGGGTAAGAGTCAGTTGGGTGGTGGTGGGGGCAGGGTAAGAGTCCGTTGGAATGGAAATCCAACTATCTAGTAATCATGACTTCCTCGTTTACCCTACCCTTATTAATAGTAGCATTATAAATAATGTTTACTGCTGTTACCATGCCAACTATCTAGTAATCATTACTTCCTCATTTACCCTGTCCTGTTGTGTTCTAAAATACTATTCTGATACAACCCCCCAAACAATACTAATACGTTTCTTATTAAACTTTATTTTCTAGTTTATTTTATGCACTTTGTTATTATTCATTACATCATTTATCAATCATATGTAGGCGCTAATCTGTACGCAAACCATGCAAGGGATCATTTCCACGCAAAGTGTGAGATTTATCAATATAAATGTTAGCTTGAGAGTGTTCAGCCCCATGACCACGATCAGTGCCAAGTGGTGGAATAAGGGAACTGCTTGTCAAGCGTAGAACGGGGAAAATATACTGTATGTTGAAAATGTGTTTTATTGTGAGAGTAATAATGACATTATTGTATTTATGTAATTATATTGACATTGTGAATTCATGCAACGTCTTGACAGGTTAAATATAATTGACCACATCGGTGCATTTGTAACGATAATAATCCATATAAAGTACAGTCATTTGTTAAATTAGAGGTACGTGTGAAAGTGAAACTATTGTGTAAATCCTATAAAAGACTGAGATAATGGAAATCCAATGAGAGATGGCTGATCTTGCTCTGTTGGAAGATCTGGCACCGCTGCATTTCACAGAGAGCACGTTTTTAGAGACAGGTGGGACTTTTTAGCAGAAAGTACAGATTGGCTCATCAGATATCGATTCCCAAAACCAATCTTATAGGATCTTTGAGAGGATTTAAGACCTACTTTAGAAAGGCAAACCCATGCCATTCGGGTGCGCGTCAAAGTGTTATCCATCCTCGGGTTTTTGGCAACGGGCACTTTTCAGCCGGAGCTTTCCGATCGGCCAGCGGCATCTCACATCCCTCGAAGAGTCAATGTTTTGGATGCAATCATCAGCAAAACGTACTGTAACATACAATTTCCACCATCGCGCAACAGGTTAAGAGCGGTTTCTTTGCCATCAATGGGTTCCCAAATACGAACGGAGAAATAGACGGCCCCCACATCGCCATAAAAGCACCATCCCAAAACGAGTTCAACTAGGCTATGTGAACAGAGAAGGCTTCTACTCTTAATGAGCAGGTGATAGGTGATGTTAGGTGCAAAAGACGCTACTGAATGTGGTGCCCAGGTGGAAAGCACAACTTGTTCATTCTGCAGAACAGCAATGTTGTGGACCTGTAAACAGATCGTTTGAATGCAGTAATGTTTTGCATTCACTTTTTCCCGAAACTAAATATGCTGCCCTGCCCACAAATTCGGAAACATTGTCTACTCTAAAAAATAAAAAATAAACTAGAGTTTATTGGTAGCCTACACACTTCAATCCAAAAGATCATCTGTCTGTTCACCTGTTCCATTCTGCTGTATGTTATAAACCGCGCCGCGCACCCTGTCATCTGCATAGAGCAAACACTTTAAATAATAGCCTCTCTGATAGGCCCAATTAAATGAGAAATGCGCATGGTAATTTGTTGTATGGCTACATCGGGAATATGAACTCATCATGGCCAGAAAAGGTGAGGAATTTATTATGCAATGTTTATGATAATGTTTTATAATTATAAATGAAATATTGTCTACGCAAGAAATGTCACATTACATCATTCAGTCGCCTACAAACGTCAATGGAAAAGGTGAATCGTCTGTTCTAACGTTAAACTGCGCTTCGGATCGGATCGCATAGAGCAAAATAGGCTGCTGGAAATACTATAGCTGATATATTTACTACTGTGAAGTGGGTCCTATTAAATGAGAGATGGGACGAATGGTAGCCAATCCTAACTTGTTATAGGCCTATAGGATATTTCGCGAGTATATGCTTTGTTCTGCAATAACAGGAAATATATGCCTATTTCTAATTATTTTAGAATGTAAAGATGAATTGATTTTCACTAACGGCAAATGATTGCATCTTGTTATTAACCTTTTTATTGTTATGAATAAGCGTGTCCATCATATCCCACATTTACACTAAATACTAATCTACTTGCCTTCCTGCAATGCAATACTTCAACCGCTAGAAACTGTGAATACGCATGGTCTAAAGTAAGCGGGAAGGTGAGTGTGTGTCTGTGTGTCTGTCTGTCTGTCTGTCTGTCTTCAAATATTTATATATTTCTTAATTCCGTTCTTCTACTTTTAGATTTGTGTGTATTGTTGTGTATTGTTAGATACTACTGCACTGTTGGAGCTAGGAACCCAAGCATTTCACTACACCCACAATAACATCTGCTAAATATGTGTATGTGACCAATACAATTTGATTTGATTTAAATGGCCCCTGGGTGTGAGAATTCATTATTGAAAAATATATTGAGAAACGTTGGTAAACCAATACATAGGCAGGGTTGGGGTCAATTTCATTTAAATTCCAGTCAATTCAGGAAGTAGACTGACATTCTAATTCCAATTCTCCTCAATGCTTTTCAATTAAGACAATTTGGATTTGGAATTTGGTTAACTTTCTGACTGGACTGGAATTCAAATGGAAGTGACTCCAACCATGTACATAGTCACTATGAAAATATAGACCTTAATGATATTTTTAGTAAAAGTGAAATATTGTGTTTTTTATCCTGTAGTGTGTTAATCTCTCTGTGTGTGTCTGTGTTTGCGTATATGCTTTAGTGTGTGTGTGTGTGTGTGTGTGTGTGTGTGTGTGTGTGTGTGTGTGTGTGTGTGTGTGTGTGTGTGTGTGTGAGAGAGAGAATTGGTGAGATAATGAATAAATAATGAGTTAATTTGTATCACATTATTCTAGGTCAGTGTATTCCAACCTCTCCTCTGGGATCCCTAAGGATCACATGAGTTGTTTTTGCCCTAGAAGTAACACACTTGATTCAACTAATGAACTAATTATCATCAAGCCTTTGATGAGTAGAATCAGATGTGTTGGTGCTAGGGCAAAAACATGTATTTAGTATTTATTAAAATGTTTATCTACCTGCCCAGGGACTACAGTTGGAAACTAGCTAGCTGGCTAAATCTGGCACATTCACAGAAATGTTGAATGATGTGCAGTATCACTGTCAATTACATTTTCAATAAATGAAATTAAAAGGAATGGAATGCATTTATGTGTGTGTGTTTCTGTGAATGTGTTTCGGTCGATCTGTGTGTGTGAATGTGTCTTTGATAAGTGTGATTAATTCAATGTAACTTCACATTATAAATAGTCCATTTTTAAATTCATATGCTATACATTACAATAAATACTTTTTGGGGGTTTGCAGAATCATTGTATATCATTGGTTACCCATCCTATCATGTTACCACACAGATATGACCGTCTAGCGTCCTTCTGCCAAACCTGGGTGTTGTCACAGGGCCCTCTCTTGGTAACACCTGCAAAACATCACTAAATCTAATCCTGAAATAAAAATCCACTTTTACTAGATAAAATATGTATTTATGGGCTGAATACTTGCATTAAGTTTATGAAGACTTTACATGACATAAATATATACTTTAAACCTATACGTGGTGAACCCGCCCACTGTGTTGAAATAGGAAGTACATTTATAAGGAAATAGAGAAAGAAATGGACACTATCGGTCGAAGAAAAATGTTTCTGAGGTTTGTAGCGTTCTTTTACAATTTTATATAGAAAAGTGTTTTGTAAAAGTTAGGCCATCGCAGAGAGAGGTGATTTAGGGGGTAAGACATCCGCAGAATTGGTAAGTTATTAAAATACTGATTTCAACATCGATCATTTTAGGCTTACTTACATTGTCGCTGATTCTGTAGCTCAGTTGGTAGAGCATGGCGCTTGCAACGCCAGGGTTGTGGGTTCGATTCCCACGAAAAGCCAGTATGAAAAATGTATGCACTCACTAACTGTAAGTCGCGTCTGCTAAATGACTAAAATGTAAATGTAAAAATATTGATTAGCCTAGTCAATATGAATCAATGTTATATTGTAGGGTATGGGCGACTGACTGCACATGATCGTGATTATTATCTTTGGGCTCTTTCAATTACTGGAGAAAGCGGTGTATCAGGTAAACTAGTTTCTTTGAAAAAAAAAGTCAATCTAGACAATTAGGCCAAGTGAAAGTGACGTGCAGCAACGGGCATTGAAACGTTTTTTTTTCTTCCTGAGTTCCAAGTTGTTGTTTTGATGGCACTGAAGTCGAAAGTCGGAGAGTTCCCAATTGTTTTGATCGCACTGAAGTCGAAAGTCGGAGAGTTTCCAGTTGTTTTGACCGCACTGAAGTCGAAAGTCGGAGAGTTCCCAGTTGTTTTGACCGCACTGAAGTCAAGTCGGAGAGTTCCCAGTTGTTTTGACCGCACTGAAGTCGAAAGTCGGAGAGTTCCCAGTTGTTTTGACCGCACTGAAGTCAAGTCGGAGAGTTCCCAGTTGTTTTGACAGCACTGAAGTCGAAAGTCGGGGAGCTCCCAGTAGTTTTGACCGCATTGAAGTCGAAAGTCGGAAAGTTCCCAGTTGTTTTGACCGCACTGAAGTCGAAAGTCGGAGAGTTTCCAGTTGTTTTGACCGCACTGAAGTCGAAAGTCGGAGAGTTCCCAGTTGTTTTGACCGCACTGAAGTCGAAAGTCGGAGAGTTCCCAGTTGTTTTGACCGCACTGAAGTCAAGTCGGAGAGTTCCCAGTTGTTTTGACCGCACTGAAGTCGAAAGTCGGAGAGTTCCCAGTTGTTTTGACCGCACTGAAGTCAAGTCGGAGAGTTCCCAGTTGTTTTGACCGCACTGAAGTCAAGTCGGAGAGTTCCCAGTTGTTTTGACAGCACTGAAGTCGAAAGTCGGGGAGCTCCCAGTAGTTTTGACCCCACTGAAGTCGAAAGTCGGAAAGTTCCCAGTTGTTTTGACCGCACTGAAGTCGAAAGTCGGAGAGTTCCCAGTTGTTTTGACCACACTGAAGTCGAAAGTCGGAGAGTTTCCAGTTGTTTTGACCGCACTGAAGTCGAAAGTCGGAGAGTTCCCAGTTGTTTTGACTGCACTGAAGTCGAAAGTCGGAGAGTTTCCAGTTGTTTTGACCGCACTGAAGTCGAAAGTCGGGGAGTTCCCAGTTGTTTTGACCGCACTGAAGTCGAAAGTCGGAGAGTTCCCAGTTGTTTTGACCGCACTGAAGTCGAAAGTCGGAGAGTTCCCAGTTGTTTTGACCGCACTGAAGTCGAAAGTCGGAGAGTTCCCAGTTGTTTTGACCGCACTGAAGTCGAAAGTCGGAGAGTTTCCAGTTGTTTTGACCGCACTGAAGTGGAAAGTCGGAGAGTTCCCAGTTGTTTTGACCGCACTGAAGTCGATAGTCGGAGAGTTTCCAGTTGTTTTGACCGCACTGAAGTCGAAAGTCGGAGAGTTCCCAGTTTGTTTTGACTGCACTGAAGTCGAAAGTCGGAGAGTTCCCAGTTGTTTTGACCGCACTGAAGTCGAAAGTCGGAGAGTTCACAGTTGTTTTGACCGCACTGAAGTCGAAAGTCGGAGAGTTCCCAGTTGTTTTGACCGCACTGAAGTCGAAAGTCATCATCAACTTGCTGTAGTCACCTCTGTTAAGGTGAGGTGTTGTAAATGTAGTGTAGTCAGTCTGTTAAGGTGAGGTGTTGTAAATGTAGTGTAGTCAGTATGTTAAGGTGAGGTGTTGTAAATGTAGTGTAGTCAGTCTGTTAAGGTGAGGTGTTGTAAATGTAGTGTAGTCAGTCTGTTAAGGTGAGGTGTTGTAAATGTAGTGTAGTCAGTCTGTTAAGGTGAGGTGTTGTAAATGTAGTGTAGTCAGTCTGTTAAGGTGAGGTGTTGTAAATGTAGTGTAGTCAGTCTGTTAAGGTGAGGTGTTGTAAATGTAGTGTAGTCAGTCTGTTAAGGTGAGGTGTTGTAAATGTAGTGTAGTCAGTCTGTTAAGGTGAGGTGTTGTAAATGTAGTGTAGTCAGTCTGTTAAGGTGAGGTGTTGTAAATGTAGTGTAGTCAGTCTGTTAAGGTGAGGTGTTGTAAATGTAGTGTAGTCAGTCTGTTAAGGTGAGGTGTTGTAAATGTAGTGTAGTCACCTCTGTTAAGGTGAGGTGTTGTAAATGTAGTGTAGTCACCTCTGTTAAGGTGAGGTGTTGTAAATGTAGTGACGTCACCTCTTAAGGCGAGGTGTTGTAAATGTCCCAACACAGGAAGTCCATGTAAAAGGAAGTAGAGGAAGAAATGGACGTTATGGGTAGAAGACAAAAACATCTGAGGTTTGTAGCTTTCTTTTACAATTTAATGTACAAAAGTGTTCTGGAGAACTTAGGCTATCATAGAGAGACAGATGATTTAGGGGTAAGACATCTACAGAATTGTAAAGTTAATACAATACTGATTTCAACTTTCAAGAATGATAATTTTACTGTACATTGGTGTTGATTCATATTGCTTAGCCTAATCAATATGATCCAATGTGATGTGATGTTATAGGCTACAGGGCTATGAGGTAGGGTATTAATGGTAAAGGCGATTGACATCACATTATCGTGATTATTATCCGCATGTCGAAACTGCGTTAGAAAGACGTGCATCGGAATTATGTAAAGCTGTCACTAAAGAAAATAGTCTGTTTTCGACAAGTCAGTCAAGTAAAAATGACATGCAACAATAGACATAGAAACTATTTAAATGTTGGGATAAATCAAAGTTCAAGTTGAAAATGCTTTCTGGCGACACCGATCAGAAAGGCTGTGGTCCGTTTTGCTCAGTGCTGAACGCTTCATATAACTTGGCCAGCGCACTGTTGCGTAATGTTCCGCATCGTTGTCGGCACACCTGAATACAAGCCCGGGTGCAACGGACGAGATAAACTGTTGGCACCTCATGTGAAGTCAAGCAGTGCATGGGTGTATTCACTAAGGGCACTATTCCAACTTATGAAATTACGCCTTTCCTACGCACTGCTCATAGTTTCTATTCAGAAATATTGGAAGATGGAAAAAAAGTGTACAATAGGGGTTGAATAGTGGGGTCCTATACATTTACCCTAATTCTCACTAATCATGGAACTGTATGAAACCGGTTCAGTCGTCGTGAACCGTGAACCAGGCTACAGGTTTAACCTGCTACGTGTGGTCGGAGTTCCATAATGATTCAAACAGGCTACATGTCCTAAATTCTTGCACAACGTTAGCCTAATGCTAACGACCCTCAGGAACAACTGACGTGACAGAGGAAAGAAAGGGAAACAGAATGGAATGATGCTAAATGGAAGCTACAAATTGAAGAAAACGAACACTAAAGTGACAGTTATAAATGTATGTGGGTTTTACTGACGGTGGCTCTCGATAGTGGCTGATATTTAACATGATACAACTTGTAAAATAAACGGAGAAAAGCCCGGGCATAGCCTATAATTAAAACATTCCGAAGCTCATACATCAACTCGGCAGGTTCAGTCCTACAGAAGCCTAAAGCTTGGGGGTTTTGCCCCTCAGCTGGCGGTTGACGAACGGCTTGTTTGATGTAATCTCTCGTGTCGATTCCACAGATCTCGTGGTAGCATAAATTTAGCTAACAAATGGAATTTTACGGTACAGCGGAGGGAGAAATGCTAACGTGGCCTGCTAATTATGCTTCATGCTACATGCTAATGCTAAATGCTAATCATGCTACATGCCAATTTTGGATGCGGGTTATGATTAATATTTCTTCCTTGGTGGTCCATAGGAATGGGACGAGCCATCAGAAATGTGTTTTGCTTGGGCTTGGTGCCTGGTGTCTTGTGAACTGTTAAGTGTTATTGTTTGTCTATAAAGGGTAAAGGAGAGGAGATATAGCAGAATGCTAACGTTCTGTTGTCTGGAAATCGTATCGTTGAATGTATTGTGCATGCTTGTGATTTTACTACACTAGACTACAACACGTTTGATTTTACGGCACTAAAACTACAACCCGGGGGATTTTGGGTAAATAGGTCACTCCTCTGTTACACTGTGTTGCGGGGAGGCTGAGACAAACAAAAAGGAACAAAGAATTAGACATTTCGAGTCTAATGGTGTATTTTGGTTGTTACATCGGCTGTTGGTTAAAGATGAAACTGTTTTTGTGACCTATTGAATTGATAAATGAGAGAGATATGTTGACGGATTAAAAATAAAAATAATTAAATAAATAAAATAAAAATGTTTTTGAGCGATCTATAATTATTCCTGAGTTGATTCTTAGAGCGAATGTGAACGAAGGAATATTGAATGCTGGAAATAACTCAGTGAATGTATAAACTTTAAAATCTTGTCTGTTTCTATGCTCTTTTGTCATATGAGAGGAACGATAGCACGAGACGAGAGGAGAGAGAGAAAGAGAGAAGGTGCTGGCGTGTACGTCACGTGACAAGGATCGAGTCAAAGAGGTTTTGGTACTGTTCTGTTTACAAAATCTTCCCCTACAGGATATTTGATGTTATGACAATTTCACAGAGGCTTGGCAACAGACTGATCATTTGAATTATTCTGTAAAATTTAAATAATTGGGTGCTTATAAAGCAAGGGGGTTTATGGGTATTGTAGTCTGAAGTTGACTACTTGCATTTACTTTCCGGATGGGTTGTGGTAAGATAGCCACTAATTGATAAATTGGTAAAATAAGATGTAGAAATAAAAAATTGTTTTAATTATTCAGAAATTTTAATTGATTTTTTAATTGATTTTTTAATTGATTTTTTATTTTAATGAAGAAAAAAAATTGATAAAAATTTTCATTGAATTTTTTTAATATTCATGTTTTTGTTGATTGATTAAATACAAAAATTGGGGTTGTTTGGTTTATATTAATAATTAAAGGGGGGAAGCCATAGGCTATATAGTCTAAAATAAAATAATTCACAATAAAGGAATATAAAAGGGTTGTTACAATGGGGAGAAAGGACAGCAAGGCTATGAAGGTAATTACACCTGTTGATATAGTACAAAATAGTAATCCTTTAACTAAAGTATTGCTAGGTTATCCGGCAAATGAAACAAAAGTTGCCCTTCATTCTCAAACAAAAACTGATAAAAGATTCCAGCGATAAGATAAACAAAGGTATAGAGAAAAGGCTAAAGGAAGAGAAGGCGACAGAAAAACTAATGGCAGAAGTCAGTGTTCCTTTCTCACATACGGATTCAGCAAAAAGACCCCCACCTTATGAGAAGGAAGTAGAGCTTAGGGATGTTTATCCTCAGCTTCCAGGGATCATCCAGGAGGGTGATTATTGCATCAGAGATGAAGATGAACGAATAATAGATAGAGGACAAGCAGAAACGACCAGAAAGATGAATCCAAAACTCCAGAAGTAAGAAAAACCGAGATGTCTGGAAACTAAGAGAAGAATACAGTGAGGCCAAGGAAAAAGGCCACTAGTAAGAAGATGATGGAAGATGATATTTCGAGGACAGAACTTAGAATATAAGCTGTTGAAGAATACTGATATGTCAACAACAAGAAAGAACAGGGCGAAGAAACTCTCAGAAAACTCAATCAAATACAACTTACAACTGGTGGAGAAGAAGAAGGAGAAGAGAAGCTTTGGTTATGAAGAATCAGAGTGCACCAAATCAACAATCACTGCCACAGCTTCAACAGGACCAGTTCCAACCGCAATTGTACCAGCCACCAATGGGGGTACCAGTTGTTTCATATCCACAGCCAGTTTCTGGACAGACACAGAATTGGAGAGGAAGAGGACGAGAAGGCTTAGAAGGAGGAGGAAGATTTCAGCTACACTTCCAGCAATCTCCAGAAGACTGTTATAATTATGGACAGGTTGGTCACTTTACCTGTTAATGCAATGCGCCAGGAGGAAACAACAGAGGAAATTGCTAAGGAAGATAAAGGAGCAAGGATTCTAGAGGTGCCTAGAAGATCCGAAAGGGGGGTGTCAGCTGGTAGCACCAATTAGGAAGAAAAATATCCAACAATTGAAGTGAAAACAAAGGACTATGAGAAATGATTGTGAATAGTGGAAAAGCTTTTATCTGTGTTGAGCCTAAAGAGGTTAAACATCTCACTATGTAAAATTAACTAATAGGGATTTGAGGTAGTAAAACAGTTAATTACTCTTAAGGAACCAATTGAGCTCTGCTATAAAAATCAAAGAGAAATTAAAATAGACATACTAATATTAGAACATATACCTATTGCATTGTTGGGAAGAGATGCATGGTGTAAATTGAACTGTACAATAAGATGTACACTAAACGGCTGTCTGGTAGAAGATTTTAAAAGAATAGGGTTTTTCGGAATCATATTTGCTTAAAAAGATAATATCATAGGAAGGATGATAATCTGTTAGACTGCCTATTAGACAATCTGTCTGGAAAATAAAGTTAAAAAGGGTGACTGTTATTCTGGGTTACATTCCTACACCAAGAGATTTCAGGCTAGGCTAAAATATGTTTAGTCGTTTGCCAAGTCTGTGTGTAAAGAAGTCAGAAGCAGGTGGGGACTTCCCAATCACATATTCTAAAAATTTGGTGGTAAAGGATTTTGTGAATAAATCAGTGGAAAAGGTTTTTAAAGGTTAGGAGAAAAGATTAGATTAAAAAAGTTAGGAGAACTAGGGTTGAAGGAACTCTAAGACAGTAAGCTAAATTTCAATGTTAGTTAGTAGTAAGAGAGAGAGAACAGTGGTGAAGGGCATTTTAGAGTTTAGTGGGAAGATAGATATGGTAGGAGTTTAGATCTGTTAGGAGCATTGAGAAAGTATGCGTTGCTGAATGATAAGAGAAGATTGAGGGTGATTGAGTATCTATATTTACAATTCCCAGCAGGGAGATCAAGGTAATTGTGGGTGTATTTTTTATAATCAAAAGTTTGAAAGTCAGGGATTAGAGGTAGGACTGAGAGTTGAAAAAGTGACACTAGTGGTGATAGATGGAAGTACAAGCAAAGAGTTCAAAGCTTTGGGGAAACTAGATGAAGTAACAATAATGACATTAACACTTCAGTATATTATAACAACAGTGAGAAGCAATTTAACTCTTTCAACATTGATAGTTATTAAAGCCATAAATATATCGCATTTGATTATAAGGGAACCAATAGCTCCAGCACCAATTTTAGGGGGAAAAAGACTGTTATTAGGGTTAGGATGGGGACGTTCCTCCCACATGGAGAGATAATTATGGAGAAGAAGTATTGTTATCAGGACCAGAAGTAGAAGCTGTTGCACCTAGTCAAAGGAGGTATAGTTTGTACAATGATATGAAGTGGAAGAGGGTTATGAGTGATTGTTCATTTATTTTGCGTAATGTTACAGAGAAAGATCAGGGAGAATATATGTGTACTTATCTAGTGCAAGCATTAAAATTTGTTCCGGTTAAGAATTATTGGTTAAAAGGCTATGTAATTCATAAAGTGACGCTTATAATGGAAGATTTGAAGTCTGTCGAAGCTTCCGCAGTCACCAAAGGAGGTCAGGAGAAGTATATTATTACAGTAGCCACTCCAACAGTAAATAATACACAGAGGATATCGGTAGCTTTCCCACTAGAAGTAGTTAAGGGTGTTAATACATCAACTAAAGCAACTACTTTAATGGTAACTTTGAAAGGGATTAATGATGCGACGGCAATGGCAAATGTAGGAAGTATGACACCGACACCGACAACAACTTTTCTGAAATTAAAGGGGGTAGCAAGAGGGACTCAGGAGTTTATGGTACGGAGAGAGAGTGCTGTCGATGATAGTAAGGATAGGGTTAAAATAGGAGAGCAGATAGTGGTAGAGAACAATATAGATTCATCTGAAATAGTGAAGGATACTATCATGGAGGTACAGGATGAGGTCTTTGATTTTAATGACAGACAAGGAGAGGTATCTGATCAGTACCGCTCGTTAGGGAAGAGAGAAACTAAATGCATGTGGTTTGATTCTTCTGTTGTGAAAATTAAAGATGGATGGGCAGGTAGGAATCTTTGGTTCCAGCAGCTAGCTCATTCTGTAAGATCAGTGAGGAATCTTGAGGGTCCATGTCTGTTGAGAATTCCAGAACAGATAAAATAATGCCGTTGTCAAAACATTTGTTTAAGCCTAGGTTTAGGTGTTCTGGGTTAAATGAATTACCCTATGGGAATTTGTTAGATGGGAAGGAAAATCAGGTAACAGCGAACCCTGATGCATTGGAGGTGAAACCAGTGAGGGCTAAAAGTTGTTTTTGTTCTAATAAAACATATGATGTAAGGGGTATGTTTATGGGAATATCAGATTGTGATGATTATATGATAACTTTGGGTATGCATGACCTTAAGGGTAGTAATGAGAAATATAATGTTACTTTTTATGTTCCCGGTAGTAAGAACAGCAGGGCTTTGATGGTTAAAAGATTAGCTTTTGACTGACAATGTGACTATTGGAAATTTTAGAGATATTTGGAGGGTTTGTGGTGATAAAGCGTATATATTCTTACCCTATGGATGGACAGGATGTTGTTACATGTCAACGTTGAAGCTTCCATATGAGGTTTCTACCATTAAAAGAGGGGAAGCACCGGACACAGATAAATCAGAATCTAGGTTTGGAAGTAGGGTGAAAAGGGACATGGCGACATGTCATAGTCTTGAAGCCTATCATTGGAGGATAAGTCTAAGAGAGAAGGGGGGACTTTTTCCATGGTATGATGTAACATTTTTGGCAGATCATCTTGATAATATTACCTATATTTTGATTCCAGATAGTTATAGATGCCTTGAAATATATAAGGGATGCGTTTGGTAGATCTGAAAGAGCTGGATGGTCAGCGAAGTCTTGGTTGCAAGATCAGTTAGGCCCAGTGGGAGCAGTGATGGTTTAGATTTTAATGGCAGTTTTGATAGCACTGTGTGTGATGTTTGTAATTTGTTACTGACCTTTGAGAAAGCTATGATATTGAGATAGGTTGGAGTAGTGATGCCTGGAGACAACACTCAGATGCCGGTGTTGACTGTTCCTGATCTGGATGAAGAGGGACAAGTGGGACTGGATGGAGTATTGATGATAAATATCCTTTTTGATTTTTTGATCATTTTTCCAAAAAAAATTCAATATTAGTGTGATTTTAGTATGATGTTATGAATCAAAGGGAGGAAGTGTATGAATGAATCACATTATCCTATTTCATTATTCTATCATTTATATTGATTCATACATCATTTATATATAATTTTTATATTCTTAGTTGATATTGATGTTTAATTTGAAAGTGTTGTTTTGCAAAAGATACTGTTTGGTCTTTTCTTTTCTTCCAGAAGCATTTGGGGGAATATGTAGAGATTGAAATACTCAAACAAGGACAATATGAAGGGACAATGACTGGAAGAGATGGAACAAGGAAGGGGTGGAAAGGTTCCGATTCCATCATCAACGATGCATTGGAAGAGGAGACTACAGAGGAGATGAAGTGTAGTGGACTACATTCCAGTGTCTGCAATGAAATATAGACATATTTGCATGTGTAATACATAATTTGTGTCATTTTCTTAGGTATTAATTTTTGTAGAATGATATTTGATGTTATTGGATACATGTGGGGATCTTAGATGTTTTTGTTTATTTCGTGAATGCTTAGGGACAGGGAGTCTAGGCAGGGATAGAGGTCCACGGTAGGGTCCGATGGGTTGACCAGCCTGAGAGTGGAAATTTTTTGGATAGTATTTTGTTTGCAGGGGCTTACATGTGTATTTAATTGCATCATCGTTTCAAATGCATTGACAGTGGCGGCTCCTGAAAAAATTCTCAGGAGGGGCAATTTTTCTGATGATTTAGGTGACCTACACACATTTTAAAAAAGATATGTCCAGCAACAACATGAAGACAGGGGCAGCATATAAGTCAATACCAGAAGCATTTATTGACTGATCTGGGGAGATGGATTCCAGTTTCTGTGACAGATTATAAATAATCTCTGATGCCTTTGTTATATTAGCTTTTGGTTGAATGTACTGTCGTAGTAAATATATAATGTTATAGCTTGGTCTGACTAAAATCTTGTGCATGACCCATTTTGTGTTGGGCGTTTGTTTCTGTTCCTATCCTATAACAATGGACAAAAGAGTCCTATCTTGTCAGCCTTGTCAGCAGGTGGCCAAGGAGTGGTGATCCTAGCTGACCTAAGACAGGACACTTTTACTTTACTCGCGTGCACGAACGAGTCCGTGCACGCGATTCCAGATATCTTTACCTCTGAATAAACTGCCTTTATTATACCATATCCACCCTGTCCAAAGTCTCTACTTGGTCTCAGTTCTCCAGTAAACTTGTGATTATCAACAGTACACAACGGTAACAAACAATTGGGGGAACTCACGGGGCAGATAGTAACCACTTAAAAGGAAGCGATTCCCAAACCTTCCATAACAAAGCCATCACCTACAGAGAGATGAACTTGGAGAAGAGTCCCCTAAGTAAGCTTGTCCTGGGCCTCTGTTCACAAACACAAACAGACCCCACACAGCCCCAGGACAACAACAACAACAACAACAACAACAACACAATTAGACCCAACCAAATCATGAGAAAACAAAAAGAGAATTACTTGACACATTGGAAAGAACAAACAAAAAAACAGAGCAAACTAGAATGCTATTTGGCCCTAAACAGAGAGTACACAGTGGCAGAATACCTGACCACTGTGACTGACCCAAACTTAAGGAAAGCTTTGACTATGTACAGACTCAGTGACCATAGCCTTGCTATTGAGAAAGGCCGCCGTAGGCAGACCTGGCTCTCAAGAGAAGACAGGCTATGTGCACACTGCCCACAAAATGAGGTGGAAACTGAGCTGCACTTCCTAACCTCCTGCCAAATGTATGACCATATTAGAGACACATATTTCCCTCAGATTACAGCGATCCACAAAGAATTCGAAAACAAACCCAATTTTGATAAACTCCCTTATCTACTGGGTGAAAAACCACAGTGTGCCATCACAGCTGCAAGATTTGTGACCTGTTGCCACAAGAAAAGGGCAACCAGTGAAGAACAAACACCATTGTAAATACAACCCATATTTATGTTTATTTATTTTCCCATTTGTACTTTAACTATTTGCACATTGTAACAACACTGTATATATACATAATATGACATTTGAAATGTCTTTATTCTTTTGGAACTTCTGAGTGTAATGTTTACTGTTAATATTTATTGTTTATTTCACTTTTGTTTACTATCTACTTCCCTTGCTTTGGCAATGTTAACACACGTTTCCCATGCCAATAAAGCCCTTAAATTGAATTGAATTGATAGTAAGGTCGCAATGACACAGAAAGCAGTTCAATGTCGGGGTACAGAGTCGCTCTCTTACCAGGATCGCGGTCCGCTCTGACCAGGGTGAAGGTGGCCGGCTCCACTTCTCTGTCCGGGACTCTGTCATCCAGCCAAGTCTCCCAGCTGTATTGGGATTACAGCTGCCTGCAGCGTTTTCATTATTTAGTCCGTTCGTAGCGGGTATGTACACGATCAACAAGATCAGTCCAAAACCGAAAGATCAGTTCAAAGCAGAATGTTTGCAGAATGTTTGTAAACTAAGTCTACAAATTAAAAACATAAAATAACGCCACACTGCAGGTCACAACATAGACGCTGCTAGCCGCCATTGTCTTAGTTACGTTCAACGTTACGTCACGTATGACGAAAGCGCGTAAGTGCATGCCCACAGACACCCATAGAGAATGTATTGAAAGCTTTGAAATTTGAAAAAAATAGATTTTACATGACAGGCTATGAGAGACTTCTGGGCGATTTTCAACTTGACTGAAATCGCCCCAAAAACGGGCGGGGCCATTTGAAGCACGACTTTAGCCTGATTTGATATTTAGTGGCTGGCAGATCAGACGTGAACACTGATAACTACTGTTGCCGTGATATAATTGATTAGAAAAAAAATCCCTTCCTTTTCCCGTTTGGCAGTGCGTCGCCCATATCGCCCTATTGAACACACCGCCCATGCTAATCATGGAACTGTATGAAACCGGTTCAGTCGTCGTGAACCGTGAACCAGGCTACATGTTTAACCTGCTACGTGTGGTCTGAGTTCCATAATGATTCAAACAGGCTACATGTCCTAAATTCTTGCACAACGTTAGCCTAATGCTAAAATCAAAGGCCAAATGCTCGCAGGCTTCCCTTGTCTTCAATGCTACGGGCAACAATGTCATACTCGTTTGGACCAGACAGCATCAGATAGATGGCCTACACATAGAGAGACAGAGGGGCGCTGTTTAGCTCGCTCGGATGCTTTCTCCTGTGAGATACATTCAGCCTCTTGCGAATTAAAGGACAATTATGAAGCAAAGAGAGACGAAAGATACATTATAGCCTGGCTTCCTTTGGTATAGAATAAATACCCGTCAACTATTTTAACTGTATGTAATGTCTACTTGGTAAATGTTTATAATGTCTGTCAATCTAAGCTGTAACGTATTTTTAGTTGTGTTTACCCGAGGTAGACTAGCTGTTATTATGGCGTCAGCTAATGGGGATCCAAGTCAAATCAAATCAAATTAATAACATATTGGACTGTGCATGTTTAAATGCAATATGAAGTCTCTGTTTGAACTTTGACCACAGACAGTAAAAGTGTTGTCATTGTTAATGGTTCTTCAACAATGTTCAGAAATATTGACTGTTCTGTTATTTCTTATTGTAGCTGAGTGAGCTGTGACTTACATCTAAAATGAGTCTCTCTGGGGAGAGAGAGGAGGGGACCACTGCCTCTAAAATGAGTCTCTCTGGGGAGAGAGAGGAGACCACTGCCTCTAAAATGAGTCTCTCTGGGGAGAGAGAGGAGGGGACCACTGCCTCTAAAATGAGTCTCTCTGGGGAGAGAGAGGAGGGGACCACTGCCTCTAAAATGAGTCTCTCTGGGGAGAGAGAGGAGGGGACCACTGCCTCTAAAATGAGTCTCTCTGGGGAGAGAGAGGAGGGGACCACTGCCTCTAAAATGACTCAAGACACCAGTTCTAAGAGGTAAGAGATTACATGTAAAATATACAGTTCTCTTAAAGATATAAAACTAAAGGGAAAAGTTTTCCCAAATTACATCAAATGTAGTTCTACATCATTAATTTAAAAGTCCCCAAACCGATTTACCAATTGCAGACTGTAGCTTTATAAAGAAACATCAGGACTTCTATGAGTTCAGCTATACAGTTGTTGAAATTATGTTGATGAGGTATTGATGAGGTGATCTGCCTCCCTGTTTTGTTCAGTGTCCAGAAGCCCAGAGCAGAGTCACCTGCCCCCAGCCTGCTATCAATGAAGAGTGATCAGCCACCTGCTTTCAGCCAGGAACCATTACCAGATGACAATAAGGAAGTGGATAGCTTGGACAGTGAGGATGCATTAAAGATCACACACAACCTTCTGGACAGAAGAAGTAAGACTGTGTTTCATACAATATTACAAAGAACGGGACAAAGGCCCCTCTAACACACACACACACATACACACACACACACACACACACACACACACACACACACACACACACACACACATGCACTTATGAGTCCCAACTCTCATTGTTTTCCTACAGGTCAAACTCTTCTGACAGTCCAACAAGACATTAAGGCTAAACTGAAACACAAGTATCAACACATATCTGAAGGAATTGGAAACCAAAGTCTGTTAAAGGACATCTACACAGAGCTCTACATCACAGAGGGTGGAAGTGGAGGGGTCAATAATGAACATGAGGTGAGACAGATAGAGATGGCATCCAAGAAACAAACCACACAAGAGACATCAATCAAATGCAACGACATCTTCAAGCCTTTACCTGGACAAGACAAACCTATCAGAACTGTGCTGACAAAAGGAATCGCTGGCATTGGAAAAACAGTCTCTGTGCAGAAGGTCATCCTTGACTGGGCAGAGGGAAAAGCAAATCAGGACGTTCATTTCATGTTTCCTCTTCCTTTCCGTGATCTGAACCTGAAAAAGGACCAATACAGTCTGATGCAACTTCTTTCCCACTACTTCTCAGAGCTGAAAGAGATTGACAACATTGAAGATGGTGAAACGAAAACTGTTTTCATTTTTGATGGTCTGGATGAGTGTCGACTTCCTCTAGACTTCAAAAACAATGAGAGGTGCTGTGATGTCACGAAGCCAACCTCAGTGGACGTGCTGCTGACAAACCTCATCAAGGGGAATCTGCTTCCCTCTGCTCTCCTCTGGATAACCTCACGGCCTGCAGCAGCCAATCAGATCCCTCCTGAGTGTGTTGACCAGGTGACAGAGGTACGAGGGTTCAATGATCCACAGAAGGAGGAGTACTTCAGGAAGAAAATCACAGATCAGAATCTGGCCAATGAAATCATCAAACACATGAAGACATCAAGGAGCCTCCACATCATGTGCCAAATGCCAGTCTTCTGTTGGATATCAGCCACTGTCCTTGAGATGATGCTGAAAGAGGCAGAGAAGGATGAAGTCCCCAAAACTCTGACCCAGATGTTCACACACTTCACGCTCATCCAAATCAGTGTGAAGAACAAGAAGTACAACAAAGCCACAGAGACAAACCCAAAGGAACTGTCTCAGTCAGACAAAGAGATGATCCTGAAACTGGCAAAGCTGGCTTTCCAACAGCTGCAGAAGGGCAACCTGATCTTCTATGAGGAGGACCTGAGAGAGTGTGGCCTTGATGTCACAGAGGCATCAAAGTACTCAGCATTGTGTACAAAGATCTTTAAAGAAGAATCTGGGCTGAACCAAGAGAAGGTCTACAGCTTTGTGCATCTGAGCATTCAGGAGTTTCTAGCAGCAGTGCATGCTTTAGAATCATGTCTGGACAAGAAGGAAAATGTTTTTTCCACCACTAGTGAGGATGAAGAGGAGGAGTCAATCCAGTTGTTTGACTTACACAGGAGAGCAGTGGACCAGGCCTTGAAGAGTGAGAATGGACACCTGGACCTGTTCCTCCGCTTCCTTCTGGGTCTCTCACTGGAGTCCAATCAGAATCTGTTACGAGGCCTTCTGACACAGACAGGAAGTACAACACAGAGCAATGAGGAAACAGTTGAGAGAACAGTCAGGTACCTTTTAGACAAGATCAAAAGGGAATCCTCACCAGAAAGGATCATCAACTTGTTCCACTCTCTGAATGAACTTGGTGCCAACTCTCTAGTTGAAGACATGCAAACCTCCCTGCGATCAGGAACTCTTTCAGAAACAAGACTAAAACTTGACCAATGTTCAGCCCTGGCCTACCTGTTACTGATGTCAGAGGAGGTGCTGGAGGAGTTTGACCTGAAGACATACACCACATCAGAGGAAGGTTATCAGAGGTTAATGCCGGTAGTGAATACCTGCAGGAGAGCACTGTAAGTTCTGCTATTGAGTTGATGTATACATTATCATTATTCTGAAGGATTTGTATATCTAACAGATGATCTCCTCTCTCCAGACTGGATCGCTGTGAACTCACAAATACATCCTGTGAGACTCTGGCTTCAGCTCTGCAGACACCAAACTCCCCCCTGAGAGAACTGGACCTCAGCTACAATGACCTGGGAGACAGAGGAGTGGAGCTGCTCTGTGTTGGACTAACCAGTTCACTCTGCAACATACAGACACTAGTGTGAGTTAAATATCTTCAGTATCCACTGTGAGTGTTTATATATTATGTATGTAGTTAGTATGTGTATGTTTTTAACATTTTAACAAATTTATGCACAACATTTGAGAGAAATAAGCTTTTGTGCGTATGGAACATATCTGGGATCTTTTATTTCAGCTCATGAAACGTGGGACCAATACTTTACATGTTGGGTTTATATTTCTGTTCAGTACAGTTAGTATGTGTATGTTTTTAACATTATTTTAACATTTTTGGGACATATCCAGAAACATACATAACATATATAAAACTAAGGTAAATATCTTGAGTGAGTTAGTATGTTTTTAACATTGGTTAATCATGTGTCCTTCTGTTATTGTCTTAATGCATCTCATTATTCTTAAAGCTTTGCATATTTAACAGTGTATCGCTATATCTCCTCTCTCCAGACTGTCTGGCTGTAAACTCACATATGAATCCTGTGAGACTCTGGCTTCAGCTCTGCAGACACCAAACTCCCCCCTGAGAGAACTGGACCTCAGCTACAATGACCTGGGAGACAGAGGAGTGGAGCTGCTCTGTGTTGGACTAACCAGTCCACTCTGCAACATACAGACACTAGTGTGAGTTAAATATCTTCAGTATCCACTGTGAGTGTTTATATATTATGTATGTAGTTAGTATGTGTATGTTTTTAACATTATTTGAACATCTTGGTAAATATGCAGAAACATACATAAAATGTGATAAATATATCAAACTAAGGTTAAATGTCTTGAGTGAGTTAGTATGTTTTTAACATTGGTTAATCATGTGTCCTTCTGTTATTGTCTTAATGCATCTCATTATTCTTAAAGCTTTGCATATTTAACAGTGCATCACTATATCTCCTCTCTCCAGACTGGATGGCTGTAAACTCACATATGAATCCTGTGAGACTCTGGCCTCAGCTCTGCAGACACCAAACTCCCCCCTGAGAGAACTGGACCTCAGCTACAATGACCTGGGAGACAGAGGAGTGGAGCTGCTCTGTGTTGGACTAACCAGTCCACTCTGCAACATACAGACACTAGTGTGAGTTAACTTTCTTCAGTATGAGTTATTATGTGGATGTTTTAAACATTATTTGAACGTCTTGGTAAATATGCAGAAACATACATAAAATGTGATAAATATATCAAACTAAGGTTAAATATCTTGAGTGAGTTAGTATGTTTTTAACATTGGTTAATCATGTGTCCTTCTGTTATTATCTTAATGCATCTCATTATTCTTAAAGCTTTGCATATTTAAGTGTATCAACATATCTCCTCTCTCCAGACTAGCTGGCTGTAAACTCACATATGAATCCTGTAAGACTCTGGCTTCAGCTCTGCAGACACCAAACTCCCCCCTGAGAGAACTGGACCTCAGCTACAATGACCTGGGAGACAGAGGAGTGGAGCTGCTCTGTGTTGGACAAACCAGTCCACTCTGCAACATACAGACACTAGTGTGAGTTCACTATCTTCAGTATGAGTTATTATGTGGATGTTTTAGACATTTGTTAATCATGTGCTCTTCTGCCCTCTAGTCTAGGTCAGTGTGGTCTGACAGAGGGTTGCTGTTCAGATCTGGCCTCAGTCCTGAGTTCACCCAACTCACAACTGAAACAACTGGAGCTGAGAGACAATGACCTGCAGGACTCAGGAGTTACACTGCTGTCTGCTGGACTGGAGGATCCAGACTGTAAACTACACACACTGGGGTAAGTACAGCTGTTTCAGTCAGGTCGGTACTGAGCTGAGTTACACTGCCCTCTGCTGGACTGGAGGATCCAGACTGTAAACTACACACACTGGGGTATGTACAGCTGTTTCAGTCAGGTCGGTACTGAGCTGAGTTACACTGCCCTCTGCTGGACTGGAGGATCCAGACTGTAAACTACACACACTGGGGTATGTACAGCTGTTTCAGTCAGGTCGGTACTGAGCTGAGTTACACTGCCCTCTGCTGGACTGGAGGATCCAGACTGTAAACTACACACACTGGGGTAAGTACAGCTGTTTCAGTCAGGTCGGTACTGAGCTGAGTTACAATGCCCTCTGCTGGACTGGAGGATCCAGACTGTAAACTACACACACTGGGGTATGTACAGCTGTTTCAGTCAGGTCGGTACTTAGCTGAGTTACACTGCCCTCTGCTGGACTGGAGGATCCAGACTGTAAACTACACACACTGGGGTATGTACAGCTGTTTCAGTCAAGTCGGTACTGAGCTTAGTAAAACAAATACTCTGAAAATGTTTGTGTCATGGACAAATGTATGGGTGTCCTACAAGATGATTGACACCAGTCCACCAACCGAGACAGCTGTTGTGTCTCTCTGTAGGCTGTCTGGCTGTCTGGTCACAGAGGAGGGCTGTGCTGCTCTGTCTTCAGCTCTGAGGTCAAACCCCTCCCACCTGAAAGAGCTGGACCTGAGCTACAATCACCCAGGAGACTCTGCAGGGGGACTGCTTTCAGCTGCTCTGGTGGATCCCACAGATAAACTGATGAAGCTGAAGTAAGTCAGAATAGATGTCCTAATAGTGTGAGCAGTGGTTGTGTCCTATGTAGTGTAGTAGGTTCAGTAACATGAGGACATGATGGTAGAATACAGGGGAAGTTTACCCAGCAGGCTTAGCACTCCAACACAGCATACATCATCACCACATGAATACTCTTCTTCTGCATCTCTGATATCCTGTTGGAATTGTACTCTGTTCTGTATGCAGTAGGTAGGATAGAATACCTGTATTTCTCTAGTAATGAATTGTACTCTGTTCTGTATGCAGTAGGTAGGATAGAATACCTGTATGTCTCTAGTAATGAATTGTACTCTGTTCTGTATGCAGTAGGTAGGGTAGAATACCTGTATGTCTCTAGTAATGAATTGTACTCTGTTCTGTATGCAGTAGGTAGGATAGAATACCTGTATGTCTCTAGTAATGAATTGTACTCTGTTCTGTATGCAGTAGGTAGGATAGAATACCTGTATGTCTCTAGTAATGAATTGTACTCTGTTCTGTATGCAGTAGGTAGGGTAGAATACCTGTATTTCTCTAGTAATGAACTTGGATAGTGCACCAGAACACAACAATATGGTTTAAATGTTGACTGCTTTATTAGGTCTTTGTCAGTCAATAACCTGTTTCTCCTACAGTGTGGATCATGGTGGAGAGTTCAGGCTGAAATCAGGGCTGAGGAAATGTAAGTCTCTTCAATCCTAATTAACTGCATATTCAGAACTACAGTAACATAGTAACTAATCAATACTTGTTCTCTACCTACAAAACAACATTTTATATGAAGATGTGGTTTGATTAAACTCTCCTTTTGTCTACAGATGCCTGTCATCTCACCCTGGACCCAAATACAGCAAACCCAAACCTGATACTGTCTGAGGGGAACAGGAAGGTGACATGGGTGGAGGAGGAGCAGCATTATGAAGACCATCCAGACAGATTTGACCATCTTCCCCAAGTTCTCTGCAGAGAAGGCTTATCTGGATCTCGTTATTACTGGGAGGTGGAGAGGGATGGTGACATGGCTTACATTGGTGTGGTGTACAAAGGAATGAAGAGGAAGGGAGAGGAGAATGACAGTAGGATTGGAGACAATAGGAAGTCCTGGTGTTTATTCTACTATTACAGTGGATATTACTTTTACTTTCACCATGCTGGAGTCATCAGATCCATCTCTGGTCCTGTTTCTAACAGAGTTGGAGTGTATCTGGACTGGCCAGCTGGTACTTTGTCCTTCTATAGTGTGTCCTCCCCTGGTACACTGACACACCTTTACACAGAACACACCACATTCACTGAACCCCTCTATCCTGGGTTTGGGTTTGAGGTTTTCTCCTCCTCCTCAGTGACCCTGTGTCAGATAGATGACCAACACATTCAAAGGTGAGTCATAGCAATGTTTTATCATGTGTTTTCCTCTGGAATCATTCCTACAATTAGATTAGTATTGGTGTGTTTTAATGTGTTCTGTTGGACCTACAGACAGTTAGATTAGTAGTAGTGGTGTATTTTAATGTGTTCTGTTGGACCTACAGACAGTTAGATTAGTAGTAGTGGTGTGTTTTAATGTGTTCTGTTGGACCTACAGACAGTTAGATTAGTAGTAGTGGTGTGTTTTAATGTGTTCTGTTGGACCTACAGACAGTTAGATTTGTAGTAGTGGTGTGTTTTAATGTGTTCTGTTGGACCTACAGACAGTTAGATTAGTAGTAGTGGTGTGTTTTAATGTGTTCTGTTGGACCTACAGACAGTTAGATTTGTAGTAGTGGTGTGTTTTAATGTGTTCTGTTGGACCTACAGACAGTTAGATTAGTAGTAGTGGTGTGTTTTAATGTGTTCTGTTGGACCTACAGACAGTTAGATTAGTGGCGGTGGTGTGTTTTAATGTGTTCTGTTGGATGTACAGATGTTTCCTCTCCTATGTCTCACTGTAGTGTCAGTTTCACTCTAACCACAAGAGGGCATCAGAACCTGTTAAAATGATACCTGGTGACTTCACGTCTCTAGGGGCTTTCATCAAGATAAGCAATGTCACCTGTAATGTCACCATCAGTATTGACTTCATGGAAGTTGACATAGTGTTATGTCACATTAGGCAATGCACCCTACATAGGGAGTGGTTCTGTCACCCTTTGTACACCCTTTGTATTGCTTATGAAGACTGTATGTATGCTATATAAAGCCTTTATAAGTTGTATTTAGTTTAATCACAGTCTATCCATCTGCTTTCCCAACAGCCGAGACCATGGTGGAGAGTGTTGTATCAAGCCTGGACCTGAGAACACCAGAGACCAGATATGTGAGTGTTGACTGATAATTGTTTTAAAATCAAAATACGATTAAAGCGTTCTTGAGTCCCAGGCAAGGAACACAATCATGATCTATTTGGTCAAAACAAACTTAAAGGTAGAGTCAGCAATATGATGTAGATGCACAAAGTAAACATCATAGTGGGTAAACTTCTACAACAACTAAGGGCGTTGGAGCACGATGCTAAACTTCTCTGTTTTGGTCCCGTGGCTACCACGCTGTAAGAGAGTGAAGAGAACCCGTGCACATGGGCAGATACTGTGAGAGAGAGAAGTCAGGCATCTTGCTCATCACAATATCTGCGGTGCTGCTCGTACAACATCATTTAGCTGACTCTACCTTTAAGCTCTCATCCTGGGATCTACCAGAAATCAGGCCCCCAACATCTACAAAACATGGACCAGAACCATGTTGTTTCCTGCTTCCACAAACATTCATTAATATAACACTCATGTCAGATTATGGGATGATAATGAGTGTACATTCTGAGACTGTTGCTCACTTACATTCATTTTTATTACAAGTCTGTTTAATATTTATTAATTTATTATTACATGAGATTGTCCATTTTAAATAACAACTACTTTTGACTTCAGGGATTCCTCAGAGCTGTAAGACTTGTGACCATGTTGAGGTAAGTCATAATGTAAATTCTCACTTTTACATACCTTCAGGAGTCAGGCACAGTCTGAAAGCCAGGTGTGTACTGACCAACCATTCATACTGGGATATAGACAGTCCTGTGTTCTGCTTTAGTAATATAAACACAGTCTGAAAGCCAGGTGTGTACTGACCAACCATTCATACTGGGATATAGACAGTCCTGTGTTCTGCTTTAGTAATATAAACACAGTCTGAAAGCCAGGTGTGTACTGACCAACCATTCATACTGGGATATAGACAGTCCTGTGTTCTGCTTGTAGGAATGCAGGATTTTAACTTCTGTCATATTTTGTCATTAGACAGTTTAATTTGATCAATCACCAGCATTCCATGTAACATTGAATAAATACATTAGATAAATTACTTTCTTCATTTAATGAGCCAGTTTCCCGGACAAAGATTAAGCCTAGTCTTGGACCTTAAATAACTTTCTATTGAAACTTCCATTGATCATGCTTTAAGTCCAGCACTAGACTCAATCTGTGTCCAGGAAACTGGCCCCATATGTATAACTGACATGCTTGTCCTTGTTCAGGACTCCACACACTGGCTTCCGATTGAACCCTTGACTTCCACTGTCCAGGAAGTGACAATGTTCAGGTAAAATAACTACTTTTAACATTTAATTCCACTTGCTAGTGTATTTCCCCATTACCTTTGGGAATAGTCTTCTAATCCAACCTCTCCATTTGACGATTGACCCTCTCTACCATATCTTGTTGTTGCCCTCAGGCACAGGACACCCAAAGGGCGTTATGAGTGCACAGTGTCTGGGCTCCGCTGGGTGTGTGACAGAGATGTCATTCTGAAGTATCACTTCAGGAACTGGGATCCCTACAGTCAACTTCTGAAAGACATGCAGTACGGACAAGGTGGTCCATTGCTGGACATCACTATGGAGTTAGGTGAACTGGAGGAAGTTCATCTGCCACACTTTGTCTGTTTAGGTAAAACCATATTCACATAGTATTCAGAAAGACATTTCCATGTAACTGAGTTTCACTTCCTGAATGAATACATGAATATTCTGGGAGTTTGAGTTTACTGTGATCTGATACTGCATATTCTTTGTGTTTTAGTTGGATGAATAATATAATATTTGTCTTTCTGTCTCCTTTTTTATTGTGTTGTTCAGGGACCAACCCTTGCCTGAGGAATGAGATGAAGATTCTTCATGTAGAGGAACATGGAGTGTCTGTTGAGGAAGTGCATGAGGTCACCAGATTCCATGCTAAGATTCTCCATCCCAAGTTCTCAGCTATCGCTGTTATACTGAGCTATATCTTTTTTTGGAACGTAGATGTCCACTGTGACGTGGTCCTCTATATGGCAGTAAAAAAGGCAACAGTAATTTCACGGCTGTACATGCTCCTCAGAAACTCCAGTCAGAAAGAGGTGAGGCACCATCATTGAAGTGACAACAGTATGTTGAAACTTACTAAAGGAAAGCTGATAGTTTGTTGAAAATCTATAGATTACGAAGACAACATGCAGCTCTGTGAGAAATCTATTTCTGTCTCATTCATTTGAAGAGCCAGTAGACGGCACTCTTCTCTCTGTTCGAAGGAGAACCCAATGCCCCGGGGCAGTGAAGGGGACATTGCCCCGTGTAAGGTGCTGTCTTTCGCATGGGACGTTAAACAGGTTTCCTGACTCACTGTGAACACTAAAGATCCCATGGCACTTATCGTAAGAGTAGGGGTGTTAACCCCGGTGTCCTGGCTAAATTCACTATCTGGCCCTCATACCATCATGGCCACCTAATCATCCCCAGCTTCCAATTGGCTCATTCATCCCCTTTCCCCTGTAACACTTCCCGAGATCGTTGCTGTAAAAGAGACTCTCTTCTCAGTCAATTACCTGGTAAAATAAGGGTAAAATAAATACAAAATAGTGTACACATTTTTTTGATGTTGACAAAAAAGGATTGCTCAGTGAGCTGCATGTTGTGTGAATTATTAGACTACATTGTTCAGACTGACTACTACACTGCTCATTTTGTAGGCTGTTCGGGACCGGGAGAAGAATCAGGTGTCCCAAGGATAGTCCGAATTTCTGCTGTCAAGTCCAAAGGGGTCCTTAAAGCTGAACAGTTGGTTTGCAGTCAAGAATCCCCATTCCTCCTCCATCAATCCAGAGGTGCAGTTTTAGCAGGCTGAGGACATGAATCTGTCATATAATATATTAATAACTGGAATATCATTCTATTTCTTTCTCTCTCTCTCTGTCTGTCTGTTGTCTCAATCGTTGCACCATATGACCTTCTACAGAAGATTCAGCTGTTACCTGCAGACACCACACCAAGCTGTTGTAAGATGGTTATGGGAAACACAGGGGTTGACATTGAGATGGAGTTAATCGGGGATGATGAGAGGACAGTATGGAAATCAGTGGTATCAAAAGGTAAGAAATACTATACATGAACAGTATGTCAATCATAAATGTCCTTTTCTTCCAGATGCTATTAAAATGTTTTTATGATGTTTTCTCTTGTTTGTCTTTTAGATGAATACAGCAAAGACTCTCATCCAATAGGTACGTTTGTTTTTGTGGACGAGGTTTATAAAACGGGTTATAGAGCGAACGTCTCTTCAAGTTGTGATGAAGGACACTGATGAAGACCTTCATGAGTCATGTTCAGTGGGGTGATGAAGGTCTTCATGAGTCATGTTCAGTGGGGTGATGAAGATCTTCATGAGCTAAATGACTAAAATGTAAATGTAAAAATGTCATGTTCAGTGGTGTGATGAAGGTCTTCATGAGTCATGTTCAGTGGGGTGATGAAGGTCTTCATGAGTCATGTTCAGTGGGGTGATGAAGGTCTTCATGAGTCATGTTCAGTGGGGTGATGAAGACCTTCATGAGTCATGTTCAGTGGGGTGATGAAGGTCTTCATGAGTCATGTTCAGTGGGGTGATGAAGGTCTTCATGAGTCATGTTCAGTGGGGTGATGAAGGTCTTCATGAGTCATGTTCAGTGGGGTGATGAAGGTCTTCATGAGTCATGTTCAGTGGGGTGATGAAGGTCTTCATGAGTCATGTTCAGTGGGGTGATGAAGGTCTTCATGAGTCATGTTCAGTGGGGTGATGAAGGTCTTCATGAGTCATGTTCAGTGGGGTGATGAAGGTCTTCATGAGTCATGTTCAGTGGGGTGATGAAGGTCTTCATGAGTCATGTTCAGTGGGGTGATGAAGGTCTTCATGAGTCATGTTCAGTGGGGTGATGAAGGTCTTCATGAGTCATGTTCAGTGGGGTGATGAAGGTCTTCATGAGTCATGTTCAGTGGGGTGATGAAGGTCTTCATGAGTCATGTTCAGTGGGGTGATGAAGGTCTTCATGCGTCATGTTCAGTGGGGTGATGAAGGTCTTCATGAGTCATGTTCAGTGGTGTGTAATGCTACAGAACATTCAGACAGAAACCCAGTGCCTTGGAAAAGTATCTGCATCACATTATATTGTGTTACAAAGCAGGATTAAAAGGGATTTAAATGTCATTTTATGTCAACAATCTACACAAAATACTCTAATGTCAAAGTGGAAGAATATTTATATATATTTAGATTGATAGAAATGAAATAGCTCCCTGAGTCAATACATGTTAGAAACACCTTGGCAGCCATTACAGCTGGGAGTCTTCTTGTCTAAGTCTCTAAGAGCTTTCCACACCTGGATTGTACAATATTAGCCCATTATTCTTTTCATAATTCTTCAAGCTCTGTCAAGATGTTGGGGATTGTGGCTAGACTGCAGTTTTCAAGTCTTGCCATAGATTTTCAAGCAGGTTTAAGTCAAAACTGTAACTTGGCCACTCAGGAACATTCACTGTCTTCTTGGTAAGCAACTCCAGTGTAGATGTGGCCTTGTGTTGTAGGTTATTGTCCTGCTGAAAGGTGAATTCCTCTCCCAGTGTCTGGTGAAAAGTAGACTGAAGCAGGTTTTCCTCTAGGATTTAGTCTGTTCTTAGCTCCATCCCGTTTCTTTTTATCCTGAAAAACTCCTCAGTATTGTCAAGCATACCCATAACATGATGCAACCACCACCGTGCTTGAAAATAAGGAGGCAGTTACTCAGTGATGTGTTGTGTTGGATTTGCCCCAAACATGAGGCTTTGCATTTAGGCCAAAAAGTGTATTCCTTTGCCGTTTCCTTTTGCAGTATTACTTTAGTACCTTGTTGCATATAAGATGCATGTTTTGGAATATTTTTATTCTGTATATTTGTGTTATTTTAAGTCATTATTGTGGAGTCACTACAATGTTGTTGATCCATCCTCAGTTTTCTCCCATCACAGCCATTGAACTCTGTAACTGTTTTGAAATCACCAATGGCCTCATGGTGACATCACTAAGCAGTTTCCTTCCTCTCCTGCAGCTCAGTTCAGAAGGACGACTGTATCTTTGATGTGTCTGGGGGGTTTAATACATCACCCACAGGATAATTATTAACTTGACCATTCTTAAAGAGATATTCAATGTCTGATGTGTTATTGTTACCCATCTACCAATCACTGCCCTTCTTTATGAGGCTTTCTAAAAGATCCCTGGTCTTTGTATATAGTTGAATCTGTGCTTGAAATGCAACACTTGACTGAGGGACCTTACAGATGTTGAATGTATGGGGGACATGTCCACTTTGACATTAGATTATTCTGAGTAGATTGATGATAAAACATTAATAAGGGCATCAATTTTCAATGACTTCTCAATAAACCTAATAGGAAAAATTATTATTTCTATTTTCTATTTTAAATTGACTGACTTGAATTGGAATTGACCACAACCCTGGAGTCGGCTCTATACAATAAATGACTATCAGAGGAATGATAACTGGAGAGACTGGAAGATGTAGAAACAGCTGCTGTTAACCCTAAAGCCATATTAATTTAATTGACCCCCCCCCTTCAGCATTAACAGTCCCTGACATTCCTGCTGAGGAGTTTCTGAAGAAACACTGGGCTAAACTAATTCAGCGAACCAAAAACTCAATGCCAATAGCAGATGATCTGTGGTCAAAGAACATGATTGGTGAAGAAGAGCACTCCAGAATAACAGCTGAAACAACTGAACAGGACCGAATGAGAAAACTACTGAAAGCAGTCATCCCCAAAGGACCAGAAGTGACGGGAGCTTGTCTCAAAGCTCTCGTTGAACATGAAAACCATCTTGTTAAGGACTTGAGTGAATCTAGGTAAGACAGTTTTCTTTGCTCCCTCCCTTGAATATGTGTAATGATTAAATATGGGTCAAATAAAAACACAGCTACCCAGATCAAAGAGGAACTGTTTTCCAGAATGGAAGCATGTTTTAGTGTTTCTGTCTGTAATAAATGACTGTTATCTTATTGTAGTTACATCATAGGACCATCATCACATTATCTCAGGTGGAACTCCTCCTTCTCCTCCATACTTTCTGATCTCTCTCTCCCCTTCTCCTCCATACTTTCTGATCTCTCTCTTCCCTTCTCCTCCATACTTTCTGATCTCTCTCCCTTTCTCCTCCATACTTTCTGATCTCTCTCTTCCCTTCTCCTCCATACTTTCTGATCTCTCACTTCCCTTCTCCTCCATACTTTCTGATCTCTCTCTTCCCTTCTCCTCCATACTTTCTGATCTCTCTCTTCCCTTCTCCTCCCTACTTTCTGATCTCTCTCTTCCCTTCTCCTCCATACTTTCTGATCTCTCTCTTCCCTTCTCCTCCATCCTCTTTCTTGTAGAACCTAATCTGAAGACGCTGATGCCGGTCTCCTAGTCTGTGGACTAAGACACTTCTTCACCTAATCTGAAGACGCTGAGGCCTGTCTCCTAGTCTGTGGACTAAGACACTTCTTCACCTAATCTGAAGACGCTGAGGCCTGTCTCCTAGTCTGTGGACTAAGACACTTCTTCACCTAATCTGAAGACGCTGAGGCCTGTCTCCTAGTCTGTGGACTAAGACACTTCTTCACCTAATCTGAAGACGCTGAGGCCTGTCTCCTAGTCTGTGGACTAAGACACTTCTTCACCTAATCTGAAGACGCTGAGGCCTGTCTCCTAGTCTGTGGACTAAGACACTTCTTCACCTAATCTGAAGACGCTGAGGCCTGTCTCCTAGTCTGTGGACTAAGACACTTCTTCACCTAGGAATGTATTTTGTGTGTGTGTGTGTCTTTGTATATACTGTGTGTGAGTTGGTCTCTGATTACTGTGATTAGTTCAATGTAACGTCATATACTATACATTATAATCAGTCTGTTTTGGGTTAGCAGAATCATTGTATATCATTGGTTTTCCATCCTATCATGTTACCACACAGATGTGACTGTCTAGCTCAGCGGTTCCCAATCTTTCCCATTCTGGAGACCATCAAATCACCGTCCAAAGCTCTTGAGGACCACCATTCACGGAGTCACTGTTCTTTTTTCACATCAAATATATTGCTGGTCAAATTCTATCAATAGATGTGAATGTAACAAAGCCTGTAAAGGTCTATTTTTATAAACTAGTTGCATTGTGAAAAGGAATGTAAAATTGCTTATAATACCATTAATATTCCCAACTGTTATTATTTTAGAATAATAAAATACTACAATCTAAAAAGTAATTGAGGACCACCTGCACCACCCCCCAAGGACCACAGGTTGGGATCCACTGGTCTGGAGTCCTTCTGCCAAACCTGGTTGTTGTGTCACACTGCCCCCTCCTGGTAGCACTGCAAAACATCACCTTTTTAAATTAAAGAATGTAATTTCAGTTTTACTAGATAGAATCTTAACTTATAGGCTGAATACTTGTATTAAGTGTATATAGACTTTACATGAACCTATGGGTGTTGAATCCGCCCACTGTGTTGAAACAGGAAGTCCATTTATAATGAAGTAGAGGAACGGGTCCACCTCTTATTGTAGATCAATGGTGCCGCTACTTCACTTCACCTCCGTTCCGCCAGTATGAATAACCAAGACGTAGAAAGAATAAGGTCGTGACCTCGGCGATTTTCCTTCAAAATAAAAGTCCCGCAATGATGATTGTGATTATTATTTTTTTTTACTGAAATTCGTAACATTTTTTGTATTAGATATCTGACACTAACACCTCTATTTCAGTCTAGGAAAAGTTTTTTCTTAGCTTTTGTTGTTTCATTTCATTGTAAGGCTTTGTACATTCCCCACGGGCTTTAAAGGGATGATTTTGACCATATCTGGTTAATTAGGGGCGTTTCTAAATGCTAAATAGCCAAAGTAATACACAAGAACTGAGGCTGAGAACAACTGGTATTTATCAATGGCGACCTCCTACGTTTGCGTCATAGGATTGGTTGATACATCATACTTTTTCTATGCATACCAACAAAATTAAGTTTATAAGTTGTATTTTAAGATAGATTCTACACAATATTTATATATTTAAATGTGCATGTACAAAACAATACTGACATTTATAAACTTGGCGCATGCATATTTCCAGTTATATAAATCAAACGGTGCCCGCGTGAACCAGCATTATAACTCCACCTGACATACACCCATCATTCACCCTTCATGGTGACAATAACGCCCTTATTTGCTGTATACTTTGGAAGGATTGGAATTAGGCCCAGACAGTATATCTAAAGGAAATATCCATGGCGAACTTGATCAAATGTCTTTGAAGATGTTGGCAGAATGTTTTCTTTTACAGTGACATTTGCTGTAGGCCTTTCTGACCTCTCTAATAGGCCCAATGAAATGAGAAATGCGCATGGTAATTTGTTGTATGGCTACATTGGGAATATGAACTCATCATGGCCAGAAAAGGGGAGGAATTTATTATGCAATGATTATGATAATGTATTATGTTTATAAATGAAAAATTGTCTACGCAAGAAATGTCACATTACATCATTCAGACGTCGCCTACAAACGTCAATGGAAAAGGTGAAACGTCTGTTCTAACGTTAAACTGCGCTTCAGATCGGATCGCATAGATCAAAATAGGCTGCTGGAAATACTGTAGCTGATCTATTTACTACTGTGAAGTGGGTCCTATTAAATTAGAGATGGGACGAATGGTAGCCAATCCGAACTTGTTGTAGGCCTATAGGATATTTCGCGAGTATATGCTTTGTTCTGCAATATTATATGCCTATTTCTAATTATTTTAGAATGTAAAGATGAATTGATTTTCACTAACGGCAAATGATTGCATCTTGTTATTAACCTTTTTATTGTTATGAATAAGCGTGTCTATCATATCCCACATTTACACTAAATACTAATCTACTTGCCTTCCTGCAATGCAATACTTCAACCACTAGAAACTGTGAATACGCATGGTCTAAAGTTAGCGGGAAAGTGAGGGTGTCTGTCTGTCTTATGTCTGTCTGTCTGTCTGTCTGTCTGTCTGTGTGTCTTCTGTCTGTGTGTGTGTCTTCACATATTTCTATATTTCTTAATTCCATTCTTCTACTTTTAGATTTGTGTGTATTGTTGTGTATTGTTAGATACTACTGCACTGTTGGAGCTAGGAACCCAAGCATTTCACTACACCCACAATAACATCTGCTAAATATGTTTATGCGACCAATAACATTTGATTTGATTTAAATGGCCCCTGGGTGTGAGAATTCATTATTGAAAAATATATAGAGAAATGTTGGTAAACCAATACATAGTCAGGGTTGGGGTCAATTCCATTAAAATGTCAGTCAATTCAGGAAGTAGACTGACATTCTAATTCCAATTCTCCTCAATGCTTTTCAATGAAGACAATTTGGATTTGGAATTTGGTTAACTTTCTGACTGGACTGGAATTCAAATGGAAGTGACTCCAACCATGTACATAGTCACTATGAACATATAGACCTTAATGATATTTTTAGTAAAAGGTAAATATAGTGTTTATTATCCTGTGGTGTGTTAATCTCTCTGTGTGTGTCTGGGTTTGGGTATATGCTTTAGTGTGTGTGTGTGTGTGTGTGTGTGTGTGTGTGTGTGTGTGTGTGTGTGTGTGTGTGTGTGTGTGTGTGTGTGTGTGTGTGTGTGTGTGTGTGTGTGTGTGTGTGTGTGGGAGAGAATTGGTGAGATAATGAATAAATAATGAGTTAATTTGTATCCCATTATTCTAGGTCAGTGTATTCCAACCTCTCCTCTGGGATCCCTAAGGATCACATTATTCTAGGTCAGTGTATTCCAACCTCTCCTCTGGGATCCCTAAGGATCACATTATTCTAGGTCAGTGTATTCCAACCTCTCCTCTGGGATCCCTAAGGATCACATTACTCTAGGTCAGTGTATTCCAACCTCTCCGCTGGGATCCCTAAGGATCACATTATTCTAGGTCAGTGTATTCCAACCTCTCCTCTGGGATCCCTAAGGATCACATTACTCTAGGTCAGTGTATTCCAACCTCTCCTCTGGGATCCCTAAGGATCACATTATTCTAGGTCAGTGTATTCCAACCTCTCCTCTGGGATCCCTAAGGATCACATTTGTTGTTTTTGCCTTAGAAGTAACACACTTGATTCAACTAACGAACTAATTATCATCAAGCCTTTGATTAGTAGAATCAGATGTGTTGGTGCTAGGGCAAAAATATGTATTTAGTATTTATTAAAATGTTTATCTACCTGCCCAGGGACTACAGTTGAAAACTAGCTAGCTGGCTAAATCTGGCACATTCACAGAAATGTTGAATGATGTGCAGTATCACTGTCAATTACATTTTCAATAAATGAAATTAAAAGGAATGGAATGCATTTATGTGTGTGTGTTTCTGTGAATGTGTTTCGGTCGATCTCTGTGTGTGAATGTGTCTTTGATAAGTGTGATTAATTCAATGTAACTTCATATTATAAATAGTCCATTTTTAAATTCATATGCTAAACATTACAATAAATAATTTTTGGGGGTTTGCAGAATCATTGTATATCATTGGTTACCCATCCTATCATGTTACCACACAGATATGACCGTCTAGCGTCCTTCTGCCAAACCTGGGTGTTGACACCGGGCCCTCTCTTGGTAACACCTGCAAAACATCACTAAATCAAATCCTTAAATATAAATCCACTTTTATTAGATAAAATATGAATTTATGGGCTGAATACTTTATGAAGACTTTACATTACATAAATATATACTATAAACCTATACGTGGTGAACCCGCCCACTGTGTTGAAATAGGAAGTACATTTATAAGGAAATAGAGAAAGAAATGGACACTATCGGTCGAAGACTAAATGTAAGAAAAATGTTTCTGAGGTTTGTAGCGTTCTTTTACAATTGGATGTAGAAAAGTGTTTTGTAAAAGTTAGGCCATCGCAGAGAGAGGTGATTTAGGGGGTAAGACATCCACAGAATTGTTAAGTTATTAAAATACTGATTTCAACGTTCAATAATGATCATTTTAGGCTTACTTACATTGTCGCTGATTCATATTGATTATCCTAGTCAATATGAATAAATGTTATATTATAGGCTACAGGGCTATGTGGTAGGGTATGAGCGATTGACAGCACATGATCGTGATTATTATCTTTGCTCTCTTTCAATTACTGGAGAAAGACGTGTATCAGGTAAACTAGTTTCTTTGAAAAAAAAGTCTGTCTCGTCAATTCGGCCAAGTAAAAGTGACGTGCAGCAATGGGCATTGAAACGTTTTTTTTTTCTCCCGAGTTCCAAGTTGTTTTGACCACACTGAAGTCGAATGTCGGAGAGTTCCCAGTTGTTTTGACCACACTGAAGTCGAAAGTTGGAGAGTTCCCAGTTGATTTGACCGCACTGAAGTCGAAAGTCGGAGAGTTCCCAGTTGTTTTGACCGCACTGAAGTCGAAAGTCGGAGAGTTCCCAGTTGTTTTGACCGCACTGAAGTCGAAAGTCGGAGAGTTCCCAGTTGTTTTGAACGCACTGGAGTCGAAAGTCATCATCAACTTGCTGTAGTCACCTCTGTTAAGGTGAGGTGTTGTAAATGTAGTGTAGTCAGTCTGTTAAGGTGAGGTGTTGTAAATGTAGTGTAGTCAGTCTGTTAAGGTGAGGTGTTGTAAATGTAGTGTAGTCAGTCTGTTAAGGTGAGGTGTTGTAAATGTAGTGTAGTCACCTCTGTTAAGGTGAGGTGTTGTAAATGTAGTGTAGTCAGTCTGTTAAGGTGAGGTGTTGTAAATGTAGTGTAGTCAGTCTGTTAAGGTGAGGTGTTGTAAATGTAGTGTAGTCAGTCTGTTAAGGTGAGGTGTTATAAATGTAGTGACATCACCTCTGTAAAGGTGAGGTGTTGTAAATGTAGTGTAGTCAGTCTGTTAAGGTGAGGTGTTGTAAATGTAGTGTAGTCAGTCTGTTAAGGTGAGGTGTTATAAATGTAGTGTAGTCACCTCTGTTAAGGTGAGGTGTTGTAAATGTAGTGTAGTCAGTCTGTTAAGGTGAGGTGTTGTAAATGTAGTGTAGTCAGTCTGTTAAGGTGAGGTGTTGTAAATGTAGTGACGTCACCTCTTAAGGCGAGGTGTTGTAAATGTCCCAACACAGGAAGTCCAAGTATAAGGAAGTAGAGGAAGAAATTGACGTTATGGGTAGAAGACAAAAACATCGGAGGTTTGTAGCTTTCTTTTACAATTTAATGTAGAAAAGTGTTCTGGAGAAGTTAGGCTATCATAGAGAGACAGATGATTTAGGGGTAAGACATCTACAGAAATGTAAAGTTAATACAATACTGATTTCAACTTTCAAGAATGATAATTTTACTGTACATTGGTGTTGATTCATATTGCTTAGCCTAATCAATATGATCCAATGTGATGTGATGTTATAGGCTACAGGGCTATGAGGTAGGGTATTAATGGTAAAGGCGATTGACATCACATTATCGTGATTATTATCCACATGTCGAAACTGCGTTAGAAGACGTGCATCGGAATTATGTAAAGCTGTCACTAAAGAAAATAGTCTGTTTCGACAAGTCAGTCAAGTAAAAATGACGCGCAACAATAGACATAGAAACTATTTAAATGTTGGGATCAAAAATGCTTTCTGGTGACACCGATCAGGAAGGCTGTGGTCCGTTTTGCTCAGTGCTGTACGCTTCATATAACTTGGCCAGCGCACTGTTGCGTAATGTTCCGCATCGTTGTCGGCACACCTGAATACAAGCCCGGGTGCAACGGACGAGATAAACTGTTGGCACCTCATGTGAAGTCAAGCAGTGCATGGGTGTATTCACTAAGGGCACTATTCCAACTTATGAAATGACGCCTTTCCTACGCACTGCTCATAGTTTCTATTCAGACTTGACCTTATTAAGTTGCATAACGGGTTTTGCAGGCGTGGTTCCCTTGCGTGCGCTGAATAAATGTAATTCAACCGCTGAAAACTGTCACGATCGTCGTATTGAATAGACCAAGGCGCAGCGTGATGAACGAACATAGTTAACTTTATTATCTTTAGTGATAATAGACAACAATAAACAAAACAAGAAACGACTCGTGAAGTCCACGGTAACAATGACCAACACGGAACAAAAACCCACAAACACAAAGGGAAAACAGACAGTTTAAATATGGCTCCCAATCAGAGACAACCAACGACAGCTGACACTCGTTGCCTCTGATTGGGAGTCACTCTGGCCAACCTAGAAATAAACACAACAGAACTACCAACATAGAAATAAACACATAGAATGAACACACCCTGGCTCAACATATAGAGTCCCAGAGCCAGGGTGTGACAGTACCCCCCCCTAAAGGCGCGGACTGCGACCGCGCCTCCACTAGAACAAAACAGGGGAGGGCTGGATGGGCATTCCTCCTCGGCGGCGGTTCCGGTTCCGGCCTTGCCCACCACCCTCCAATAAACCCCCCTTAGCGCCCCTGGTCCAGTCTAGCCCCGCTGGCTGGAGCTGAACTGGACGTAGCAGGAGCGGTTAGCTTCAGCTCCGTAGTGGAGCAGTTGACCGGTACCTTACCAGGCACCGGTGACCCAGGTACGGGTTGTGCTGGACTGACGACGCGCACCCCTGGCTTGGTGCGTGGAGGAGGAACGGGCCTTACCAGGCTGACGACTCGCACCCCTGGCTTGGTGCAAGTAGCAAGAACAGGCCGGACCGGGCTGGCGACGCACACCGTAGGCTTGGTGCGTGGAGCAGGGACAGGCCGGACTGGGCTGGCGACGCACACCGTAGGCTTGGTGCGTGGAGCAGGGACAGGCCGGACTGGGCTGGCGACGCACACCGTAGGCTTGGTGCGTGGAGCAGGGACAGGCCGGACTGGGCTGGCGACGCACACCGTAGGCTTGGTGCGTGGAGCAGGGACAGGCCGGACTGGGCTGGCGACGCACACCGTAGGCTTGGTGCGTGGAGCAGGGACAGGCCGGACTGGGCTGGCGACGCACACCGTAGGCTTGGTGCGTGAAGCAGGGACAGGCCGGGCTGGCGACGCACATCGTAGGCTTGGTGCGTGGAGCAGGGACAGGCCGGACTGGGCTGGCGACGCACACCGTAGGCTTGGTGCGTGGAGCAGGGACAGGCCGGACTGGGCTGGCGACGCACACCGTAGGCTTGGTGCGTGGAGCAGGGAAAGGCCGGACTGGGCTGGCGACGCACACCGTAGGCTTGGTGCGTGGAGCAGGGACAGGCCGGACTGGGCTGGCGACGCACACCGTAGGCTTGGTGCGTGGAGCAGGGACAGGCCGGACTGGGCTGGCGACGCACACCGTAGGCTTGGTGCGTGGAGCAGGGACAGGCCGGACTGGGCTGGCGACGCACACCGTAGGCTTGGTGCGTGGAGCAGGGACAGGCCGGACTGGGCTGGCGACGCACATCTTAGGCTTGGTGCGTGGAGCAGGGACAGGCCGGACTGGGCTGGCGACGCACATCTTAGGCTTGGTGCGTGGAGCAGGGACAGGCCGGACTGGGCTGGCGACGCACACCGTAGGCTTGGTGCGTGGAGCAGGGACAGGCCGGACTGGGCTGGCGACGCACACCGTAGGCTTGGTGCGTGGAGCAGGGACAGGCCGGACTGGGCTGGCGACGCACACCGTAGGCTTGGTGCGTGGAGCAGTGACAGGCCGGACTGGGCTGTGGAGACAGATAGGAGACCTGGAGTGAAGAGCGGCAACAACCCGTCCTGGCTGAATGCCTACCCTCACACACTCTGTGTGAGGCATCCGCACAGGACGTACAGGGCTGTGTACCCGTACTGGCATAACAGCACGTGACACTGGAGCAGGATATCCGGGACCGCGGAGAGGCATTGGAGACCACGAGCGTTGAGCCGGCACACTCCGTCCTGGCTGCATACCCCCCTTCGCACGACACGTGCGGGGTGCTCGCACAGGACGTACAGGACTATGCCGGACCACTCGTGGCACAGTACGCCGCTCCGCATACCGCGGAACCTGCCCCGCCCCATGCTGCCATGCCTGAGTACGGGAAGTTGGTTCCGCTCTCCATCCAGGCTCCGCCAACCTGCCTTCTGGCCCCCCTAACCCGGTGGCCTCCTCTCCAAATCGCCCTGTGGCAGCCTCCTGCTGCCCAGCCGCCCATGCCGTGTGCCCCCCCCTAAAAAAATTCTGGGGTTGCCTCTCGCCTGTCCGACGTTGACACTGCTGACGCCGCTGCTCCTCTCTCGCCAGGGCCTTAATCCTAGCCCAAGGTCCCTTGCCCCCGAGCATGTCCTCCCAGGACCACGATTTGCCCACCTGGGCCATCGCCAACCTCTCCATCTCCTTTCCCGGCGCTTCCTCCCATGTCCAGTCCAAGATCTGCCCCGGGACACGCTGCTTGGTCCTTACTTGGTGGGTTCTTCTGTCACGATCGTCGTATTGAATAGACCAAGGCGCAGCGTGATGAACGAACATAGTTAACTTTATTATCTTTAGTGATAATAGACAACAATAAACAAAACAAGAAACGACTCGTGAAGTCCACGGTAACAATGACCGAACACGGAACAAGAACCCACAAACACAAAGGGAAAACAGACAGTTTAAATATGGCTCCCAATCAGAGACAACCAACGACAGCTGACACTCGTTGCCTCTGATTGGGAGTCACTCTGGCCAACCTAGAAATAAACACAACAGAACTACCAACATAGAAATAAACACATAGAATGAACACACCCTGGCTCAACATATAGAGTCCCAGAGCCAGAGCGTGACAGACTCATAACACTCCCACTTGCTTGGTAGATTTAAAAATACTCCGATTTTGTAGATTATTTAGGCACATTTTAGGGTTTGGAAAGTATGTATGAATCATACAAAAAAACTGGTTTGGAGAACCTTTACACACTAAATATATTGATTAATAAAAAATACAGTGGTTTGATTCATCCTGAAAGTTGTCATATTCAAGTTCAATCCTTGAAATATTGGAAGGTGGAAAAAAAGTGTACAATAGGGGTTGAATAGGGGGGTCCTATACATTTACCCTAATTCTCACTAATCATGGAACTGTATGAAACCGGTTCGGTCGTCGTGAACCGTGAACCAGGCTACAGGTTTAACCTGCTACGTGTGGTCTGAGTTCCATAATGATTCAAACAGGCTACATGTCCTAAATTCTTGCACAACGTTAGCCTAATGCTAACGACCCTCAGGAACAACTGACGTGACAGAGGAAAGAAAGGGAAACAGAATGGAATGATGCTAAATGGAAGCTACAAATGGAAGAAAACGAACACTAAAGTGACAGTTATAAATGTATGTGGGTTTTACTGACGGTGGCTCTCGATAGTGGCTGATATTTAACATGATACAACTTGTAAAATAAACGGAGAAAAGCCCGGGCATAGCCTATAATTAAAACATTCCGAAGCTCATACATCAACTCGGCAGGTTCAGTCCTACAGAAGCCTAAAGCTTGGGGGTCCAAATTGCATCCACGCCAATTATGAGGTCACACCAGTAGAGGTGCGTGCGTAAAATCACTGGGGAAGACAGAAAAATACAATACAATCTATGTGTTGTAATATTTGTTTTGCTCTATAACCTGTTAATTCATATGCCTTGTGACCCTGATATAGGCTTTAGGCCTAAAAGTCGAGACAATAAGAAGACACAGTGGGAGAATAAATTCAACCACACCTTTGTTTTATCACAAAATCAGAGAGCAACTTCTGTCCGGTTAAGTCCACAAAGCATATTCTATGTAACAGACAGTTACATGACCTACATCATGGTCAAGCAAGTTAATGTTTCCGATCACTAAACAACTATTGATTTAGAACCACAGAGAGTTACAGCAAGTTGTAAATGCAGTGTAGTCACCTCTGTTAAGGTGTGTGTGTGTGTGTGTGTTTGTGTGTGTCTGTGTGTGTGTCTGTGTGTGTGTGTGTGTGTGTGTGTGTGTTAGAGAGAGAGGCAGATCCTATGTCAATAAGCTCTAAGGTCCTATGTTACTACACAGTGTATAGAGTACGTACTCTCAAATGACACCCTTTTCCCTATATAGTGCACTACTTTTGATATTGCACTATGCTCAATCTCCACCTCTCCTCCCTCTCTCCCTCCCTCCACCCCCCCTCCCTCCCTCCCTCCCTCCTCCCTCCCTCCACCCTCACTCCACCTCTCCTCCCTCTCTCCACCCCTCCTTCTCTCCACCTCTCCTCCCTCACTCCACCTCTCCCTCTCTCCCCCCACCTCTCCCTCTCTCCTCCCTCCCTCCCTCCCTCCACATCTCCCTCCCTCCCTCCACCCCCTCTCCCTCCCTCCCTCCCTCCCTTCCTCCACCCCCCCTCCCTCCCTCCCTCCTCCCTCCTCATATTCAAGTTCAATCCATGAAATATTGGAAGGTGGAAAAAAAGTGTACAATAGGGGTTGAATAGGGGGGTCCTATACATTTACCCTAATTCTCACTAATCATGGAACTGCATGAAACCGGTTCAGTCGTCGTGAACCGTGAACCAGGCTACAGGTTTAACCTGCTACGTGTGGTCTGAGTTCCATAATGATTCAGGCTACATGTCCTAAAACACACGACGCAAAAAATATGCAAAATGGTCAAGCAAGTTAATGTTTCCGATCACTAAACAACTATTGATTTAGAACCACAGAGAGTTACCGCAAGTTGTAAATGCAGTGTAGTCACCTCTGTTAAGGTGTGTGTGTGTGTGTGTGTGTGTGTGTGTGTGTGTGTGTGTCTGTGTGTGTGTGTGTGTGTCTCTGTGTGTGTGTGTGTGTGTTAGAGAGAGAGAGACAGATCCTATGTCAATAAGCTCTAAGGTCCTATGTTACTACACAGTGTATAGAGTACGTACTCTCAAATGACACCCTTTTCCCTATATAGTGCACTACTTTTGATATTGCACTATGCTCAATCTCCACCTCTCCTCCCTCTCTCCACCCCTCCTTCTCTCCACCTCTCCCCCCACCTCTCCCTCTCTCCTCCCTCTCTCCCCCCACCTCTCCCTCTCTCCTCCCTCCCTCCCTCCCTCCCTCTACCTCTCCCCTCCCTCCACCTCATGTCCCAACATAGGTCGTATGAGGAAGTAGAGGAAGAAATGGACCTTACAGGTAGAAGACAAAAACATCGGAGGTTTGTAGCTTTCTTTTACAATTTAATGTAGAAAAGTGTTCTGGAGAAGTTAGGCTATCATCGAGAGATATATGATTTAGGGGTAAGACATCTGTAGAATTGTAAAGTTAATACAATACTGATTTCAACTTTCAAGAATGATAATTTTACTGTACATTGGTGTTGATTCATATTGCTTAGCCTAATCAATATGATCCAATGTGATGTGATGTTATAGGCTACAGGGCTATGAGGTAGGGTATTATTGGTAAAGGCGATTGACATCACATTATCGTGATTATTATCCGCATGTCGAAACTGCGTTAGAAAGACGTGCATCGGAATTATGTAAAGCTGTCACTAAAGAAAATAGTCTGTTTCGACAAGTCAGTCAAGTAAAAATGACATGCAACAATAGACATAGAAACTATTTAAATGTTGGGATCAAAAATGCTTTCTGGCGACACCGATCAGAAAGGCTGTGGTCCGTTTTGCTCAGTGCTGTACGCTTCATATAACTTTGCCAGCGCACCATTGCGTAATGTTCCGCATCGTTGTCGGCACACCTGAATACAAGCCCGGGTGCAACGGACGAGATAAACTGTTGGCACCTCATGTGAAGTCAAGCAGTGCATGGGTGTATTCACTAAGGGCACTATTCCAACTTATGAAATGACGCCTTTCCTACGCACTGCTCATAGTTTCTATTCAGAAATATTGGAAGATGGAAAAAAAAGTGTACAATAGGGGTTGAATAGGGGGGTCCTATACATTTACCCTAATTCTCACTAATCATGGAACTGTATGAAACCGGTTCAGTCGTCGTGAACCGTGAACCAGGCTACAGGTTTAACCTGCTACGTGTGGTCTGAGTTCCATAATGATTCAAACAGGCTACATGTCCTAAATTATTGCACAACGTTAGCCTAATGCTAACGACCCTCAGGAACAACTGACGTGACAGAGGAAAGAAAGGGAAACAGAATGGAATGATGCTAAATGGAAGCTACAAATGGAAGAAAACGAACACTAAAGTGACGGTTATAAATGTATGTGGGTTTTACTGACGGTGGTTCTCGATAGTGGCTGATATTTAACATGATACAACTTGTAAAATAAACGGAGAAAAGCCTGGGCATAGCCTATAATTAAAACATTCCGAAGCTCATACATCAACTCGGCAGGTTCAGTCCTACAGAAGCCTAAAGCTTGGGGGTCCAAATTGCATCCACGCCTATTATGAGGTCACACCAGTAGAGGTGCGTGCGTAAAATCACTGGGGAAGACAGAAAAATACAATACAATCTATGTGTTGTAATAATGTTTTTGCTCTATAACCTGTTAATTCATATGCCGTGTGACCCTGATATAGGCTTTAGGCCTAAAGGTCGAGACAATAAGAAGACACAGTGGGAGAATAAATTCAACCACACCTTTGTTTTATCACAAAACCAGAGAGCAACTTCTGTCCGGTTAAGTCCACAAAGCATATTCTATGTAACAGACAGTTACATGACCTACATCATGGTCAAGCAAGTTAATGTTTCCGACATTTTCAGACCACTAAACAACTATTGATTTAGAACCACAGAGAGTTACCGCAAGTTGTAAATGCAGTGTAGTCACCTCTGTTAAGGTGTGTGTGTCTGTGTGTGTGTGTGTGTGTGTGTTAGAGAGAGAGACAGATCCTATGTCAATAAGCTCTAAGGTCCTATGTTACTACACAGTGTATAGAGTACGTACTCTCAAATGACACCCTTTTCCCTATATAGTGCACTACTTTTGATATTGCACTATGATCAATCTCCACCTCTCTTCCCTCTCTCCCTCTCTCCACCCCTCCCTCCCTCCCTCCACCCCCTCCCTCCCTCCACCCTCACTCCCATCCCCCTTACCTCTCCCTCTCTCCCCCCACCTCTCCCTCTCTCCTCCCTCCCTCCCTCTACCTCTCCCCTCCCTCCACCTCATCTCCCAACATAGGTAGTATCAGGAAGTAGAGGAAGAAATGGACCTTACAGGTAGAAGACAAAAACATCTGAGGTTTGTAGCTTTCTTTTACAATTTAATGTAGAAAAGTTTTCTGGAGAAGTTAGGCTATCATCGAGAGATATATGATTTAGGGGTAAGACGTCTGCAGAATTGTAAAGTTAATACAATACTGATTTCAACTTTCAAGAATGATAATTTTACTGTACATTGGTGTTGATTCATATTGCTTAGCCTAATCAATATGATCCAATATGATGTGATGTTATAGGCTACAGGGCTATGAGGTAGGGTATTATTGGTAAAGGCGATTGACATCACATTATCGTGATTATTATCTGCATGTCGAAACTGCATTAGAAAGACGTGCATCGGAATTATGTAAAGCTGTCACTAAAGAAAATAGTCTGTTTCGACAAGTCAGTCAAGTAAAAATGACGTGCAACAACAGACATATAAACTATTTAAATGTTGGGATAAGTCAAAGTTCAAGTTGAAAATGCTTTCTGGCGACACCGATCAGAAAGAATGTGGTCCGTTTTGCTCAGTGCTGTACGCTTCATATAACTTGGCCAGCGCACTGTTGCGTAATGTTCCGCATCGTTGTCGGCCCACCTGAATACAAGCCCGGGTGCAACGGACGAGATAAACTGTTGGCACCTCATGTGAAGTCAAGCAGTGCATGGGTGTATTCACTAAGGGCACTATTCCAACTTATGAAATTACGCCTTTCCTACGCACTGCTCATAGTTTCTATTCAGACTTTACCTTATTAAGTTGCACAACGGGTTTTGCAGGCGTGGTTCCCTTGCGACCGCTGAATAAATGTAATTCAACTGCTGAAAACACTTGCTGGCCAACAGATTTTCTGGTGGAGTTTTCATTCAATAGCGTTTTCAGTACATTTATCTTAAGCCTTGCCTTTAAATACGGTGTATATGGTGGATATTTGTCGACAGACTAGAATACATCGAGAGGACGGGTTCAGAATATAGGGATCAATGAAAGAATGTCATCTATGCATCTTCATCTTCGTTTCAGCACCAACTGGTAGATTTAAAAATACTCGGATTTTGTAGATTATTTAGGCACATTTTAGGGTAGGAAAGTATGTATGAATCATAAAATAAACTGGTTTGGAGAACCTTTACACACTAAATATATTGATTAATAAAAAAATACAGTGGTTTGATTCATCCTGAAAGTTGTCATATTCAAGTTCAATCCATGAAATATTGGAAGGTGGAAAAAAAGTGTACAATAGGGGTTGAATAGGGGGGTCCTATACATTTACCCTAATTCTCACTAATCATGGAACTGGATGAAACCGGTTCAGTCGTCGTGAACCGTGAACCAGGCTACAGGTTTAACCGGCTACGTGTGGTCTGAGTTCCATAATGATTCAAACAGGCTACATGTCCTAAATTCTTGCCCAACGTTAGCCTAATGCTAACGACCCTCAGGAACAACTGACGTGACAGAGGAAAGAAAGGGAAACAGAATGGAATGATGCTAAATGGAAGCTACAAATGGAAGAAAACGAACACTAAAGTGACAGTTATAAATGTATGTGGGTTTTACTGACGGTGGCTCTCGATAGTGGCTGATATTTAACATGATACAACTTGTAAAATAAACGGAGAAAAGCCCGGGCACAGCCTATAATTAAAACATTCCGAAGCTCATACATCAACTCGGCAGGTTCAGTCCTGCAGAAGCCTAAAGCTTGGGGGTCCAAATTGCATCCACGCCTATTATGAGGTCACACCAGTAGAGGTGCGTGCGTAAAATCACTGGGGAAGACAGAAAAATACAATACAATCTATGTGTTGTAATATTTGTTTTGCTCTATAACCTGTTAATTCATATGCCTTGTGACCCTGATATAGGCTTTAGGCCTAAAGGTCGAGACAATAAGAAGACACAGTGGGAGAATAAATTCAACCACACCTTTGTTTTATCACAAAACCAGAGAGCAACTTCTGTCCGGTTAAGTCCACAAAGCATATTCTATGTAACAGACAGTTACATGACCTACAGCATGGTCAAGCAAGTTAATGTTTCCGACATTTTCGGACCGCTAAACAACTATTGATTTAGAACCACAGAGAGTTACAGCAAGTTGCAAAGAATGGTTCATGGTCCTGATTTATGTGTTTGTTCAAGTAGAAAAAACATGTTGACATACAGTACATGGTCTATCACTCTGTCATACAGTACACGGTCTATCACTCTGTCATACAGTACACGGTCTATCACTCTGTCATACAGTACACGGTCTATCACTCTGTCATACAGTACACGGTCTATCACTCTGTCATACAGTACACGGTCTATCACTCTGTCATACAGTACACGGTCTATCACTCTGTCATACAGTACACGGTCTATCACTCTGTCATACAGTACACGGTCTATCACTCTGTCATACAGTACACGGTCTATCACTCTGTCATACAGTACACGGTCTATCACTCTGTCATACAGTACACGGCCTATCACTCTGTCATACAGTACACGGTCTATCACTCTGTCACACAGTACACGGTCTATCACTCTGTCATACAGTACACGGTCTATCACTCTGTCATACAGTACACGGTCTATCACTCTGTCATACAGTACACGGTCTATCACTCTGTCATACAGTACACGGTCTATCACTCTGTCATACAGTACACGGTCTATCACTCTGTCATACAGTACACGGTCTATCACTCTGTCATACAGTACACGGTCTATCACTCTGTCATACAGTACACGGTCTATCACTCTGTCATACAGTACACGGTCTATCACTCTGTCATACAGTACACGTTCTATCACTCTGTCATACAGTACACGGTCTATCACTCTGTCATACAGTACACGGTCTATCACTCTGTCATACAGTACACGGTCTATCACTCTGTCATACAGTACACGGTCTATCACTCTGTCATACAGTACACGGTCTATCACTCTGTCATACAGTACACGGTCTATCACTCTGTCATACAGTACACGGTCTATCACTCTGTCATACAGTACACGGTCTATCACTCTGTCATACAGTACACGGTCTATCACTCTGTCATACAGTACACGGTCTATCACTCTGTCATACAGTACACGGTCTATCACTCTGTCATACAGTACACGGTCTATCACTCTGTCATACAGTACACGGTCTATCACTCTGTCATACAGTACACGGTCTATCACTCTGTCATACAGTACACGGTCTATCACTCTGTCATACAGTACACGGTCTATCACTCTGTCATACAGTACACGGTCTATCACTCTGTCATACAGTACACGGTCTATCACTCTGTCATACAGTACACGGTCTATCACTCTGTCATACAGTACACGGTCTATCACTCTGTCATACAGAGCTTTTAAATCAAAGGCCAAACGCTCTCAGGCTTCCCTTGTCTTCAATGCTTCGGGCAACAATGTCATACTCGTTTGGACCAGACAGCATCAGATAGATGGCCTACACATAGAGAGACAGAGGGGCGCTGTTTAGCTCGCTCGGATGCTTTCTCCTGTGAGATACATTCAGCCTCTTGCGAATTAAAGGACAATTATGAAGCAAAGAGAGACGAAAGATACATTATAGCCTGGCTTCCTTTGGTATAGAATAAATACCTGTCAGCTATTTTAACTGTATGTAATGTCTACTTGGTAAATGTTTATAATGTCTGTCAATCTAAGCTGTAACGTATTTTTAGTTGTGTTTTCCCCAGGTAGACTAGCTATTGTTATGGCATCAGATAATGGGGATCCAAGTCAAATCAAATCAAATTAACTGTGCATGTTTAAATGCAACATGAAGTCTCTGTTTGAACTTTGACCACAGACAGTAAAAGTGTTGTCATTGTTAATGGTTCTTCAACAATGTTCAGAAATATTGACTGTTCTGTTATTTCTTATTGTAGCTGAGTGAGCTGTGACTTACATCTCTCTGGGGAGAGAGAGGAGGGGACCACTGCCTCTAAAATGAGTCTCTCTGGGGAGAGAGAGGAGGGGACCACTGTCTCTAAAATGAGTCTCTCTGGGGAGAGAGAGGAGGGGACCACTGCCTCTAAAACAAGTCTCTCTGGGGAGAGAGAGGAGGAGACCACTGCCTCTAACATGAGTCTCTCTGGGGAGAGAGAGGAGGGGACCACTGCCTCTAAAATGAGTCTCTCTGGGGAGAGAGAGGAGGGGACCACTGTCTCTAAAATGAGTCTCTCTGGGGAGAGAGAGGAGGAGACCACTGCCTCTAAAATGACTCAAGACACCAGTTCTAAGAGGTAAGAGATTACATGTTAAATATACAGTTCTCTTAAAGATATAAAACTAAAGGGAAAAGTTTTCCCAAATTACATCAAATGTAGTTTTACATCATTCATTTAAAAGTCCCCAAATCGATTTACCAATTGCAGACTGTAGCTTTATAAAGAAACATCAGGACTTCTATGAGTTCAGCTATACACTTGTTGAAATGATGTAGATGAGGTACTGATGATATATTGATGAGGTGATCTGCCTCCCTGTTTTGTTCAGTGTCCAGAAGCCCAGAGCAGAGTCACCTGCCCCCAGCCTGCTATCAATGAAGAGTCATCAGCCACCTGCTTTCAGCCAGGAACCATTACCAGATGACAATAAGGAAGTGGAGAGTTTGGACAGTGAGGATGCATTAAAGATCACACACAACCTTCTGGACAGAAGAAGTAAGACTGTGTTTCATACAATATTACAAAGAACGGGACAAAGGCCCCTCTAACACACACACACACACACACACACACACACACACACACACACACACACACACTCACACACCCACACACACACACACACACACACACACACACACACAAACTTATGAGTCCCAACTCTCATTGTTTTCCTACAGGTCAAACTCTTCTGACAGTCCAACAAGACATTAAGGCTAAACTAAAACACAAGTATCAACACATATCTGAAGGAATTGGACACCATGGAAACCAAAGTCTGTTAAAGGACATCTACACAGAGCTCTACATCACAGAGGGTGGAAGTGGAGGGGTCAATAATGAACATGAGGTGAGAATGATAGAGATGGCATCCAAGAAACAAACCACACAAGAGACACCAATCAAATGCAACGACATCTTCAAGCCTTTAGCTGGACAAGACAAACCTATCAGAACTGTGCTGACAAAAGGAATCGCTGGCATTGGAAAAACAGTCTCTGTGCAGAAGGTCATCCTTGACTGGGCAGAGGGAAAAGCAAATCAGGACGTTCATTTCATGTTTCCTCTTCCTTTCCGTGATCTGAACCTGAAAAAGGACCAATACAGTCTGATGCAACTTCTTTCCCACTACTTCTCAGAGCTGAAAGAGATTGACAACATTGAAGATGGTGAAACCAAAACTGTTTTCATTTTTGATGGTCTGGATGAGTGTCGACTTCCTCTAGACTTCAAAAACAATGAGAGGTGCTGTGATGTCACGAAGCCAACCTCAGTGGACGTGCTGCTGACAAACCTCATCAAGGGGAATCTGCTTCCCTCTGCTCTCCTCTGGATAACCTCACGGCCTGCAGCAGCCAATCAGATCCCTCCTGAGTGTGTTGACCAGGTGACAGAGGTACGAGGGTTCAATGATCCACAGAAGGAGGAGTACTTCAGGAAGAAAATCACAGATCAGAATCTGGCTAATGAAATCATCAAACACATGAAGACATCAAGGAGCCTCCACATCATGTGCCACATGCCAGTCTTCTGTTGGATATCAGCCACTGTCCTTGAGATTATGCTGAAAGAGGCAGAGAAGGATGAAGTCCCCAAAACTCTGACCCAGATGTTCACACACTTCACTCTCATCCAATTCATTGTGAAGAACAAGAAGTACAACAAAGCCACAGAGACAAACCCAAAGGAACTGTCTCAGTCAGACAAAGAGATGATCCTGAAACTGGCAAAGCTGGCTTTCCAACAGCTGCAGAAGGGCAACCTGATCTTCTATGAGGAGGACCTGAGAGAGTGTGGCCTTGATGTCACAGAGGCATCAGAGTACTCAGCATTGTGTACAGAGATCTTTAAAGAAGAATCTGGGCTGAACCAAGAGAAGGTCTACAGCTTTGTGCATCTGAGCATTCAGGAGTTTCTAGCAGCAGTGCATGCTTTAGAATCATGTCTGGACAAGAAGGAAAATGTTTTCCCCCACAAAGCAGTCACTAGTGATGATGATGACTACGATGATGATGATGATGATGACACTAGTGATAGTGATGATGATTCCTCTGACGATGACTATGATGAAGCAGCCACTCCAACCCTACTCCAAAATGTCATCACACAACAGGACAGAGACAAGAAGTCAGACCCGTTGTATGACTTACACAGGAGAGCAGTGGACCAGGCCTTGAAGAGTGAGAATGGACACCTGGACCTGTTCCTCCGCTTCCTTCTGGGCCTCTCACTGGAGTCCAATCAGAATCTGTTACGAGGCCTTCTGACACAGACAGGAAGTACAACACAGAGCAATGAGGAAACAGTCGAGAGAACAGTCAGGTACCTTTCACACAAGATCAAAAGGGAATCCTCACCAGAAAGGATCATCAACTTGTTCCACTGTCTGAATGAACTTGGTGCCAACTCTCTAGTTGAAGACATGCAAACTTCCCTGCGATCAGGAACTCTTTCAGAAACAGACCTAGAACCTCACCAATGTTCAGCCCTGGCCTACCTGTTACTGATGTCAGAGGAGGTGCTGGAGGAGTTTGACCTGAAGACATACACCACATCACAGGAAGGTTATCAGAGGTTGCTGCCGGTAGTGAAAACATGCAAGAGAGCACTGTAAGTTCTGTTATTGAGTTGATGTATACATTATCATTATTCTGAAGGATTTGTATATCTAACAGATGATCTCCTCTCTCCAGACTGGATCACTGTAAACTCACATATGAATCCTGTGAGACTCTGGCCTCAGCTCTGCAGACACCAAACTCCCCCCTGAGAGAACTGGACCTCAGCTACAATTACCTGGAAGACAGAGGAGTGGAGCTGCTCTGTGTTGGACTAACCAGTCCACTCCGCAACATACAGACACTAGTGTGAGTTAACTATCTTCAGTATCCACTGTGAGTGTTTATATATTATGTATGTAGTTAGTATGTGTATGTTTTTAACATTATTTGAACGTCTTGGTAAATATGCAGAAACATACATAGAATGTGATAAATATATCAAACTAAGGTTGAATATCTTGAGTGAGTTAGTATGTTTTTAACATTGGTTAATCATGTGTCCTTCTGTTATTGTCTTAATGCATCTCATTATTCTTAAAGCTTTGCATATTTATCAGTGTATCAACATATCTCCTCTCTCCAGACTGTCTGGCTGTAAACTCACATATGAATCCTGTGAGACTCTGGCTTCAGCTCTGCAGACACCAAACTCCCCCCTGAGAGAACTGGACCTCAGCTACAATGACCTGGGAGACAGAGGAGTGGAGCTGCTCTGTGTTGGACTAACCAGTGCACTCTGCAAAATACAGACACTAGTGTGAGTTAAATATCTTCATTATCCACTGTGAGTGTTTATATATTATGTATGTACTGTATACTGAACAAAAATATAAATGCAACATGCAAACATTTCAAAGGTTTTACTGAGTTACAGTTCAAATGAGGAAATCAGTCAATTGAAATAAATTCATTAGGCCCTAATCTATGGATTTCACATAAATGGGAATTCAGATATGCATCTGTTGGTCACAGATACCTTAAAAAAAATAAGTATGGGTGTGTATCAGAAAACCAGTCCGTATCTGGTGTGACCACCATTTGCCTCATGCAGCGCGACACGTCTCCTTCACATAGAGTTGATCAGGCTGTTGATTGTGGCCTGTGGAATGTTGTCCCACTCCTCTTCAATGGCTGTGTGAAGTTGCTGGAAACTGCCGGGAACTGGAAGACGCTGTCGTACACGTCGATCCAGAGCATCCCAAACATGCATGTCTGGTGAGTATGCAGTCCATGGAAGAACTGGGACATTTTCAGCTTCCAGGAATTGTATACAGATCCTTGCGACATGGGGCCGTGCATTATCATGCTGAAACATGAGGTGATGGCGGCAGATGAATGGCACGACAATGGGCCTCAGGATCTCGTCACGCTATCTCTGTGCATTCAAATTGCCATCGATAAAATGCGATTGTGTTCATTGTCCGTAGCTTATGCCTGCCCATACCATAACCCCACCGCCACCATGGGGCACTCTGTTCACAACGTTGACCTCAGCAAACCGCTTGCCCACACAATACCATCACGACTCCATAAACGCTTTCTGCCATCTTCCCGGTACAGTTGAAACCGGGATTCATCCGTGAAGAGCACATGTCTCCAGCGTGCCAGTGGCCATCGAAGGTGAGCATTTGCCCACTGAAGGCGGTTACGACGCCGAACTGCAGTCAGGTCAAGACCCTGGTGAGGATGACGAGCACGCAGATGAGCTTCCCTGAGAAGGTTTCTGACTATTTGTGCAGACATTTTTCGGTTGTGAAAACCCACAGTTAAATCAGCTGTCCTGGTGGCTTGTCTCAGACCATCCTGCAGGTGAAGAAGCCGGATGTGGAGGTCCTGGGCTGGCGTGTTTACACGTGGTCTGTGGTTGCGAGGCCGGTTGGATGGGATATTTTATTGCAGCTCATGAAACGTGGGACCTACACTTTACATGTTGGGTTTATATTTCTGTTCAGTATAGTTAGTATGTGTATGTTTTTAACATTATTTTAACATTTTGGGACATATCCAGAAACATACATAACAACATATATCAAACTAAGGTAAATATCTTGAGTGAGTTAGTATGTTTTTAACATTGGTTAATCATGTGTCCTTCTGTTATTGTCTTAATGCATCTCATTATTCTTAAAGCTTTGCATATTTAACAGTGAATCACTATATCTCCTCTCTCCAGACTGTCTGACTGTGAACTCACATATGAATCCTGTGAGACTCTGGCTTCAGCTCTGCAGACACCAAACTCCCCCCTGAGAGAACTGGACCTCAGCTACAATGACCTGGAAGACAGAGGAGTGGAGCTGCTCTGTGTTGGACTAACCAGTCCACTCTGCAACATACAGACACTAGTGTGAGTTAAATATCTTCAGTATGAGTTATTATGTGGATGTTTTAAACATTTGTTAATCATGTGCTCTTCTGCCCTCTAGTCTAGGTCAGTGTGGTCTGACAGAGGGTTGCTGTTCAGATCTGGCCTCAGTCCTGAGTTCACCCAACTCACAACTGAAACAACTGGAGCTGAGAGACAATGACCTACAGGACTCAGGAGTTACACTGCTGTCTGCTGGACTGGAGGATCCAGACTGTAAACTACACACACTGGGGTATGTACAGCTGTTTCAGTCAGGTCGGTACTGAGCTTAGTAAAACAAAAATCAAATGTTTCTTTACAATGTTTGTGTCATGGACAAATATATGGGTGTCCTACAAGATGATTGACACCAGTCCACCAACCTAGACAGCTGTTGTGTCTCTCTGTAGGCTGTCTGGCTGTCTGGTCACAGAGGAGGGCTGTGCTGCTCTGTCTTCAGCTCTGAGGTCAAACCCCTCCCACCTGAAAGAGCTGGACCTGAGCTACAATCACCCAGGAGACTCTGCAGGGGGACTGCTTTCAGCTGCTCTGGTGGATCCCACAGATAAACTGATGAAGCTGAAGTAAGTCAGAATAGATGTCCTAATAGTGTGAGCAGTGGTTGTGTCCTATGTAGTGTAGTAGGTTCAGTAACATGAGGACATGATGGTAGAATACAGGGGACGTTTACCCAGCAGGCTTAGCACTCCAACACAGCATACATCATCACCACATTAATACTCTTCTTCTGCATCTCTGATATCCTGTTGGAATTGTACTCTGTTCTGTATGCAGTAGGTAGGATAGAATACCTGTATGTCTCTAGTAATGAATTGTACTCTGTTCTGTATGCAGTATGTAGGATAGAATACCTGTATTTCTCTAGTAATGAATTGTACTCTGTTCTGTATGCAGTAGGTAGGATAGAATACCTGTATGTCTCTAGTAATGAATTGTACTCTGTTCTGAATGCAGTAGGTAGGATAGAATACCTGTATTTCTCTAGTAATGAACTTGGATAGTGCACCAGAACACAACAATATGGTTTAAATGTTGACTGCTTTATTAGGTCTTTGTCAGTCAATAACCTGTTTCTCCTACAGTGTGGATCATGGTGGAGAGTTCAGGCTGAAATCAGGGCTGAGGAAATGTAAGTCTCTTCAATCCTAATTAACTGCATATTCAGAACTACAGTAACATAGTAACTAATCAATACTTGTTCTCTACCTACAAAACAACATTTTATATGAAGATGTGGTTTGATTAAACTCTCCTTTTGTCTACAGATGCCTGTCATCTCACCCTGGACCCAAATACAGCACACCCACACCTGATACTGTCTGAGGGGAACAGGAAGGTGACACGGGTGGAGGAGAAGCAGCATTATGAAGACCCTCCAGACAGATTTGACCGTCTTCCCCAAGTTCTCTGCAGAGAAGGCTTATCTGGATCTCGTTATTACTGGGAGGTGGAGAAGGATGGTGACCGGTCTGGCATTGGTGTGGTGTACAAAGGAATGCAGAGGAAGGGAATGGAGAAGGACAGTCGGATTGGAGCCAATAGGAAGTCCTGGGGTTTATTCTGCTATCACAGTGGATATAACTTTTACCATCCTGGAGTCAACAGATCCATCCCTGGTCCTGTTTCTAACAGAGTTGGAGTGTATCTGGACTGGCCAGCTGGTACTTTGTCCTTCTATAGTGTGTCCTCCTCTGGTACCCTGACACACCTTTACACAGAACACACCACATTCACTGAACCCCTCTATCCTGGGTTTGGGGTTTATTCCTCCTCCTCAGTGACCCTGTGTCAGATAGATGACCAACACATTCAAAGGTGAGTCATAGCAATGTTTTATCATGTGTTTTCCTCTGGAATCATTCCTACAATTAGATTAGTAGTAGTGGTGTGTTTTAGTGTGTTCTGTTGAACCTACAGACAGTTAGATTAGTAGTAGTGGTTTGTTTTAATGTGTTCTGTTGGACCTACAGACAGTTAGATTAGTAGTAGTGGTGTGTTTTAATGTGTTCTGTTGGACCTACAGACAGTTAGATTAGTAGTGGTGGTGTGTTTTAATGTGTTCTGTTGGACCTACAGACAGTTAGATTATTAGTGGTGGTGTGTTTTAATGTGTTCTGTTGGACCTACAGACAGTTAGATTAGTAGTAGTGGTGTGTTTTAATGTGTTCTGTTGGACCTACAGACAGTTAGATTAGTAGTAGTGGTGTGTTTTAATGTGTTCTGTTGGACCTACAGACAGTTAGATTAGTAGTAGTGGTGTGTTTTAATGTGTTCTGTTGGACCTACAGACAGTTAGATTAGTAGTAGTGGTGTGTTTTAATGTGTTCTGTTGGACCTACAGACAGTTAGATTAGTAGTGGTGGTGTGTTTTAATGTGTTCTGTTGGACCTACAGACAGTTAGATTAGTAGTAGTGGTGTGTTTTAATGTGTTCTGTTGGACCTACAGACAGTTAGATTAGTGGTGGTGGTGTGTTTTAATGTGTTCTGTTGGACCTACAGACAGTTAGATTAGTAGTAGTGGTGTGTTTTAATGTGTTCTGTTGGATGTACAGATGTTTCCTCTCCTATGTCTCACTGTAGTGTCAGTTTCACTCTAACCACAAGAGTGCATCAGAACCTGTTAAAATGATACCTGGTGACATCACGTCTCTAGGGGCTTTCATCAAGATAAGCAATGTCACCTGTAATGTCACCATCAGTATTGACTTCATGGAAGTTGACATAGTGTTATGTCACATTTGGCAATGCACCCTACATAGGGAGTGGTTCTGTCACCCTTTATACACCCTTTGTATTGCTTATGAAGACTGTATGTATGCTATATAAAGCCTTTATAAGTTGTATTTAGTTTCATCACAGTCTATCCATCTGCTTTCCCAACACCAGAGACCATGGTGGAGAGTGTTGTATCAAGCCTGGACCTGAGAACACCAGAGACCAGATATGTGAGTGTTAACTGATAATTGTTTTAAAATCAAAATACGATTAAAGCGTTCTTGAATCCCAGGCAAGGAACACAATCATGATCTATTTGGTCAAAACAAACTTAAAGGTAGAGTCAGCAATATGATGTAGATGCACAAAGTAAACATCATAGTGGGTAAACTTCTACAACAACTAAGAGCGTTGGAGCGCGATGCTAAACTCCTCTGTTTTGGTCCCGTGGCTACCACGCTGTAAGAGAGTGAAGAGAACCCATGCACATGGGCAGATACTGTGTGAGAGAGAAGTCAGGCATCTTGCTCATCACAATATCTGCGGTGCTGCTCGTACAACATCATTTAGCTGACTCTACCTTTAAGCTCTCATCCTGGGATCTACCAGAAATCAGGCCCCCAACATCTACAAAACATGGACCAGAACCATGTTGTTTCCTGCTTCCACAAACATTCATTAATATAACACTAATGTCAGATTATGGTATGATAATGAGTGTACATTCTGAGACTGTTGCTCACTTACATTCATTTTTATTACAAGTCTGTTTATTATTTATTCATTCATTATTACATGAGATTGTCCGTTTTAAATAACAACTACTTTTGACTTCAGGGATTCCTCAGAGCTGTAAGACTTGTGACCATGTTGAGGTAAGTCATAATGTCAATTCTCACTTTTACATACCTTCAGGAGTCAGGCACAGTCTGAAAGCCAGGTGTGTACTGACCAACCATTCATACTGGGATATAGACAGTCCTGTGTTCTGCTTTAGTAATATAAACACAGTCTGAAAGCCAGGTGTGTACTGACCAACCATTCATACTGGGATATAGACAGTCCTGTGTTCTGCTTTAGTAATATAAACACAGTCTGAAAGCCAGGTGTGTACTGACCAACCATTCATACTGGGATATAGACAGTCCTGTGTTCTGCTTTAGTAATATAAACACAGTCTGAAAGCCAGGTGTGTACTGACCAACCATTCATACTGGGATATAGACAGTCCTGTGTTCTGCTTTAGTAATATAAACACAGTCTGAAAGCCAGGTGTGTACTGACCAACCATTCATACTGGGATATAGACAGTCCTGTGTTCTGCTTGTAGGAATGCAGGATTTTAACTTCTGTCATATTTTGTCATTAGACAGTTTAATTGGATCAATCACCAGCATTCCATGTAACATTGAATAAATACATTAGATAAATTACTTTGTTCATTTAATGGGCCAGTTTCCCGGACAAAGATTAAGCCTAGTCTTGGCCCTTAAATAACTTTCTATTGAAACTTCCATTGATCATGCTTTAAGTCCAGCACTAGACTCAATCTGTGTCCAGGAAACTGGCCCCTTATGTATAACTGACATGCTTGTCCTTGTTCAGGACTCCACACACTGGCTTCCGATTGAACCCTTGACTTCCACTGTCCAGGAAGTGACAATGTTCAGGTAAAATAACTACTTTTAACATTTCATTCCACTTGCTAGTTTATTTCCCCATTACCTTTGGAAATAGTCTTCTAATCCAACCTCTCTATTTGACGATTGACCCTCTCTACCATATCTTGTTGTTGCCCTCAGGCACAGGACACCCAAAGGGCGTTATGAGTGCACAGTGTCTGGGCTCCGCTGGGTGTGTGACAGAGATGTCATTCTGAAGTATCACTTCAGGAACTGGGATCCCTACAGTCAACTTCTGAAAGACATGCAGTACGGACAAGGTGGTCCATTGCTGGACATCACTATGGAGTTAGGTGAACTGGAGGAAGTTCATCTGCCACACTTTGTCTGTTTAGGTAAAACCATATAGACATAGTATTCAGAAAGACATTTCCATGTAACTGAGTTTCACTTCCTGAATGAATGAATGAATATTCTGAGAGTTTGAGTTTACTGTGATCTGATACTGCATATTATTTGTGTTTTAGTTGGATGAATAATCCAATATTTGTTTTTCTGTCTCCTTTTTATTGTGTTGTTCAGGGACCAACCCTTCCCTGAGGAATGAGATTAAGATTCTTCATGTAGAGGAACATGGAGTGTCTGTTGAGGAAGTGCATGAGGTCACCAGATTCCATGCTAAGATTCTCCATCCCAAGTTCTCAGTTATCTCTGTTATACTGAGCTATATCTTTACGCGGAACATAGATGTCCACTGTGAGCTGATGCTCTATCTGACAGTGAAAAAGCAAACACTAATTCCACGCCTATACCTGTTCCCCAGTAACCCCAGCCAAATACAGGTGAGGTACCATTCTTTTAGAGGTGACCTTAACTAAGCAGTGATACGGTTTATGTTGACACTCATAACATGAAGATAATAGTTTGTTGCTAGTTTTCTGAATAATGTTTGAATAAGACTATACATTGACTGGCTGTGTATTTCATGCCTCGTTTCGCAGGCTGTGGAACAACAGGAAAAGTCTCAAGGGTCTTCAAGGGTTCTCATCTCAAGACCGGAGCAGGCCTTCAAACTGAATAGTTTCTTCAGACTGAACATTCCCTGTTCTACCTACATCAATCCACAGGTACAGTTTTAGTAGACTAAGAACATGAATCTGACATTTTAAGTCACATTTCTATCCATTGCTCTCTCTCACTCGATGGCTCTCAATTCAAATGGCTTTATTGGCATGGGAAACATATGTTTACATTGCAAGCAATCTCTCTCTCGCTCTCTCCATCTCTCTCCAGAAGATTCATCTCATACATAGAGACTCCACACCAAGCTTTTTCAGGGCGGTTGTGAAAATGACAGGGGTTGACATTGAGATGGAGTTATTCGGTGATGATGAGAGGATTGCATGGAAAGAAGTGGTATCACAAGGTAGGAGCATATGTCAATCATAACTTTGTACTTTTGTAACAGATGCTATTTAGAGTGATATAACCTCATTTGGTTTATCTTTCAGATGAATACATCACTGCCACCCATTCAACAAGTAAGTAAACATGAGTTACAGTGCATTCAGAAAGTATTCAGACCCCTTGAATTGTTCCACATTTTGTTACGTTACAGCTTTATTATAAAATTGATAAAATTGTTTTTTCCCCCTCATCAATCTACACAAAATACCCCATAATGACAAAGCAAAAACAGGTTTTTTAGACATTGTTGCAAATGTATATATAAAAAAAAACCTGAAATATCACATTTACATAAGTATTCAGACCATTTACTCAGTACTTTGTTGAAGCACCTTTGGCAGCGATTACAGCCTTGAGTCTTCTTGGGTATGGCGCTACAAGCTTGGCACACCTGTATTTGGGGAGTTTCTCCCATTCTTCTCTGCAGATCCTCTCAAGCTCTGTCAGGTTGGATGGGGAGCGTCGCTGCACAGCTATTTACAGGTCTCTCTAGAGATATTAGATCGGGTTCAAGTCCGGGCTCTGGCTGGGCCACTCAAGGACATTCATAGACTTGTCCCGGAGCCACTCCTGCGTTGTCTTGTCTGTGTGCTTAGGGTCGTTGTCCTGTTGGAAGGTGAACCTTCGCCCCAGTCTGAGGTCCTGAGCGCTCTGGAGCAGGTTTTCATTAAGGATCTCTCTGTACTTTGCTCCATTCATCTTTCCCTCGATCCTGACTAGTCTCCCAGTCCCTGCCGCTGAAAAACATCCCCACAGCATGATGCTGCCACCACCATGCTTCACCGTAGGGATGGTGCCAGGTTTCCTACAGACGTGACGCTTGGCATTCAGGCCAAAGAGTTCAATCTTGGTTTCATCAGACCAGAGAATCTTGTTTCTCATGGTCTGAGAGTCCTTTAGCGGGCTGTCATGTGTATTTTACTGAGGAGTAGCTTCCATCTGGCCACTCTACCATAAAGGCCTGAGTGGTGGAGTGCTGCAGAGATGGTTGTCCTTCTGGAAGGTTCTCCCATCTCCACAGAGGAGCTCTGGAGCTCTTTCAGAGTGACCATCAGGTTCTTGGTCACCTCCCTGACCAAGGCCCTTCTCCCCCGATTGCTCAGTTTAGCTGGGCGGCCAGCTCTAGGAAGACTCTTGGTGGTTCCAAACTTCTTCCATTTAAGAATGATGGAGACCTTCAATGCTGCAGAACTGTTTCGGTACCCCTTCCCCAGATCTGGGCCTCGACACAATCCTGTCTCGGAGCTCTACGGACAATTCCTTCGACCTCATGGCTTGGTTTTTGCTCTGACATGCACTGTCAACTGTGGGACCTTATATAGACAGGTGTGTTCCTTCCCAAACATGTCCAATCAATTATATGTACCACAGGTGGACTCCAATCAAGTTGTAGAAACATCTCAAGGATGATCAATGGAAACAGGATGCACCTGAGCTCAATTTCAAGTCTCATAGCAAAGGGTCTGAATACTTATTTCGATAAGGTATTTCTGTTTTGGAATATTTTTATTCTGTATATTTGTATTCTTCCGTTCACTCTGTCATTTAAGTCATTATTGTGGAGTCACTACAATGTTGTTGATCCATCCTCAGTTTTCTCCCATCACAGCCATTGAACTCTGTAACTGTTTTAAAATCACCAATGGCCTCATGGTGACATCACTAAGCAGTTTCCTTCCTGTCCTGCAGCTCAGTTCAGAAGGACGACTGCATCTTTGATGTGTCTGGGTGGTTTAATACATCACCCACAGGATAATTATTAACTTGACCATGCTTAAAGAGATATTCAATGTCTGATGTGTTATTGTTACCCATCTACCAATCACTGTCCTTCTTTATGAGGCTTTCTAAAAGATCCCTGGTCTTTGTATATAGTTGAGTCTGTGCTTGAAATGCGATACTTGACTGAGGGACCTTCCAGATGTTGAATGTATGGGGGACATGCCCACTTTGACATTAGAGTATTCTGAGTAGATTGTTGATAAAACATTTAATAAGGGCATCAATTTTCAATGACTTCTCAATAAACCTAATAGGAAAAATTATTATTTCAATTTTTTTATTTTAAATTGACTGACTTTAATTGGAATTGACCACAACCCTGGAGTCGGCTCTATACAAGAAATGACTATCAGAGGAATGATAACTGGAGAGACTGGAAGATGTAGAAACAGCTGCTGTTAACCCTAAAGCCATATTAATTTAATTGACCCCCCCTTCATTATTAACAGTCCCTGACATTCCTGCTGAGGAGTTTCTGAAGAAACACTGGGCTAAACTAATTCAGCGAACCAAAAACTCAATGCCAATAGCAGATGATCTGTGGTCAAAGAACATGATTGGTGAAGAAGAGCACTCCAGAATAACAGCTGAAACAACTGAACAGGACCGAATGAGAAAACTACTGAAAGCAGTCATCCCCAAAGGACCAGAAGTGACGGGAGCTTGTCTCAAAGCTCTCGTTGAACATGAAAACCATCTTGTTAAGGACTTGAGTGAATCTAGGTAAGACAGTTTTCATTGCTCCCTCCCTTGAATATGTGTAATGATTAAATATAGGTCAAATAAAAACACAGCTACCCAGATCAAAGAGGAACTGTTTTTCCAGAATGGAAGCATGTTTTTGTGTTTCCGTCTGTAATAAATGACTGTTATCTTATTGTAGTTACATCATAGGACCATCATCACATCATTATCTCAGGTGGAACTCCTCCTTCTCCTCCATACTTTCTGATCTCTCTCTTCCCTTCTCCTCCATTCTTTCTGATCTCTCTCTTCCCTTCTCCTCCATACTTTCTGATCTCTCTCTTCCCTTCTCCTCCCTACTTTCTGATCTCTCTCTTCCCTTTTCTTCCATACTTTCTGATCTCTCTCTTCCCTTCTCCTCCATCCTCTTTCTTGTAGAAACTAATCTGAAGACGCTGAGGCCTGTCTCCTAGTCTGTGGACTAAGACACTTCTTCACCTAATCTGAAGACGCTGAGGCCTGTCTCCTAGTCTGTGGACTAAGACACTTCTTCACCTAATCTGAAGACGCTGAGGCCTGTCTCCTAGTCTGTGGACTAAGACACTTCTTCACCTAATCTGAAGAGGCTGAGGCCTGTCTCCTAGTCTGTGGACTAAAACACTTCTTCACCTAATCTGAAGACGCTGAGGCCTGTCTCCTAGTCTGTGGACTAAGACACTTGTATTTTGTGTGTGTGTGTCTTTGTATATACTGTGTGTGAGTTGGTCTCTGATTACTGTGATTAGTTCAATGTAACGTCATATACTATACATTATAATCAGTCTGTTTTGGGTTTGCAGAATCATTGTATATCATTGGTTTTCCATCCTATCATGTTACCACACAGATGTGACTGTCTAGCTCAGCGGTTCCCAAACTTTCCCATTCTGGAGACCATCAAATCACCGTCCAAAGCTCTTGAGGACCACCATTCGCGTAGTCACTGATTTTTTTTCACATCAAATATAAATGACTAAAATGTAAATGTAAATGTAAATATATTGCAATGTAACAAAGCCTGTAAAGGTCTATTATTATTATTATTATTATAAACTAGTTGCATTGTGAAAAGGAATGTAAAATTGCTTATAATACCATTAATACTCCCAACTGTTATTATTTTAGAATAATAAAATACTACAATCTAAAAGTAATTGAGGACCACCTGCCCCACCCCTCAAGGACCACAGGTTGGGAACCACTGGTCTGGAGTCCTTCTGCCAAACCTGGTTGTTGCGTCACACTGCCCCCTCCTGGTAGCACTGCAAAACATCACCTCATTAAATAAAATCATGAAATACAAAAATGTAATTTCAGTTTTACTAGATAGAATCTTAATTTATAGGCTGAATACTTGTATTAAGTGGATGAAGACTTTACATGAACCTATGGGTGTTGAATCCTCCCACTGTGTTGAAACAGGAAGTCCATTTATAATGAAGTAGAGGAACGGGTCCACCTCTGATTGTAGATCAATGATGATAGTGATTTTTTTTAAAACTGAAATTAGTAACATTTTAGGAGGAAATGTTAGCAGACTTAGAATGTTGTTTAACAATATGAAAAAAGCAATACAGTCAATCGTCTTTATAGCACAAATAATATTATACCATCGACATTTGTTAACAGCATTAAAAGTAATAATTACTAGATAGTTGTGAGATTGATCAATATAAATGTTAGCTTGAGAGTGTTCAGCCCCATGACCACGATCAGTGCCAAGTGGTGGAATAAGGGAACTGCTTGTCAAGCGTAGAACGGGGAAAATATACTGTATGTTGAAAATGTGTTTTATTGTGAGAGTAATAATGACATTTTTTTATGTAATTATATTGACATTGTGAATTCATGCAACGTCTTGACAGGTTAAATATAATTGACCACATCGGTGCATTGGTAACGATAATAATCCATATAAAGTACAGTAATTTGTTAAATTAGAGGTACGTGTGAAAGTGAAACTATTGTGTAAATCCTATAGAAGACTGAGATAATGGAAATCCAATGAGAGATGGCTGATCTGCTCTGTTGGAAGATCTGGCACCGCTGCATTTCACAGAGAGCACGTTTTTAGAGACAGGTGGGACTTTTTAGCAGAAAGTACAGATTGGCTCATCAGATATCGTTTCCCAAAACCAATCTTATAGGATCTTTACGAGGATTTAAGACCTACTTTAGAAAGGCAAACCCATGCCATTCGGGTGCGCGTCAAAGTGTTATCCATCTTCGGGTTTTTGGCAACGGGCACTTTTCAGCCGGAGCTTGCTCCCTCGATGAGCCAATGTTTTGGATGCAATCATCAGCAAAACGTACTGTAACATACAATTTCCACCATCGCGCAACAGGTTAAGAGGGGTTTCTTTGCCATCAATGGGTTCCCAAATACGAACGGAGAAATAGACGGCCCCCACATCGCCATAAAAGCACCATCCCAAAACGAGTTCAACTAGGCTATGTGAACAGAGAAGGCTTCTACTCTTAATGAGCAGGTGATAGGTGATGTTATGTGCAAAAGACGCTACTGAATTTAGTGCCCAGGTGGAAAGCACGACTTGTTCATTCTGCAGAACAGCAATGTTGCCGATCCGCCTACAGGGGGAGCTGTTGAAGATGGATGGCGTATTGGTGAGGATTGCCTACTGCTAGTGTCAGATATTGAATACAACCAAAATGTTTTATTTGTCTCACTCAGTTGTGGTTTGATGAGTAACAATGAGCGTTATAACTCCACGTGAAATACGCCCATCATTCACCCTTCATGGTGACAATAACTACCTTATTTGCTGTATAGTTGGGAAGTATTGGAATTAGGCCCAGACAGTATATCTAAAGGAAATATCCATGGCGAACTTGATCAAATGTCTTTGAAGATGTCGATTTACTACTATCGTTGGAATGCAGTAATGTTTTGCATTCACTTTTTCCCGAACCTAAATATGCTGCACTGCACACAAATTCTGAAACATTGTCTACTCGAAAAAATAAAAATAAACGAGTTTATTGGTAGCCTACACACTTCAATACAAAAGATCATCTGTCTGTTCACCTGTTCCATTCTGCTGTATGTTATAAACCGCGCCGCGCACCCTGTCATCTGCATAGAGCAAACACTTTAAATAATACCCTCTCTGATAGGCCCAATTAAATGAGAAATGCGCATGGTCATTTGTTGTATGGCTACATCGGGAATATGAACTCATCATGGCCAGAAAAGGTGAGGAATTTATTATGCAATGATTATGATAATGTATTATGTTTATAAATGAAATATTGTCTACGCAAGAAATGTCACATTACATCATTCAGACGTCGCCTATAAACGTTAAGGGAAAAGGTGAATCGTCTGTTCTAACGTTAAACTGCGCTTCGGATCGGATCGCATAGAGCAAAATAGGCTGCTGGAAATACTGTAGCTGATCTATTTACTACTGTGAAGTGGGTCCTATTAAATGAGAGATGGGACGAATGGTAGCCAATCCTAACTTGTTGTAGGCCTATAGGATATTTCGCGAGTATATGCTTTGTTCTGCAATAACAGGAAATATATGCCTATTTCTAATTATTTTAGAATGTAAAGATGAATGGATTTTCACTAGCAGCAAATGATTGCATCTTGTTATTATATTTAGCTAGGCCTACCGGTTGTTTTGTTCTGAATAAGAGTCTCGTCATATATTCCCCATTTGCAAAAAGCTACTTTTGCCTTCTTGATGTGCAAGACTTCAACCACTAGAAACTGTGCGCACGCATGGTCTAAAGGTTACAGGAGGATTAGCACATAGTAGAAAATCAAGTTCAGTTTTTATAAATGAAAACATTTGCGTGAAAAGTGGCACATGCATGTTTTGTGGTATATTTTGTGTGTAGGCAACGTTTATAAATGAGACCCCTGGTATTTTGCATAGAGCAAAATACTTGAAATAGCTTATCTTTACTGCTGTGAAAGTGGGTCCAATTGAGAGATGGGACGAATGGTAACCATGTAGGTCTATATGCTACCTCGTGAGTATGAAACCATCACAGAAAAGGTGAGGAATTTATTATGCAATGATCATGGAGACGAAATAAATAATAGCCTAGGAAATAGATGGCTATTTCTAATTATTTTAAATTGCAAAGATAAACGAAATACATTATCTCTCTTCTCTCTAACGGCATCTTGTTATTAACCTTTTTATTGTTGTGAATAAGCGTGTCCATCATATCCCACATTTACACAAAATACTAATGCACCAATTTGTAAGTCGCTCTGGATAAGAGCGTCTGCTAAATGACGTAAATGTAAATGTACTAATCTACTTGCCTTCTTGCAATGCAATACTTCAACCACTAGAAACTGGGAATACGCATGGTCTAAAGTTAGCAGGAAGGTGAGTGTGTCTGTCTGTCTGTCTGTCTGTCTGTCTGTCTGTCTGTCTGTCTGTCTGTCTGTGTCTGTCTGTCTGTCTGTCTGTCTGTCTGTCTGTCTCTGTCTTTCTTTCTTTCCTAAAACATGACATTTCTACCTTTTAGATTTTGTGGCGTAGAGAAAGTTAAAATATCAGACAGGGGAGGTGATATAAATAATACTCTAAGCAAAAGAGAATGTTTTTGGATTTTCACCCTCCAGACATTATTTCCTGAAGGTCGTAATGATGTAATGTCTATGTATGTTATGTTGTAAATGTGAACATGAATTAATGCCCCCATTTCAGATTACTCTGACGTATTTCTTGCGCTGTACCCAATGATTTATGAAAACTTGCTTAGTGGGTCGACGTCCTTATTGTGGTTTTACAGACGTGTTTAATACGTTTATGTACACACTGTATTAGAATATTTATGAAATGCACATTGTTATATTTGGTAGCCCTTACTTGTTTTCCCTCGACTCCAACCCTATTGGATGGTGGAACGGATGTGGGTGGAGCTATGTCTACATAAGGGTGCTAATTTTAAAAAACTCACAAAAGCTCTGATGAAGGCCTTGAGGCGGATACATGAAGCTTTTTAAAGAGCAGTGATACTATCAAGAGCAGTGATACTATCAAGAGCAGTGATACTAGCAAGAGCAGTGATACTATCAAGAGCAGTGATACTATCAAGAGCAGTGATACTATCAAGAGCAGTGATACTATCAAGAGCAGTGATACTAGCAAGAGCAGTGATACTATCAAGAGCAGTGATACTATCAAGAGCAGTGATACTATCAAGAGCAGTGATACTATCAAGAGCAGTGATAAAAAAAAGATAGCTCAGATGTGTTAGTGCCTTTAGAATTCTGTTTAACAAGTAATTTAAAAAAAAGATAACGTCCATATTATTGGACCTGACTGTACATTAATATGTTTCATATGTGTGGTCCTATTGTAATATATTCTAAATATACAGTCGTTTGGACCCACCTACTCATTCAAGGGTTTTTCTTTATTTTGACTATTTTCTACATTGTAGAATAATAGTGAAGACATCAAAACTATGAAATAACAAATATGGAATCATGTAGAAACCAAAAAAGTGTTAAACAAATCAAAATATATTTGAGATTCTTCAAATAGCCACCCTTTGCCTTGATGACAGCTTTGCACGCTCTTGGCATTCTCTCAACCAGCTTCATGAGGTAGTCACCTCGAATGCATTTCCGTTAACAGGTGTGCCTTCTTAAAAGTTAATTTGTGGAATTTATTTCCTTCTTAATGCGTTTGAGCCAATCAGTTGTGTGGTGACAAGGTAGGGGGGTATACAGAAGATAGCCCTATTTGGTAAAAGACCATGTCCATATTATGGCAAGGACAGCTCAAATAAGCAAAGAGAAACCACAGTCCATCATTACTTTAAGACATGAAGGTCAGTCAATATGGAAAATATATTATAAATATATACCACAGCATATCTTTATTGTAATATATTCTAAATACAGCATATCTTTATTGTAATATATTCTAAATATATACCACAGGATAAATGTAGTGTAGTCAGTCTGTTAAGGTGAGGTGTTGTAAATGTAGTGTCGTCACCTCTGTTAAGGTGAGGTGTTGTAAATGTAGTGTAGTCAGTCTGTTAAGGTGAGGTGTTGTAAATGTAGTGTAGTCACCTCTGTTAAGGTGAGGTGTTGTAAATGTAGTGTAGTCAGTCTGTTAAGGTGAGGTGTTGTAAATGTAGTGTAGTCAGTCTGTTAAGGTGAGGTGTTGTAAATGTAGTGTAGTCACCTCTGTTAAGGTGAGGTGTTGTAAATGTAGTGTAGTCAGTCTGTTAAGGTGAGGTGTTGTAAATGTAGTGTAGTCAGTCTGTTAAGGTGAGGTGTTGTAAATGTAGTGTAGTCAGTCTGTTAAGGTGAGGTGTTGTAAATGTAGTGTAGTCAGTCTGTTAAGGTGAGGTGTTGTAAATGTAGTGTAGTCAGTCTGTCAAAATGAGGTGTTGTAAATGTAGTGTAGTCAGTCTGTTAAGGTGAGGTGTTGTAAATGTAGTGTAGTCAGTCTGTTAAGGTGAGGTGTTGTAAATGTAGTGTAGTCAGTCTGTTAAGGTGAGGTGTTGTAAATGTAGTGTAGTCAGTCTGTTAAGGTGAGGTGTTGTAAATGTAGTGTAGTCAGTCTGTTAAGGTGAGGTGTTGTAAATGTAGTGTAGTCACCTCTGTTAAGGTGAGGTGTTGTAAATGTAGTGTAGTCAGTCTGTTAAGGTGAGGTGTTGTAAATGTAGTGACGTCACCTCTTAAGGCGAGGCGTTGTAAATGTCCCAACACATGAAGTCCATGTATAAGGAAGTAGAGGAAGAAATGGACGTTATGGGTAGAAGACAAAAACATCTGAGGTTTGTAGCTTTCTTTTTCAATTTAATGTAGAAAAGGAGGTGTTGTAAATTGAACATCACATTATCGTGATTATTATCCGCATGTCGAAACTGCGTTAGAAAGACGTGCATCGGAATTATGTATAGCTGTCACTAAAGAAAATAGTCTGTTTCGACAAGTCAGTCAAGTAAAAATGACGCGCAACAATAGCATAGAAACTAATTAAATGTTGGGATAAATCAAAGTTCAAGTTGAAAATTCTTTCTGGCGACACCGATCAGAAAGGCTGTGGTCCGTTTTGCTCAGTGTTGTACGCGTCATATAACTTGGCCAGCGCACTGTTGCGTAATGTTCCGCATCGTTGTCGGCACACCTGAATACAAGCCCGGGTGCAACGGACGAGATAAACTGTTGGCACCTCATGTGAAGTCAAGCAGTGCATGGGTGTATTCACTAAGGGCACTATTCCAACTTATGAAATGACGCCTTTCCTACGCACTGCTCATAGTTTCTATTCAGAAATATTGGAAGATGGAAAAAAAGTGTACAATAGGGGTTGAATAGGGGGGTCCTATACATTTACCCTAATTCTCAGTAATCATGGAACTGTATGAAACCGGTTCAGTCGTCGTGAACCGTGAACCAGGCTACAGGTTTAACCTGCTACGTGTGGTCTGAGTTCCATAATGATTCAAACAGGCTACATGTCCTAAATTCTTGCACAACGTTAGCCTAATGCTAACGACCCTCAGGAACAACTGACGTGACAGAGGAAAGAAAGGGAAACAGAATGGAATGATGCAAAATCTAAGCTTCAAATGGAAGAAAACGAACACTAAAGTGACAGTTATAAATGTATGTGGGTTTTACTGACGGTTGCTGTCGATAGTGGCTGATATTTAACATGATACAACTTGTAAAATAAACGGAGAAAAGGCCGGGCACAGCCTATAATTAAAACATTCCGAAGCTCATACATCAACTCGGCAGGTTCAGTCCTACAGAAGCCTAAAGCTTGGGGGTCCAAATTGCATCCACGCCTATTATGAGGTCACACCAGTAGAGGTGCGTGCGTAAAATCACTGGGGAAGACAGAAAAATACAATACAATCTATGTGTTGTAATATTTGTTTTGCTCCATAACCTGTTAATTCATATGCCTTGTGACCCTGATACACAGTAAATTTTGAAGTGTTAAAGTAACACTTAAAGAGTTAAATTTAACACTATTTCTGAGTGTATATGGTCCCACCCTGAAATAGTGTTAATTTGACTCTTTTCATAGTGTTAACATTTTAGAGTTAAATTAACTCTAAATAGAGTAAAAATTTAACACTCGCTTACACTGAATAGTGTTATTTTAATTTTACACTAAAGGTTAAATAACACTGGAGAGTGTAAATATTACCCTTGGAAGAGTTAATCATTTACTCTTCTAAAATAACAAATCAACTCTGATTGAGTTTGATTCCAGTCCAGTTTAACACTGCATGGAGTTGACACTCAAGGTTAAAATAACTCTGATAAGTGTTGATGTTACACACTATTGTGTTGATAATTGACTATCTTGCAGTGAAAAACAAGCTCAAATAGAGTCAAATTCTAACACCGTATAGTGTCACGGAAATAAATCTCAGCAGTATTCATTTTACACTTTTTTAGTGTCAAATTACACCAAATACTCCATTAAGTGAGTAAAAATCACAACTTACCACAAAATAATGCATTTCAAATTTTTATTAACAGCTCAACTATGTCAGGCTAAAATATATTAAGAATACAAATCCCTTTTTAAAACATTGACCTTAGGTTTCCATAAAATGGCAATAGGGAACAACATACAAGGAGGAATCTGTCGTTCCATACTTCATTTGAACATCAAAAGGTTTAAAGTAACACAGTTCAGTAATGTTGATCACCTTTTGAACCCTGTCTGGATGCATCCTGACCTTAAAGGCATAGTAATGGTAATCAAAACACACTGTTTCCATCAGTTTTCCACAGAGCAATACACAGTCATCTTTCACAGCAATAATTTTGATTTTACAAAATACAGGCATCTCAAATGCTACCTCAGTACAGATAATGAAGTCACGGCGGTACTCTGTACCATGATGTTTGATCCACTTGGCAGAAAACACACTGGTAGACAATACAGACCCAAATTTTAAAGCAATCTCGGGACCTTCTTTGAGCTCACTAAGTGTTACCATCTTCCCAGAACCTAAAGTTAATCTTTCCTTGCTAAAGGACTCTCGATACATTGCCATACAACTTTGGTGCTTTTTGGCTAATGTTTTTGTTACATTTTTAAAGCTTTTTAATTGCTTCTTAAAAAAATTATGTTTAGCTTCATAACGCATGCACCACATGTGCAGAACTGGGCCGATGTTTTTTATATTACGAGGGTAATGAATCATGAAGTGATGCTTTGGTAAGAGATTGATTGCAGGAAACAACTGCTTGAAGAGCTGATGATGATCAATGATTAAATGTTTGAGGTAAATGGTCATGCCTTCTGTAAGGACTGGGGAAAATACAATGTTAACAATGTGTAGAAGCAAAAGTAGAAGATGCCAGTGCTGGTCATCTGACTGTATTAAATCACCAAATAGCAAAGGCATATTACGTAATAAGCACCAAGACTGTATAGCATTCAACCCCAAATCATTACTTCCATCAAACAACTTTACTCTAGGTGGACGGTTTCGCTGCTGATTGTATCCATAGTCAAAAGCATGTATTCTACCAGCCAGTTGTTCAGCATTTAGGAAGTTTTCCTTAATGTACTGCAGGACAAGTTTGACTTCAAACTGAGCAACTCCTTCTAAAATATCGTGCATTATATCTACAGAAAAATTGTTGGCTGTATTAAAATACTGTAGTGAATTCAGCAGACAAATGCGTTTGACACCATAGATATGAGGTAGTGTAGGATCTGTTTGTAAAGTTTGACAGTGCAGTTTGTGCATCTCGATAGTTCGTAGTACAACTTTTGGATCATCTTCACAGAACACAGTTTGAAAACAATCTTTCTCAAGGAGACAGAAACGACAACAATACCTTGCCCCAAATGACTCCACAAAGCCAAATAAACCATGCAACCCAAGATTATCACCAGTGACCTGAACTATGGTACCGTGAATCACATCTTTCAATCTGGGAACTTTAAGTCCCTCTGTCTCGAGTACTTTAAGATCACTGACAAGTGGCTCAAGTATCAAATTAAAACCATAACGCTTGATGTCCTGCGCATGGAAAAGAGCACCCAAATGAATATTTATCAATGATGAATTAAAGATTGGGGGAAAATTCCTTAATGTAAAGTATATAGCACCTAATTTGTGTATACCCTTTTTAGACCCCAAGGGGTTTGCTGTTTCAAAGTCGTCATAAAATAGCTGGATCTGTATGGCATCTTTTTCTATAGAGAATAAGGGACTTTTTTTAAAATAGGCGGCATCTCTCAAGTCTGCATACACACCTTCCTTGGGCATGTGCCTGGGCTTGAACATGTCTGCAAGTTCTGGGTTTTGAAAAATGGCCTTTAGTGTTTCTAAAATAGGAATATATGCAAACTTGTCAGTTACAACGACCTGATCGTATGTCCCAGTTGTTTTGTTTCTTCTGCTGTCAAATCTTGTGCCAAGCACCTTTTCAACAGGTTCTACGATTCCCCATTTCTCTTTGAAGTGTTTATTTCGTTTAGCTTCTGAATTTAAGGGTGTGAAAGGGTTTTCCAACTTTTGCAAAGATTGTTCTATTCTGTTCTTATTTTCAGTTTCCTGTGGAGATAAGCACTGCAAAGCTGCATCTGTAGCTTGACTTTGAATCTCAAAAAACACTTCTTCCATGGAGGAAACAAAACTATTTACAGTAGATTGACTTAATCCAGCTGCTTTTAGTTGTGCAACAGCAGAGGCACACATATCTAGAGTGCTCCTGTTGGACTTTTTCAACAGAGTAGATGTGGCTACCTCGTGTTCATTAACTGTCCGTGACGTTGTAGCTGTCTCCTCTACATTAGTGGTCACTGCCTCTCCAATGCTGCTTAAATAAACATCAGGGTCAACCTGTTGGTCAATATACTCAGTGTGTTTTGTGTTTAAATGTTTCCTAAAACCAGAAAACGTACCAAACGCACAGCCACATCCAGTCTGAGCACATTTAAGCCGGAGATTTTTTCCAGACAAGTAACCGTGAACTAATCGTAAATGCCTAACAAGCATATTTGAACTCGATAACTCAGCCTGACAAACAAAACACTTCATGTTCGAGGAGAAACTTCAAGCACTAATGAAGTAACCTCGCCCTGATTTCAGCAACACGAGGGCTCTCTTTGACCTTGCCAGCATCGATGCTGTACACTGTAGTTTGGATGAAAGTGTACATGTTGTGGAGCATGGTGTTGTAGGATGTGCCAAACACAAAATGTGCCTTAAATAGTTCGTCAAAAGCAACAAGAGAAGAGGTTGACCTGCAAGGTATGGCATTCTTGTCGATAATGATGAAGAACTGGTGGATTGCATTCTTCTTAACTCCAACAGCTAGGAGATAGGGCTGAGCGCTAGTAGTGATGGCATCGAGATGCTCTTGAATGTTTGTTCCGGTCTGCGAAGACAAATGAGGGAAAACTGTAGTTAATGGCCAAGTAGTTGTAGAATATGCAGAAAGAGCCAATACACTACTCTTATTGAATATGAATATTGAATGAATACTTGTAGCCTAATATTAGGTGTTCATACCACAAATTAGAAAAAATACAAACCTTCTTGAATACCACAAGATGTTTCTCTGCTTGGGATGCGGAAACCTTTCCTGGTCTCTTCCGACCCTGAGCGGAGGGTGGAATCAGGTGTATAAGCAGTAAAACCGATGACAGATCACTGTCCCAACCTGTAACAACACAAGTTCAATGTTAACACACTTCAGTTACGTTGTTTTCTTTACAAAAGACCCCCCAGACAGACAGCAGTTCTACATCACAAGAAGTTCTCTAACTAAAACATCCACAGGGCTGAGTCAAATCTCAAAAGTTTTGTTCAATATACTGCTACAGAACGTACTCGTAAATCTTTCACAGATCCAGCTTCTTAGTATTATGTTGATATTTAAATGTTTACACATAATGTTGATATTGCAATACAACACAAAAGGTAGGCTTACAAGCATCTTACCAAAGTCAACATCCAATTCAGTGCCATCCTCAGGAGGATCAGCTGCCAGCAAGAGTTCTTCAAGCTCACTTGTGGATGGAAGCTTTCTGCATTGTTTGATGATCTTTTTCTTGAACGTGACCGGCCACCTTTCCAGAAGCTTGCTTGAGGTATCCTCTCCGAACATTAGAACAAAATCCTGTTCAACCTGGAGTGGGGTGGTGTTGGTGACAATTTCAGTTATTTGACAGCCAATCAAATTGTATTGCGTGCTAGTTTAGCTAGCTAGTATCACTACAATGTCTTACAAAACAATTCACTTGTCATAGTATTTTCAAAATAACATAATTACCAAGCTTTTGACGTCTTTAAAACGTGGAAACTCAGACAGTATGTTGCTTGACTGCTGGGGGTCGAGGATCATTTTGCGGCGATACACAAACGTCAGTTCCATTTTCTTCTTGATTGTGTCTGCATCAGCAGAATGTTTCATCAGTGAGATTGCTTTGTTGCACTCATCATCAGTCAGGGCAGTCTCTGGAACAAACTGGGATTCTCGTCTGACAGTCGGTCCTCCAGACATGTCTTCACCAGTTGATCCTTTGGCTGATTCTACACAACACGGGAAAATTTCAATCATGTCAAAAGTTTTAGTAGCCTGGCTAACTTTAATAAAGGCACACCGCTTAAGCAGTGTCCAAGGTTAATGTCTACCCGCCGTTAACATAATAAATCCATGCCACCCGCACATAGTTAGCCAGTCAAGCTAACGTAGCTAACTGTAGCTAGTTTAGCCAACTCCCCTTAGTCTTTGCTATGTTCCTGTAATATCTGAACGTTAACAAGAAGTACACAATCCCCCCTCCACGTTGTATTAACATAACTTACAATAAATCGGGCTGACATTGTCTAGTTTGAACGTTATGTTCGTCAGTTAATGTTAATTAACGTTAGCTTAATACTGCTGGCACATGGACTGGACAGAAGTCAGTCACAACATGTTAACGTTAGCCTTTTTAAAATTCGACATTTTAAGACCTAAAACCAACTAGAGTGCACTGTTAGCAACGATATAAAGTAATTCTTAAATGCTGCTTCTGTTAAAATGACAAATAATGTGTGTATAGTCGCTTAGGAGAGACTTACCGCAGTCATTCCACATGAAGAAAATGGCGCCGTGAAAATGTGTGGTCCGTTTGAGACGAGTCGTAGGTGGGCGGAGCTTTCCAGAGTACGTCTGACACTGCGTCTTTTAACACCGTACTTTTTCACCAACACTGGGCGGTATCTTACTCCAACTGTTGTAGTAATAACTCTGTAAGAGTCAATGTACTTTGACACTGCATATTTAACACTATGGAATTTACTGTGTATAGGCTTTAGGCCTAAAGGCCGAGACAATAAGAAGACACAGTGGGAGAATAAATTCAACCACACCTTTGTTTTATCGCAAAACCAGAGAGCAACTTCTGTCCGGTTAAGTCCACAAAGCATATTCTATGTAACAGACAGTTACATGACCTACATCATGGTCAAGCAAGTTAATGTTTCCGATCACTAAACAACTATTGATTTAGAACCACAGAGAGTTACCGCAAGTTGTAAATGCAGTGTAGTCACCTCTGTTAAGGTGTGTGTGTGTGTGTGTGTGTGTGTGTGTGTGTGTGTGTGTGTGTGTGTGTGTGTGTGTGTGTGTGTGTGTGTGTGTGTGTGTGTGTGTGTGTGTGTGTGTGTGTGTGTGTGTGTGTGTGTCTGTGTGTGTGTGTTAGAGAGAGAGAGACAGATCCTATGTCAATAAGCTCTAAGGTCCTATGTTACTACACAGTGTATAGAGTACGTACTCTCAAATGACACCCTTTTCCCTATATAGTGCACTACTTTTGATATTGCACCATGCTCAATCTCCACCTCTCCCTACCTCCCTCCCTCCACCCCCTCCATCCCTCCACCCTCCCTCCCATCCCCCGCACCTCTTCCTCTCTCCCCCCACCTCTCCCACACCCCTCCCTCCCCCCACCTCTCCCTCCCTCCACCTCTCCCTCTCGCCACCTCTCCCTGTCTCCTCCCTCCCTCCCTCCCTCCACCTCTTTCCCTCCCTCCACCTCGCCACCTCTCCCTCTACCTCTCCCCTCCCTCCACCTCATGTCCCAACATAGGAAGTATAAGGAAGTAGAGGAAGAAATGGACTTTACAGGTAGAAGACAAAAACATCAGAGGTCTGTAGCTTTCTTTTACAATTTAATGTAGAAAAGTGTTCTGGAGAAGTTAGGCTATCATAGAGAGACAGATGATTTAGGGGTAAGACGTCTGCAGAATTATAAAGTTAATACAATACTGATTTCAACTTTCAAGAATGATGAGTTTAGTCTTATTTATAAATCAAATCAAATTGTATTGGTCACATGCGCTGAATACAACAGGTGCAGACATTACAGTGAAATGCTTACTTACAGCCCTTAACCAACAGTGCATTTATTTTTAACAAAAAAAGTAAAAATAAAACATCAACAAAAAAAGTGTTGAGAGAAAAAAGAGCAGAAGTAAAATAAAATAACAGTAGGGAGGCTATATATACAGGGGGGTACCGGTGCAGAGTCAATGTGCGGGGGCACCGGCTAGTTGAGATAGTTGAAGTAATATGTACATGTGGGTAGAGTTAAAGTGACTATGCATAAATAATTAACAGAGTAGCAGCAGCGTAAAAAGGATGGGGTGGGGGGGCAGTGCAAATAGTCCGGGTAGCCATGATTAGCTGTTCAGGAGTCTTATGGCTTGGGGGTAGAAGCTGTTGAGAAGTCTTTTGGACCTAGACTTGGCACTCCGGTACCGCTTGCCGTGCGGTAGCAGGGAGAACAGTCTATGACTAGGGTGGCTGGAGTCTTTGACAATTGTATATTGGTGTTGATTCATATTAATTAGCCTAATCAATATGATCCAATGTGATGTGATGTTATAGGCTACAGGGCTATGAGGTAGGGTATTATTGGTAAAGGCGATTGACAGCACATTATCGTGATTATTATCCGCGTGATGAAACAACGTTAGAAGACGTGCATCGGAATTATGTAAAGATGTCACTAAATAAAGAAAATAGTCTGTTTCGACAAGTCAGTCAAGTAAAAATGACGTGCAACAATAGCATAGAAACTAAATAAATGTTGGGATAAATCAAAGTTCAAGTTGAAAATGCTTTCTGGCGACATGGATCAGAAAGGTGGTGGTCCGTTTTGATCACTGCTGTGCGCTCGATATAACTTGGCCGGCGCACCGTTGCGTAATGTTACCCACTGGTTCAATCGTTGTCGGCACACCTTTCATCTGAATACATGCCCCGGTGCAACGGACGAGATAAACTGATCGCACCTCATGTCAACTCGAGCAGTGCATGGGTGTATTCACTAAGGGCACTATTCCAATTTATGAAAATAGGCCTTTCTTATGCACGCCTTTCCTACGCACTGCTCATCGTTTCTATTCACACTTTACCTTATTAAGTTGCATAACGGGTTTTGCAGGCGTGGTTCCCTTGCGTGCGCTGAATAAATGTAATTCAACCGCTGAAAACACTCTCACATGCTGGCCAACAGATTTTCTGGTGGAGTTTTCATTAAATAGCGTTTTCAGTACATATATTTTAAGCCTTTAAGTACGGTGTACCTTTAATTAGATTTTTTTCGACAGACTAGAATACATCGAGAGAACGGGTTGAGAATATTAAAAATACTCGGATTTTGTAGATTATTTAGGCACATTTTAGGGTTAAGAAAGTATGTATGAATCATAAAAAAAACTGGTTTGGAGAACCTTTACACACGACGCAAAAAATATGCAAAATGTAAGCTACAAATTGAAGAAAACGAACACTAAAGTGACAGTTATAAATGTATGTGGGTTTTACTGACGGTGGCTCTCGATAGTGGCTGATATTTAACATGATACAACTTGTAAAATAAACGGAGAAAAGGCCGGGCATAGCCTATAATTAAAACATTCCGAAGCTCATACATCAACTCGGCAGGTTCAGTCCTACAGAAGCCTAAAGCTTGGGTGTCCAAATTGCATCCACGCCTATTATGAGGTCACACCAGTAGAGGTGCGTGCGTAAAATCACTGGGGAAGACAGAAAAATACAATACAATCTATGTGTTGTAATAATGTTTTTGCTCTATAACCTGTTAATTCATATGCCTTGTGACCCTGATATAGGCTTTAGGCCTAAAGGTCGAGACAATAAGAAGACACAGTGGGAGAATAAATTCAACCACACCTTTGTTTTTATCACAAAACCAGAGAGCAACTTCTGTCCGGTTAAGTCCACAAAGCATATTCTATGTAACAGACAGTTACATGACCTACATCATGGTCAAGGAAGTTAATGTTTCCGACATTTTCAGACCACTAAACAACTATTGATTTAGAACCACAGAGAGTTACAGCAAGTTGCAAAGAATGGTTCAATGTCCTGATTTATGTGTTTGTGCAAGTATAAAAAACATGTTGACTCACCCTACTTGTAGAGAAACGCCAATGACATCCTCCTCTCTTTCAGGTTGACAAAATGGTCTATCACTCTGTCATACAGTACACGGTCTATCACTCTGTCATACAGTACACGGTCTATCACTCTGTCATACAGTACACGGTCTATCACTCTGTCATACAGTACACGGTCTATCACTCTGTCATACAGTACACGGTCTATCACTCTGTCATACAGTACACGGTCTATCACTCTGTCATACAGTACACGGTCTATCACTCTGTCATACAGTACACGGTCTATCACTCTGTCACACAGTACACGGTCTATCACTCTGTCATACAGTACACGGTCTATCACTCTGTCATACAGTACACGGTCTATCACTCTGTCATACAGTACACGGTCTATCACTCTGTCATACAGTACACGGTCTATCACTCTGTCATACAGTACACGGTCTATCACTCTGTCATACAGTACACGGTCTATCACTCTGTCATACAGTACACGGTCTATCACTCTGTCATACAGTACATGGTCTATCACTCTGTCATACAGTACACGGTCTATCACTCTGTCATACAGTACACGGTCTATCACTCTGTCATACAGTACACGGTCTATCACTCTGTCATACTTTTTTAAATCAAAGGCCAAATGCTCGCAGGCTTCCCTTGTCTTCAATGCTACGGGCAACAATGTCATACTCGTTTGGACCAGACAGCATCAGATAGATGGCCTACACATAGAGAGACAGAGGGGCGCTGTTTAGCTCGCTCGGATGCTTTCTCCTGTGAGATACATTCAGCCTCTTGCGAATTAAAGGACAATTATGAAGCACAGAGAGACGAAAGATACATTATAGCCTGGCTTCCTTTGGTATAGAATAAATACCTGTCAGCTATTTTAACTGTCTGTAATGTCTACTTGGTAAATGTTTATAATGTCTGTCAATCTAAGCTGTAACGTCTTTTTAGTTGTGTTTACCCGAGGTAGACTAGCTGTTGTTATGGCGTCAGCTAATGGGGATCCAAGTAAAATCAAATCAAATTAACTGTGCATGTTTAAATGCAACATGAAGTCTCTGTTTGAACTTTGACCACAGACAGTAAAAATGTTGTCATTGTTAATGGTTCTTCAACAATGTTCAGAAATATTGACTGTTCTGTTATTTCTTATTGTAGCTGAGTGAGCTGTGACTTACATCTAAAATGAGTCTCTCTGGGGAGAGAGAGGAGGGGACCACTGCCTCTAAAATGAGTCTCTCTGGGGAGAGAGAGGAGGAGACCACTGCCTCTAAAATGAGTCTCTCTGGGGAGAGAGAGGAGGGGACCACTGCCTCTAAAATGACTCAAGACACCAGTTCTAAGAGGTAAGAGATGACATGTAAAATATACAGTTCTCTTAAAGATATAAAACTAAAGGGAAAGGTTTTCCCAAATTACATAAAATGTAGTTCTACATCATTCATTTAAAAGTCCCCAAATCGATTTACCAATTGCAGACTGTAGCTTTATAAAGAAACATTAGGACTTCTATGAGTTCAGCTATACACTTGTTGAAATGATGTAGATGAGGTACTGATGAGATATTGATGAGGTGATCTGCCTCCCTGTTTTGTTCAGTGTCCAGAAGCCCAGAGCAGAGTCACCTGCCCCCAGCCTGCTATCAATGAAGAGTGATCAGCCACCTGCTTTCAGCCAGGAACCATTACCAGATGACAATAAGGAAGTGGAGAGTTTGGACAGTGAGGATGCATTAAAGATCACACACAACCTTCTGGACAGAAGAAGTAAGACTGTGTTTCATACAATATTACAAAGAACGGGACAAAGGCCCCTCTAAAACACACACACACACACACACACACACACACACACACACACACACACACACACACACACACACACACACACACACACACACACACACACACACACACACACACACACACACACACACACACACACACACACACACACACACACACACACACACACACACACACACACACACACACACACACACACACAAACTTATGAGTCCCAACTCTCATTGTTTTCCTTCAGGTCAAACTCTTCTGACAGTCCAACAAGACATTAAGGCTAAACTGAAACACAAGTATCAACACATATCTGAAGGAATTAGACAACATGGAAACCAAAGTCTGTTAAAGGACATCTACACAGAGGTCTACATCACAGAGGGTGGAAGTGGAGGGGTCAATAATGAACATGAGGTGAGACAGATAGAGATGGCATCCAAGAAACAAACCACACAAGAGACACCAATCAAATACAACGACATCTTCAAGCCTTTAGCTGGACAAGACAAACCTATCAGAACTGTGCTGACAAAAGGAATCGCTGGCATTGGAAAAACAGTCTCTGTGCAGAAGGTCATCCTTGACTGGGCAGAGGGAAAAGCAAATCAGGACGTTCATTTCATGTTTCCTCTTCCTTTCCGTGATCTGAACCTGAAAAAGGACCAATACAGTCTGATGCAACTTCTTTCCCACTACTTCTCAGAGCTGAAAGAGATTGACAACATTGAAGATGGTGAAACCAAAACTGTTTTCATTTTTGATGGTCTGGATGAGTGTCGACTTCCTCTAGACTTCAAAAACAATGAGAGGTGCTGTGATGTCACGAAGCCAACCTCGGTGGACGTGCTGCTGACAAACCTCATCAAGGGGAATCTGCTTCCCTCTGCTCTCCTCTGGATAACCTCACGGCCTGCAGCAGCCAATCAGATCCCACCTGAGTATGTTGACCAGGTGACAGAGGTACGAGTGTTCAATGATCCACAGAAGGAGGAGTACTTCAGGAAGAAAATCACAGATCAGAATCTGGCCAATGAAATCATCAAACACATGAAGACATCAAGGAGCCTCCACATCATGTGCCACATGCCAGTCTTCTGTTGCATATCAGCCCCTGTCCTTGAGATGATGCTGAAAGAGGCAGAGAAGGATGAAGTCCCCAAAACTCTGACCCAGATGTACTCACACTTCACGCTCATCCAAATCATTGTGAAGAACAAGAAGTACAACAAAGCCACAGAGACAAACCCAAAGGAACTGTCTCAGTCAGACAAAGAGATGATCCTGAAACTGGCAAAGCTGGCTTTCCAACAGCTGCAGAAGGGCAACCTGATCTTCTATGAGGAGGACCTGAGAGAGTGTGGCCTTGATGTCACAGAGGCATCAGAGTACTCAGCATTGTGTACAGAGATCTTTAAAGAAGAATCTGGGCTGAACCAAGAGAAGGTCTACAGCTTTGTGCATCTGAGCATGCAGGAGTTTCTAGCAGCAGTGCATGCTTCAGAATCATGTCTGGACAAGAAGGAAAATGTTTTTTCCACCACTAGTGAGGATGAAGAGGAGGAGTCAATCCAGTTGTTTGACTTACACAGGAGAGCAGTGGACCAGGCCTTGAAGAGTGAGAATGGACACCTGGACCTGTTCCTCCGCTTCCTTCTGGGTCTCTCACTGGAGTCCAATCAGAATCTGTTACGAGGCCTTCTGACACAGACAGGAAGTACAACACAGAGCAATGAGGAAACAGTTGAGAAAACAGTCAGGTACCTTTCAGACAAGATCAAAAGGGAATCCTCACCAGAAAGGATCATCAACTTGTTCCACTGTCTGAATGAACTTGGTGCCAACTCTCTAGTTGAAGAAATGCAAACCTCCCTGCGATCAGGAACTCTTTCAGAAACAATACTAAAACCAGACCAATGTTCAGCCCTGGCCTACCTGTTACTGATGTCAGAGGAGGTGCTGGAGGAGTTTGACCTGAAGACATACACCACATCAGAGGAAGGTTATCAGAGGTTGCTGCCGGTAGTGAAAACCTGCAAGAGAGCACTGTAAGTTCTGCTATTGAGTTGATGTATACAGTATCATTATTCTGAAGGATTTGTATATCTAACAGATGATCTCCTCTCTCCAGACTGGATCGCTGTGACCTCACATATGAATCCTGTGAGACTCTGGCCTCAGCTCTGCAGACACCAAACTCCCCCCTGAGAGAACTGGACCTCAGCTACAATGACCTGGGAGACAGTCGAGTGGAGCTGCTCTGTGTTGGACTAACCAGTGCACTCTGCAACATACAGACACTAGTGTGAGTTAAATATCTTCAGTATCCACTGTGAGTGTTTATATATTATGTATGTACTATATACTGAACAAGAATATAAACGCAACAATTTGAAAGGTTTTTTGAGTTACAGTTCATATAAGGAAATCAGTCAATTGAAATAAATTCATTAGGCTCTAATCTATGGATTTCACATAAATGGGAATTCAGATATGCATCTGTTGGTCACAGATACCTTAAAAAAAAGTGTGGGTGTGTATCAGAAAACCAGTCCGTATCTGGTGTGACCACCATTTGCCTCATGCAGCGCGACACATCTCCTTCACATACAGTGGGGAAAAAAAGTATTTAGTCAGCCACCAATTGTGCAAGTTCTCCCACTTAAAAAGATGAGAGAGGCCTGTAATTTTCATCATAGGTACACGTCAACTATGACAGACAAAATGAGAAAAAAATATCCAGAAAATCACATTGTACGATTTTTTATGAATTTATTTGCAAATTATGGTGGAAAATAAGTATTTGGTCAATAACAAAAGTTTCTCAATACTTTGTTATATACCCTTTGTTGGCAATGACACAGGTCAAACGTTTTCTGTAAGTCTTCACAAGGTTTTCACACACTGTTGCTGGTATTTTGGCCCATTCCTCCATGCAGATCTCCTCTAGAGCAGTGATGTTTTGGGGCTGTCGCTGGGCAACACGGACTTTCAACTCCCTCCAAAGATTTTCTATGGGGTTGAGATCTGGAGACTGGCTAGGCCACTCCAGGACCTTGAAATGCTTCTTACGAAGCCACTCCTTCGTTGCCCGGGCGGTGTGTGTGGGATCATTGTCATGCTGAAAGACCCAGCCACGTTTCATCTTCAATGCCCTTGCTGAGGTTTTCACTCAAAATCTCACGATACATGGCCCCATTCATTCTTTCCTTTACACGGATCAGTCGTCCTGGTCCCTTTGCAGAAAAACAGCCCCAAAGCATGATGTTTCCACCTCCATGCTTCACAGTATGTATGGTGTTCTTTGGATGCAACTCAGCATTCTTTGTCCTCCAAACACGACGAGTTGAGTTTTTACCAAAAAGTTCTATTTTGGTTTCATCTGACCATATGACATTCTCCCAATCCTCTTCTGGATCATCCAAATGCACTCTAGCAAACTTCAGACGGGCCTGGACATGTACTGGCTTAAGCAGGGGGACACGTCTGGCACTGCAGGATTTGAGTCCCTGGCGGCGTAGTGTGTTACTGATGGTAGGCTTTGTTACTTTGGTCCCAGCTCTCTGCAGGTCATTCACTAGGTGTGGTTCTGGGATTTTTGCTCACCGTTCTTGTGATCATTTTGACCCCACGGGGTGAGATCTTGCGTGGAGCCCCAGATCGAGGGAGATTATCAATGGTCTTGTATGTCTTCCATTTCCTAATAATTGCTCCCACAGTTGATTTCTTCAAACCAAGCTGCTTACCTATTGCAGATCCAGTCTTCCCAGCCTGGTGCAGGTCTACAATTTTGTTTCTGGTGTCCTTTAAATAATAATAGAATAATATTAATAATTAATTAATTAATAAATAATAATAATATGCCATTTAGCAGATGCTTTTATCCAAAGCGACTTACAGTCATGCGTGCATACATTTTTGTGCATGGGTGGTCCCGGGGATCGAACCCACTACCTTAGCGTTACAAGCGCCGTGCTCTACCAGCTGAGCTACAGAGGACCTCCTTTGACAGCTCTTTGGTCTTGGCCATAGTGGAGTTTGGAGTGTGACTGTTTGCGGTTGTGGACAGGTGTCTTTTATACTGATAACAAGTTCAAACAGGTGCCATTAATACAGGTAATAAGTGGAGGACAGAGGAGCCTCTTAAAGAAGAACTTACAGGTCTATGAGAGCCAGAAATCTTGCTTGTTTGTAGGTGAACAAATACTTATTTAACACCATAATTTGCAAATAAATTCATAAAAAATCCTACAATGTGATTTTCTGGATTTCTTTTTCTCAATTTGTCTGTCATAGTTGACGTGTAACTATGATGAAAATTACAGGCCTCTCTCATCTTTTTAAGTGGGAGAACTTGCACAGTTGGTGGCTGACTAAATACTTTTTTTCCCCACTGTAGAGTTGATCAGGTTGTTGATTGTGGCCTGTGGAATGTTGTCCCACTCCTCTTCAATGGCTGTGCGATGTTGCTGAAAACTGGCGGGAACTGGAAGACGCTGTCGTACACGTCGATCCAGAGCATCCCAAACATGCATGTCTGGTGAGTATGCAGTCCATTGGAGAACTGGGACATTTTCAGCTTCCAGGAATTGTGTACAGATCCTTGCGACATGGGGCCGTGCATTATCATGCTGAAACATGAGGTGATGGCGGCGGATGAATGGCACGACAATGGGCCTCAGGATCTCGTCACGGTATCTCTGTGCATTCAAATTGCCATCGATAAAATGTGATTGTGTTCGTTGTCTGTAGCTTATGCCGGCCCATACCATAACCCCACCGCCACCATGGGGCACTCTGTTCACAACGTTGACCTCAGCAAACCGCTCGCCCACACAATCCCATCACGACACCATACACACTTTCTGCCATCTTCCCGGTACAGTTGAAACCGGGATTCATCTGTGAAGAGCACATGTCTCCAGTGTGCCAGTGGCCATCGAAGGTGAGCATTTGCCCACAGAAGTCGGTTACGACGCCGAACTGCAGTCAGGTCAAGACCCTGGTGAGGATGACGAGCACGCAGATGAGCTTCCCTGAGAAGGTTTCTGACTATTTGTGCAGAACTTTTTCGGTTGTGAAAACCCACAGTTAAATCAGCTGTCCTGGTGGCTTGTCTCAGACCATCCTGCAGGTGAAGAAGCCGGATGTGGAGGTCCTGGGCTGGCGTGGTTACACATGGTCTGCGGTTGTGAGGCCGGTAGGATGTACTGCCAAATTCTCTAAAACGATGTTGGAGGTGGTTTATGGAAGAGAAATTAACATAAAATTCTCTAGCAACAGCTCTGGTGGACATTCCTGCAGTCATCATGCCAATTGCACGCTCCCTCAAAACTTGACACAACTGTGGCATTGTGTTGTGTGACAAAACTGCACATTTCAGAGTGGCCTTTTATTGTCCCCAGCACAAGGTGCACCTGTGTAATGATCATGCAGTTTAATCAGCTTCTTGATATACCACACCTGTCAGGTGAATGGATTATCTTAACAAAATGGATTATCTTAACAAAGGAGAAATGCTCACTAACAGGGATCTAAACAAATTTATGCACAACATTTGAGAGAAATAAGCTTTTGTGCGTATGGAACATATCTGGGATCTTTTATTTAAGCTCATGAAACGTGGAACCAACACTTTACATGTTGGGTTTATATTTCTGTTCAGTATAGTTAGTATGTGTATGTTTTTAACATAATTTTAACATTTTGGGACATATCCAGAAACATACATAACATATATTAAACTAAGGTAAATATCTTGAGTGAGTTAGTATGTTTTTAACATTGGTTAATCATGTGTCCTTCTGTTATTGTCTTAATGCATCTCATTATTCTTAAAGCTTTGCATATTTAACAGTGTATCAACATATCTCCTCTCTCCAGACTGTCTGGCTGTAAACTCACATATAAATCCTGTGAGACTCTGGCCTCAGCTCTGCAGACACCAAACTCCCCCCTGAGAGAACTGAACCTCAGCTACAATGACCTGGGAGACAGAGGAGTGGAGCTGCTCTGTGATGGACTAACCAGTTCACTCTGCAACATACAGACACTAGTGTGAGTTAAATATCTTCAGTATCCACTGTGAGTGTTTATATATTATGTATGTGTATGTTTTTAACATTATTTGAACATCTTGGTAAATATGCAGAAACATACATAAAATGTGATAAATACAGTGGTGGAAAAAAGTATTTAGTCAGCCACCAATTGTGCAAGTTCTCCCACTTAAAAAGATGAGAGAGGCCTGTAATTTTCATCATAGGTACACGTCAATTATGACAGACAAATTGAGGAAAGAAAATCACATTGTAGGATTTTTTATTAATTTATTTGCAAATTATGGTGGACAATAAGTATTTGGTCACCTACAAACAAGCAAGATTTCTGGCTCTCACAGACCTGTAACTTCTTCTTTAAGAGGCTCCTCTGTCCTCCACTCGTTACCTGTATTAATGGCACCTGTTTGAACTTGTTATCAGTATAAAAGACACCTGTCCACAACCTCAAACAGTCACACTCCAAACTCCATTATGGCCAAGACCAAAGAACTGTCAAAGGACACCAGAAACAAAATTGTAGACCTGCACCAGGCTGGGAAGACTGAATCTGCAATAGGTAAGCAGCTTGGTTTGAAGAAATCAACTCTGGGAGCAATTATTAGGAAATGGAAAACATACAAGACCACTGATAATCTCCCTCGATCTGGGGCTCCACGCAAGATCTCACCCCGTGGGGTCAAAATGATCACAAGAACGGTGAGCAAAAATCCCAGAACCACACGGGGGGACCTAGTGAATGACCTGCAGAGAGCTGGGACCAAAGTAACAAAGCCTACCATCAGTAACACACTACGCCGCCAGGGACTCATATCCTGCAGTGCCAGACGTGTCCCCCTGCTTAAGCCAGTACATGTCCAGGCCCGTCTGAAGTTTGCTAGAGTGCATTTGGATGATCCAGAAGAGGATTGGGAGAATGTCATATGGTCAGATGAAACCAAAATAGAACTTTTTAGTAAAAACTCAAATCATCGTGTTTGGAGGACAAAGAATGCTGAGTTGCATCCAAAAACACCATACCTACTGTGAAGCATGGGGGTGGAAACATCATGCTTTGGGGCTGTTTTTCTGCAAAGGGACCAGGACGACTGATCCGTGTAAAGGAAAGAATGAATGGGGCCATGTATCGTATCGTGAGATTTTGAGTGAAAACCTCCTTCCATCAGCAAGGGCATTGAAGATGAAACGTGGCTGGGTCTTTCAGCCTGACAATGATCACAAACAAACCGCTCGGGCAACGAAGGAGTGGCTTCGTAAGAAGCATTTCAAGGTCCTGGAGTGGCCTAGCCAGTCTCCAGATCTCAACCCCATAGAAAATCTTTGGAGGGAGTTGAAAGTCCGTGTTGCCCAGCGACAGCCCCAAAACATCACTGCTCTAGAGGAGATCTGCATGGAGGAATGGGCCAAAATACCAGCAACAGTGTGTGAAAACCTTGTGAAGACTTACAGAAAACGTTTGACCTGTGTCATTGCCAACAAAGGGTATATAACAAAGTATTGAGACACTTTTGTTATTGACCAAATACTTATTTTCCACCATAATTTGCAAATAAATTCATTAAAAATCCTACAATGTGATTTTCTGGATTTTCTTTTTCTCATTTTGTCTGTCATAGTTGACGTGTACCTATGATGAAAATTACAGGCCTCTCTCATCTTTTTAAGTGGGAGAACTTGCACAATTGGTGGCTGACTAAATACTTTTTTCCCCACTGTATATCAAACTAAGGTTAAATATCTTGAGTGAGTTAGTATGTTTTTAACATTGGTTAATCATGTGTCCTTCTGTTATTATCTTAATGCATCTCATTATTCTTAAAGCTTTGCATATTTAACAGTGTATCAACATATCTCCTCTCTCCAGACTGTCTGGCTGTAAACTCACATATAAATCCTGTGAGACTCTGGCCTCAGCTCTGCAGACACCAAACTCCCCCCTGAGAGAACTGAACCTCAGCTACAATGACCTGGAAGACAGAGGAGTGGAGCTGCTCTGTGTAGGACTAACCAGTGCACTCTGCAACATACAGACACTAGTGTGAGTTAAATATCTTCAGTATCCACTGTGAGTGTTTATATATTATGTATGTGTATGTTTTTAACATTATTTGAACATCTTGGTCAATATGCCCTCCAGGTTCCCTTGGAGAGTTCATCAATGAGCTTGACGCCTTGATACGTTCCTTTCCTGAGGATGGCTCACCCCTCACAGTTTTGGGGGATTTCAACCTCCCTACGTCTACATTTGACTCATTTCTCTCTGCCTCCTTCTTTCCACTCCTCTCCTCTTTTGACCTCACCCTCTCACCGTCCCCCCCTACTCACAAGGCAGGCAATACGCTTGACCTCATCTTTACTAGATGCTGCTCTTCTACTAATCTCAATGCAACTCCCCTCCATGTCTCCGACCACTACTTTGTATCCTTTTCTCTCTCGCTCTCCTCCAACACTACTCACTCTGCCCCTACACAGATGGTAATGCGCCGCCGCAACCTTCGCTCTCTCTCTCCCACTACTCTCTCCTCTTCCATCCTATCATCTCTTCCCTCTGCTAAATCCTTCTCCCTCCAATCTCCTGATTCTGCCTCCTCAACCCTCCTCTCCTCCCTTTCTGCATCCTTTGACTCTCTGTGTCCCCTATCCTCCCGGCCGGCTCGGTCCTCCCCTCCAGCTCCGTGGCTTGATGACTCATTGCGAGCTCACAGAACAGAGCTCCGGGCAGCTGAGCGGAAATGGAAGAAAACTAGACTCCCTGTGGACCTGGCATCTTTTCACTCCCTCCTCTCTAGATTTTCTTCATCTGTTTCTGCTGCTAAGGCCACTTTCTACCAATCTAAATTCCAAGCATCTGCCTCTAACCCTAGGAAGCTCTTTGCCACATTCTCCTCCCTGCTGAATCCCCCCCCCCCCCCCCCTCCTCCCTCTCTGTGGATGACTTCGTCAACCACTTTGAAAAGAAGGTTGACGACATCCAATCCTCGTTTGTTAAGTCTAATGACACTGCTGGTCCTGCTCACACTGCCCTACCCTATGCTTTGACTTCTTTCTCCCCTCTCTCTCCAGACAAAATCTTGCGACTTGTGACTACAGGCCGCCCATCAACCTGCCCGCTTGACCCCATCCCCTCCTCTCTTCTCCAGACCATCTCCGGTGACCTTCTCCCCTACCTCACCTCGCTGATCAACTCATCCTTGACAGCTGGCTATGTCCCTTCCGTCTTCAAGAGAGCGAGAGTTGCACCCCTTCTCAAAAAACCAACACTTGATCCCTCTGATGTCAACAACTACAGACCAGTATCCCTTCTTTCTTTTCTTTCCAAAACTATTGAGCGTGCCGTCTTTAGCCAACTCTCTTGCTATCTCTCTCAGAATGACCTTCTTGATCCAAACCAGTCAGGTTTCAAGACTGGTCATTCAACTGAGACTGCTCTTCTCTGTGTCACGGAGGCTCTCCGCACTGCTAAAGCTAACTCTCTCTCCTCTGCTCTTGTCCTTCTAGACCTGTCTGCTGCCTTTGATACTGTGAACCATCAGATCCTCCTCTCCACCCTCTCCGAGCTGGGCATCTCCGGCGCGGCTCACTCTTGGATTGCGTCCTACCTGACCGGTCGCTCCTACCAAGTGGCGTGGCGAGAAGCTGTCTCCGCTCCACGTGCTCTCACCACTGGTGTCCCCCAGGGCTCAGTTCTAGGCCCTCTCCTATTCTCGCTATACACCAAGTCACTTGGCTCTGTCATATCCTCACATGGCCTCTCCTATCATTGCTACGCTGACGACACACAACTAATCTTCTCCTTTCCCCCTTCTGATAACCAGGTGGCGAATCGCATCTCTGCATGTCTGGCAGACCTATCAGTATGGATGACGGATCACCACCTCAAGCTGAACCTTGGCAAGACGGAGCTGCTCTTCCTCCCGGGGAAGGACTGCCCGTTCCATGATCTCGCCATCACGGTTGACAACTCCGTTGTGTCCTCCTCCCAGAGTGCGAAGAGCCTTGGCGTGACCCTGGACAACACCCTGTCGTTCTCCGCTAACATCAAGGCGGTGACCCGATCCTGCAGGTTCATGCTCTACAACATTCAGAGAGTACGACCCTGCCTTACACAGGAAGCGGCACAGGTCCTAATCCAGGCACTTGTCATCTCCCGTCTGGATTACTGCAACTCGCTGTTGGCTGGGCTCCCTGCCTGTGCCATTAAACCCCTACAACTCATCCAGAATGCCGCAGCCCGTCTGGTGTTCAACCTTCCCAAGTTCTCTCACGTCACCCCGCTCCTCCGCACACTCCACTGGCTTCCAGTTGAAGCTCGCATCTGTTACAAGTCCATGGTGCTTGCCTATGGAGCTGTGAGGGGAACGGTACCTCCGTACCTTCAGGCTCTGATCAGTCCCTACACCCAAACGAGGGCATTGCGTTCATCCACCTCTGGCCTGCTGGCTCCCCTTCCTCTGCGGAAGCATAGTTCCCGCTCAGCCCAGTCAAAACTGTTCGCTGCTCTGGCACCCCAATGGTGGAACAAGCTCCCTCACGACGCCAGGACAGCGGAGTCACTCACCACCTTCCGGAGACATCTGAAACCCCACCTCTTTAAGGAATACCTGGGATAGGATAAAGTAATCCTTCTACCCCTCCCAAAAAAATATATATATATATATATATTGTAAAGTGGTTAACCCACTGGCTATAGGGTGAATGCACCAATTTGTAAGTCGCTCTGGATAAGAGCGTCTGCTAAATGACGTAAATGTAATGCAGAAACATACATAAAATTTGATAAATACAGTGGGGGAAAAAAGTATTTAGTCAGCCACCAATTGTGCAAGTTCTCCCACTTAAAAAGATGAGAGAGGCCTGTAATTTTCATCATAGGTACACGTCAACTATGACAGACAAATTGAGGAAAGAAAATCACATTGTAGGATTTTTAATGAATTTATTTGCAAATTATGGTGGAAAATAAGTATTTGGTCACCTACAAACAAGCAAGATTTCTGGCTCTCACAGACCTGTAACTTCTTCTTTAAGAGGCTCCTCTGTCCTCCACTCGTTACCTGTATTAATGGCACCTGTTTGAACTTGTTATCAGTATAAAAGACACCTGTCCACAACCTCAAACAGTCACACTCCAAACTCCACGATGGCCAAGACCAAAGAACTGTCAAAGGACACCAGAAACAAAATTGTAGACCTGCACCAGGCTGGGAAGACTGAATCTGCAATAGGTAAGCAGCTTGGTTTGAAGAAATCAACTCTGGGAGCAATTATTAGGAAATGGAAGACATACAAGACCACTGATAATCTCCCTCGATCTGGGGCTCCACGCAAGATCTCACCCCGTGGGGTCAAAATGATCACAAGAACGGTGAGCAAAAATCCCAGAACCACACGGGGGGACCTAGTGAATGACCTGCAGAGAGCTGGGACCAAAGTAACAAAGCCTACCATCAGTAACACACTACGCCGCCAGGGACTCATATCCTGCAGTGCCAGACGTGTCCCCCTGCTTAAGCCAGTACATGTCCAGGCCCGTCTGAAGTTTGCTAGAGTGCATTTGGATGATCCAGAAGAGGATTGGGAGAATGTCATATGGTCAGATGAAACCAAAATAGAACTTTTTAGTAAAAACTAAACTCGTCGTGTTTGGAGGACAAAGAATGCTGAGTTGCATCCAAAGAACACCATACCTACTTTGAAGCATGGGGGTGGAAACATCATGCTTTGGGGCTGTTTTTCTGCAAAGGGACCAGGACGACTGATCCGTGTAAAGGAAAGAATGAATGGGGCCATGTATCGTGAGATTTTGAGTGAAAACCTCCTTCCATCAGCAAGAGCATTGAAGATGAAACGTGGCTGGGTCTTTCAGCATGACCATGATCCCAAACACACCGCCCGGGCAACGAAGGAGTGGCTTCGTAAGAAGCATTTCAAGGTCCTGGAGTGGCCTAGCCAGTCTCCAGATCTCAACCCCATAGAAAATCTTTGGAGGGAGTTGAAAGTCCGTGTTGCCCAGCGACAGCCCCAAAACATCACTGCTCTAGAGGAGATCTGCATGGAGGAATGGGCCAAAATACCAGCAACAGTGTGTGAAAACCTTGTGAAGACTTACAGAAAACGTTTGACCTGTGTCATTGCCAACAAAGGGTATATAACAAAGTATTGAGAAACTTTTGTTATTGACCAAATACTTATTTTCCACCATAATTTGCAAATAAATTCATTAAAAATCCTACAATGTGATTTTCTGGATTTTCTTTTTCTCATTTTGTCTGTCATAGTTGACGTGTACCTATGATGAAAATTACAGGCCTCTCTCATCTTTTTAAGTGGGAGAACTTGCACAATTGGTGGCTGACTAAATACTTTTTTCCCCCACTGTATATCAAACTAAGGTTAAATATCTTGAGTGAGTTTGTATGTTTTTAACATTGGTTAATCATGTGTCCTTCTGTTATTGTCTTAATGCATCTCATTATTCTTAAAGCTTTGCATATTTAACAGTGTATCAACATATCTCCTCTCTCCAGACTGTCTGGCTGTAAACTCACATATAAATCCTGTAAGACTCTGGCTTCAGCTCTGCAGACACCAAACTCCCCCCTGAGAGAACTGGACCTCAGCTACAATGACCTGGGAGACAGAGGAGTGGAGCTGCTCTGTGTTGGACTAACCAGTCCACTCTGCAACATACAGACACTAGTGTGAGTTAAATATCTTCAGTATCCACTGTGAGTGTTTATATATTATGTATGTACTGTATACTGAACAAGAATATAAATGCAACATGCAACAATTTGAAAGGTTTTACTGAGTTACCGTTCATATGAGGAAATCAGTCAATTGAAATAAATTCATTAGGCCCTAATCTATGGATTTCACATAAATGGGAATTCAGATATGCATCTGTTGGTCACAGATACCTTAAAAAATATAAGTATGGGTGTGTATCAGAAAACCAGTCCGTATCTGGTGTGACCACCATTTGCCTCATGCAGCGCGACACATCTCCTTCACAGAGTTGATCAGGCTGTTGATTGTGGCCTGTGGAATGTTGTCCCACTCCTCTTCAATGGCTGTGCGACGTTGCTGGAAACTGCCGGGAACTGGAAGACGCTGTCGTACACGTCGATCCAGAGCATCCCAAACATGCATGTCTGGTGAGTATGCAGTCCATGGAAGAACTGGGACATTTTCAGCTTCCAGGAATTGTATACAGATCCTTGCGACACGGGGCCGTGCATTATCATGCTGAAACATGAGGTGATGGCGGCAGATGAATGGCACGACAATGGGCCTCAGGATCTCGTCACGGTATCTCTGTGCATTCAAATTGCCATCGATAAAATGTGATTGTGTTCGTTGTCCGTAGCTTATGCCTGCCCATACCATAACCCCACCGCCACCATGGGGCACTCTGTTCACAACGTTGACCTCAGCAAACCGCTCGCCCACACAATGCAATCACGACGCCATAAACGCTTTCTGCCATCTTCCTGGTACAGTTGAAACCGGGATTCATCCGTGAAGAGCACATGTCTCCAGTGTGCCAGTGGCCATCGAAGGTGAGCATTTGCCCACAGAAGTTGGTTACGACGCCAAACTGCAGTCAGGTCAAGACCCTGGTGAGGATGACGAGCACGCAGATGAGCTTCCCTGAGAAGGTTTCTGACTATTTGTGCAGAAATTTTTCGGTTGTGAAAACCCACAGTTAAATCAGCTGTCCTGGTGGCTTGTCTCAGACCATCCTGCAGGTGAAGAAGCCGGATGTGGAGGTCCTGGGCTGGCGTGGTTACATGTGGTCTGCAGTTGTGAGGCCGGTTGGATGTACTGCCAAATTCTCTAAAACGATGTTGGAGGTGGTTTATGGTAGAGAAATTAACATAAAATTATCTGGCAACAGCTCTGGTGGACATTCATGCAGTCATTTACATTTACATTTAAGTCATTTAGCAACTTTCTATATTTTTACATTTTTAGTCATTTAGCAGACGCTCTTATCCAGAGCGACTTACAGGAGCAATTAGGGTTAAGTGCCTTGCTCAAGGGCACATTTACGTCATTTAGCAGACGCTCTTATCCAGAGCGACTTACAAATTGGTGCATTCACCCTATAGCCAGTGGGTTAACCACTTTACAATATATATATATATATATATATTTTTTTTTTTTTGGGAGGGGTAGAAGGATTACTTCATCCTATCCCAGGTATTCCTTAAAGAGGTGGGGTTTCAAATGTCTCCGGAAGGTGGTGAGTGACTCCGCTGTCCTGGCGTCGTGAGGGAGCTTGTTCCACCATTGGGGTGCCAGAGCAGCGAACAGTTTTGACTGGGCTGAGCGGGAACTATGCTTCCGCAGAGGAAGGGGAGCCAGCAGGCCAGAGGTGGATGAACGCAATGCCCTCGTTTGGGTGTAGGGACTGATCAGAACCTGAAGGTACGGAGGTGCCGTTCCCCTCACTGCTCCATAGGCAAGCACCATGGTCTTGTAACGGATGCGAGCTTCAACTGGAAGCCAGTGGAGTGTGCGGAGGAGGGGGGTGACGTGAGAGAACTTGGGAAGGTTGAACACCAGACGGGCTGCGGCATTCTGGATGAGTTGTAGGGGTTTAATGGCACAGGCAGGGAGCCCAGCCAACAGCGAGTTGCAGTAATCCAGACAGGAGATGACAAGTGCCTGGATTAGGACCTGTGCCGCTTCCTGTGTAAGGCAGGGTCGTACTCTCCGAATGTTGTAGAGCATGAACCTGCAGGATCGGGTCACCGCCTTGATGTTAGCGGAGAACGACAGGGTGTTGTCCAGGGTCACGCCAAGGCTCTTCGCACTCTGGGAGGAGGACACAACGGAGTTGTCAACCGTGATGGCGAGATCATGGAACGGGCAGTCCTTCCCCGGGAGGAAATGCAGCTCCGTCTTGCCAGGGTTCAGCTTGAGGTGGTGATCCGTCATCCATACTGATATGTCGGCCAGACATGCAGAGATGCGATTCGCCACCTGGTTATCAGAAGGGGGAAAGGAGAAGATTAGTTGTGTATCGTCAGCGTAGTAATGATAGGAGAGGCCATGTGAGGATATGACAGAGCCAAGTGACTTGGTGTATAGGGAGAAAAGGAGAGGGCCTAGAACTGAGCCCTGGGGGACACCAGTGGTGAGAGCACGTGGTGCGGAGACAGCTTCTCGCCACGCCACTTGGTAGGAGCGACCGGTCAGGTAGGACGCAATCCAGGAGTGAGCCGCGCCGGAGATGCCCAGCTCGGAGAGGGTGGAGAGGAGGATCTGATGGTTCACAGTATCAAAGGCAGCAGACAGGTCTAGAAGGCCAAGAGCAGAGGAGAGAGAGTTAGCTTTAGCAGTGCGGAGAGCCTCCGTGACACAGAGAAGAGCAGTCTCAGTTGAATGACCAGTCCTGAAACCTGACTGGTTTGGATCAAGAAGGTCATTCTGAGAGAGATAGCAAGAGAGTTGGCTAAAGACGGCACGCTCAATAGTTTTGGAAAGAAAAGAAAGAAGGGATACTGGTCTGTAGTTGTTGACAACTGGTCTGTAGTTGTTGACAACTCAGTCATCATGCCAATTGACTAACCCGTTCACTCTGCAACATATAGACACTAGTTTGAGTTAACTTTCTTCAGTATGAGTTATTTATGGATGTTTTAAACATTTGTTAATCATGTGCTCTTCTGCCCTCTAGTCTAGATCAGTGTGGTCTGACAGAGGGTTGCTGTTCAGATCTGGCCTCAGTCCTGAGTTCACCCAACTCACAACTGAAACAACTGGAGCTGAGAGACAATGACCTGCAGGACTCAGGAGTTACACTGCTGTCTGCTGGACTGGAGGATCCAGACTGTAAACTACACACACTGGGGTAAGTACAGCTGTTTCAGTCAGGTCGGTACTGAGCTGATTTACACTGCCCTCTGCTGGACTGGAGGATCCAGACTGTAAACTACACACACTGGGGTATGTACAGCTGTTTCAGTCAGGTCGGTACTGAGCTGAGTTACACTGCCCTCTGCTGGACTGGAGGATCCAGACTGTAAACTACACACACTGGGGTATGTACAGCTGTTTCAGTCAGGTCGGTACTGAGCTTAGTAAAACAAATACTCGGAACATCTGATGTTTCTTTAAAATGTTTGTGTCATGGACAAATGTATGGGTGTCCTACAAGATGATTGACACCAGTCCACCAACCTAGACAGCTGTTGTGTCTCTCTGTAGGCTGTCTGGCTGTCTGGTCACAGAGGAGGGCTGTGCTGCTCTGTCTTCAGCTCTGAGGTCAAACCCCTCCCACCTGAAAGAGCTGGACCTGAGCTACAATCACCCAGGAGACTCTGCAGGGGGACTGCTTTCAGCTGCTCTGGTGGATCCCACAGATAAACTGATGAAGCTGAAGTAAGTCAGAATAGATGTCCTAATAGTGTGAGCAGTGGTTGTGTCCTATGTAGTGTAGTAGGTTCAGTAACATGAGGACATGATGGTAGAATACAGGGGATGTTTACCCAGCAGGCTTAGCACTCCAACACAGCATACATCATCACCACATGAATACTCTTCTTCTGCATCTCTGATATCCTGTTGGAATTGTACTCTGTTCTGTATGCAGTAGGTAGGATAGAATACCTGTATGTCTCTAGTAATGAATTGTACTCTGTTCTGAATGCAGTAGGTAGGATATAATACCTGTATGTCTCTAGTAATGAATTGTACTCTGTTCTGAATGCAGTAGGTAGGATAGAATACCTGTATGTCTCTAGTAATGAATTGTACTCTGTTCTGTATGCAGTAGGTAGGACAGAATACCTGTATGTCTCTAGTAATGAACTTGGATAGTGCACCAGAACACAACAATATGGTTTAAATGTTGACTGCTTTATTAGGTCTTTGTCAGTCAATAACCTGTTTCTCCTACAGTGTGGATCATGGTGGAGAGTTCAGGCTGAAACCAGGGCTGAGGAAATGTAAGTCTCTTCTCTTCAATCCTAATTAACTGCATATTCAGAACTACAGTAACATAGTAACTAATCAATACTTGTTTTCTACCTACAAAACAACATTTTATATGAAGATGTGGTTTGATTAAACTCTCCTTTTGTCTACAGATGCCTGTCATCTCACCCTGGACCCAAATACAGTGGAGGAGAAGCAGCATTATGAATACCATCCAGACAGATTTTACCATCTTCCCCAAGTTCTCTGCAGAGAAGGCTTATCTGGATCTCGTTATTACTGGGAGGTGGAGAATGATGGTGACCTGGCTGTCATTGGTGTGGTGTCCAAAGGAATGAAGAGGAAGGGAGAGGAGGATGACAGTAGGATTGGAACCAATAGGAAGTCCTGGGGTTTATTATGCTTTGAATATGACTTTTACCATCCTGGAGTCAACAGATCCATCCTTGGTCCTGTTTCTAACAGAGTTGGAGTGTATCTGGACTGGCCAGCTGGTACTTTGTCCTTCTATAGTGTGTCCTCCTCTGGTACACTGACACACCTTTACACAGAACACACCACATTCACTGAACCCCTCTATCCTGGGTTTGGGTTTTGGGGTTTTTCCTCCTCCTCCTCAGTGACCCTGTGTCAGATAGATGACCAACACATTCAAAGGTGAGTCATAGCAATGTTTCATCATGTGTTTTCCTCTGGAATCATTCCTGCAATTAGATTAGTAGTGGTGTGTTTTAGTGTGTTCTGTTGGACCTACAGACAGTTAGATTAGTAGTGGTGATGTGTTTTAATGTGTTCTGTTGGACCTACAGACAGTTAGATTAGTAGTGGTGGTGTGTTTTAATGTGTTCTGTTGGACCTACAGACAGTTAGATTAGTAGTAGTGGTTTGTTTTAATGTGTTCTGTTGGACCTACAGACAGTTAGATTAGTAGTAGTGGTGTGTTTTAATGTGTTCTGTTGGACCTACAGACAGTTAGATTAGTAGTAGTGGTGTGTTTTTAATGTGTTCTGTTGGACCTACAGACAGTTAGATTAGTAGTAGTGGTGTGTTTTAATGTGTTCTGTTGGACCTACAGACATTTAGATTAGTAGTAGTGGTGTGTTTTAATGTGTTCTGTTGGACCTACAGACAGTAACTCATGATACCGGGTGACATCACGTCTCTAGGGTCTTTCATCAAGATAAGCAATGTCACAATCAGTATTGACTTCATGGAAGTTGACATAGTGTTATGTCACATTTGGCAATGCACATAGTGTTCTGTCACCCTTTATACACCCTTTGTATTGCTTATGAAGACTGTATGAATGCTATATAAAGCCTTTATAAGTTGTATTTAGTTTAATCACAGTCTATCCATCTGCTTTCCCAACACCAGAGACCATGGTGGAGAGTGTTGTATCAAGCCTGGACCTGAGAAATGTGAGTGTTAACTGATAACTGTTTTTAAATCAAAATACTTTTAAAGCGTTCATTATACTTGAGTCCCAGGCAAGGAACACAATCATGATCTATTTGGTCAAAACAAACTTAAAGGTAGAGTCAGCAATATGATGTAGATGCACAAAGTAAACATCATAGTGGGTCAATTTCTACAACAACTAAGGGCGTTGGAGCGCGATGCTAAACTCCTCTGTTTTGGTCCCGTGGCTACCACGCTGTAAGAGTGAAGAGAACCCGTGCACCTGGGCAGATACTGTGTGAGAGAGAAGTCAGGCATCTTGCTCATCACAATATCTGCGGTGCTGCTCGTACAACATCATTTAGCTGACTCTACCTTTAAGCTCTCATCCTGGGATCTACCAGAAATCAGGTCCCCAACATCTCCAAAACATGGACCAGAACCATGTTGTTTCCTGCTTCCACAAACATTCATTAATATAACACTAATGTCAGATTATTGTATGATAATGAGTGTACATTCTGAGACTGTTGCTCACTTACATTCATTTTTATTACAAGTCTGTTTAATATTTATTAATTCATTATTACATGAGATTATCCGTTTTAAATAACAACTACTTTTGACTTCAGGGATTCCTCAGAGCTGTAAGACTTGTGACCATGTTGAGGTAAGTCATAATGTAAATTCTCACTTTTACATACCTTCAGGAGTCAGGCACAGTCTGAAAGCCAGGTGTGTACTGACCAACCATTCATACTGGGATATAGACAGTCCTGTGTTCTGCTTTAGTAATATAAACACAGTCTGAAAGCCAGGTGTGTACTGACCAACCATTCATACTGGGATATAGACAGTCCTGTGTTCTGCTTTAGTAATATAAACACAGTCTGAAAGCCAGGTGTGTACTGACCAACCATTCATACTGGGATATAGACAGTCCTGTGTTCTGCTTTAGTAATATAAACACAGTCTGAAAGCCAGGTGTGTACTGACCAACCATTCATACTGGGATATAGACAGTCCTGTGTTCTGCTTTAGTAATATAAACACAGTCTGAAAGCCAGGTGTGTACTGACCAACCATTCATACTGGGATATAGACAGTCCTGTGTTCTGCTTTAGTAATATAAACACAGTCTGAAAGCCAGGTGTGTACTGACCAACCATTCATACTGGGATATAGACAGTCCTGTGTTCTGCTTTAGTAATATAAACACAGTCTGAAAGCCAGGTGTGTACTGACCAACCATTCATACTGGGATCTAGACAGTCCTGTGTTCTGCTTGTAGGAATGCAGGATTTTAACTGCTGTCATATTTTGTCATTAGACAGTTTAATTGGATCAATCACCAGCATTCCATGTAACATTGAATAAATACATTAGATAAATTACTTTGTTCATTTAATGGGCCAGTTTCCCGGACAAAGATTAAGCCTAGTCTTGGACCTTAAATAACTTTCTATTGAAACTTCCATTGATCATGCTTTAAGTCCAGCACTAGACTCAATCTGTGTCCAGGAAACTGGCCCCATATGTATAACTGACATGCTTGTCCTTGTTCAGGACTCCACACACTGGCTTCCGATTGAACCCTTGACTTCCACTGTCCAGGAAGTGACAATGTTCAGGTAAAATAACTACTTTTAACATTAAATGCCACTTGCTAGTGTATTTCCCCATTACCTTTGGGAATAGGCTTCTAATCCAACCTCTCCATTTGACGATTGACCCTCTCTACCATATCTTGTTGTTGCCCTCAGTCACAGGACACCCAAAGGGCGTTATGAGTGCACAGTGTCTGGGCTCCGCTGGGTGTGTGACAGAGATGTCATTCTGAAGTATCACTTCAGGAACTGGGAACCCTACAGTCAACTTCTGAAAGACATGCAGTACGGACAAGGTGGTCCATTGCTGGACATCACTATGGAGTTAGGTGAACTGGAGGAAGTTCATCTGCCACACTTTGTCTGTTTAGGTAAAACCATATAGACATAGTATTCAGATAGACATTTCCATGTAACTGAGTTTCACTTCCTGAATGAATAAATGAATATTCTGAGAGTTTGAGTTTACTGTGATCTGATACTGCATATTCTTTGTGTTTTAGTTGGATGAATAATACAATATTTGTCTTTCTGTCTCCTTTTTATTGTGTTGTTCAGGGACCAAACCTTCCCTGAGGAATGAGATGAAGATTCTTCATGTAGAGGAACATGGAGTGTCTGTTGAGGAAGTGCATGAGGTCACCAGATTCCATGCTAAGATTCTCCATCCCAAGTTCTCAGCTATCGCTGTTATACTGAGCTATATCTTTTTTTGGAACGTAGCTGTCCACTGTGACGTGGTCCTCTATATGGCAGTAAAAAAGGCAACAGTAATTTCACGGCTGTACATGCTCCTCAGAAACTCCAGTCAGAAAGAGGTGAGGCACCATCATTGAAGTGACAACAGTATGTTGAAACTTACTAAATGAAAGCTGATAGTTTGTTGAAAATCTATAGATTACAAAGACAACATGCAGCTCTGTGAGAAATCTATTTCTGTCTCATTCATTTGAAGAGCCAGTAGACGGCACTCTTCTCTCTGTTCGAAGGAGAACCCAATGCCCCGGGGCAGTGAAGGGGACATTGCCCCGTGTAAGGTGCTGTCTTTCGCATGGGACGTTAAACATGTTTCCTGACTCTCTGTGGTCACTAAAGATCCCATGGCACTTATCATAAGAGTAGGGCTGTTAACCCCGGTGTCCTGGCTAAATTCACTATCTGGCCCTCATACCATCACGGCCACCTAATCATCCCCAACTTCCAATTGGCTCATTCATCCCCTTTCCCCTGTAACACTTCCCGATGTCGTTGCTGTAAAATAGACTCTCTTCTCAGTCAATTACCTGGTAAAATAAGGGTAAAATAAATAAAAAATAGTGTACACATTTTTTTGATGTTGACAAAAAAGGATTGCTCAGTGAGCTGCATGTTGTGTGAATTATTAGACTACATTGTTCAGACTGACTACTACACTGCTCATTTTGTAGGCTGTTCGGGACCGGGAGAAGAATCAGGTGTCCCAAGGATATTCAGAATTGGTCCTGTCAAGTCCAAAGGGGTCCTTAAAGCTGAACAGTTGGTTTGCAGTCAAGAATCCCCATTCCACTTCCATCAATCCAGAGGTGCAGTTTTAGCAGGCTGAGGACATGAATCTGTCATATTATATATTAATAACTGGAATATCATTCTATTTCTTTCTCTCTCTCTTTCTCTGTCTGTTGTCTCAATCGTTGCACCATATGACCTTCTACAGAAGATTCAGCTGTTACCTGCAGACACCACACCAAGCTGTTGTAAGATGATTATGAGAAACACAGGGGTTGACATTGAGATGGAGTTAATCGGGGATGATGAGAGGACAGTATGGAAATCAGTGGTATCAAAAGGTAAGAAATACTATACATGAACACTATGTCAATCATAAATGTCCTTTTCTTCCAGATGCTATTAAAATGTTTTTATGATGTTTTCTCTTGTTTGTCTTTTAGATGAATACAGCAAAGACTCTCATCCAATAGGTACGTTTGTTTTTGTGGACGAGGTTTATAAAACGGGTTATAGAGCGAACGTCTCTTCAAGTTGTGATGAAGGACACTGATGAAAGTCTTCATGAGTCATGTTCAGTGGGGTGATGAAGACCTTCATGAGTCATGTTCATTGGGGTGATGAAGGTCTTCATGAGTCATGTTCAGTGGGGTGATGAAGGTCTTCATGAGTCATGTTCAGTGGGGTGATGAAGGTCTTCATGAGTCATGTTCAGTGGGGTGATGAAGGTCTTCATGAGTCATGTTCAGTGGGGTGATGAAGGTCTTCATGAGTCATGTTCAGTGGGGTGATGAAGACCTTCATGAGTCATGTTCAGTGGTGTGTAATGCTACGGAACATTCAGACAGAAACCCAGTGCCTTGCAAAAGTATCTGCATCACATTTTATTGTGTTACAAAGCGGGATTAAAAGGGATTTAATTGTCATTTAATGTCAACAATCTACACAAAATACTCTAATGTCAAAGTGGAAGAATATTTATATATATATATATATATATATATTTAGATTGATAGAAATGAAATAGCTCCCTGAGTCAATACATGTTAGAAACACCTTGGCAGCCATTACAGCTGGGAGTCTTCTTGTCTAAGTCTCTAAGAGCTTTCCACACCTGGATTGTACAATATTAGCCCATTATTCTTTTCATAATAATCTTGCCATAGATTTAAGTCAAAATGGTAACTTGGCCACTCAGGAACATTCACTGTCTTCTTGGTAAGCAACTCCAGTGTAGATGTGGCCTTGTGTTGTAGGTTATTGTCCTGCTGAAAGGTGAATTCCTCTCCCAGTGTCTGGTGAAAAGTAGACTGAAGCAAGTTTTCCTCTGGGATTTAGTCTGTGCTTAGCTGTGTCTGGGTGGTTTAATACATCACCCACAGGATAATTATTAACTTGACCATTCTTAAAGAGATAATAAATGTCTGATTTGATACTGTTACCCATCTACCAATCACTGTCCTTCTTTATGAGGCTTTCAAAAAGATCCCTGGTCTTTGTATATAGTTGAATCTGTGCTTGAAATGCAATACTTGACTGAGGGACCTTCCAGATGTTAAATGTATGGGGGACAGGCCCACTTTGACATTAGAGGATTCTGAGTAGATTGTTGATAAAACATTAATAAGGGCATCTATTTTCAATGACTTCTCAATAAACCTAATAGGAAAAATGTGTTATTTCAATTTGTTATTTTAAATTGACTGACTTTAATTGGAATTGACCACAACCCTGGAGTCAGCTCTATACAATAAATGACTATCAGAGGAATGATAACTGGAGAGACTGGAAGATGTAGAAACAGCTGCTGTTAACCCTAAAGCCATATTAATTTAATTGACCCCCCCTTCAGCATTAACAGTCCCTGACATTCCTGCTGAGGAGTTTCTGAAGAAACACTGGGCTAAACTAATTCAGCGAACCAAAAACTCAATGCCAATAGCAGATGATCTGTGGTCAAAGAACATGATTGGTGAAGAAGAGCACTCCAGAATAACAGCTGAAACAACTGAACAGGACCGAATGAGAAAACTACTGAAAGCAGTCATCCCCAAAGGACCAGAAGTGACGGGAGCTTGTCTCAAAGCTCTCGTTGAACATGAAAACCATCTTGTTAAGGACTTGAGTGAATCTAGGTAAGACAGTTTTCATTGCTCCCTCCCTTGAATATGTGTAATGATTAAAATATAGGTCAAATAAAAACACAGCTACCATAGATCAAAGAGGAACTGTTTTTCCAGAATGGAAGCATGTTTTTGTGTTTCTGTCTGTAATAAATGACTGTTATCTTATTGTAGTTACATCATAGGACCATCATCACATCATTATCTCAGGTGGAACTCCTCCTTCTCCTCCATACTTTCTGATCTCTCTCTTCCCTTCTCCTCCATACTTTCTGATCTCTCTCTTCCCTTATCCTCCATACTTTCTGAACTCTCTCTTCCCTTCTCCTCCATACTTTCTGATCTCTCTCTTCCCTTCTCCTCCATACTTTCTGATCTCTCTCTTCCCTTCTCCTCCATACTTTCTGATCTCTCTCTTCCCTTCTCCTCCGTACTTTCTGATCTCTCTCTTCCCTTCTCCTCCATACTTTCTGACCTCTCTCTTCCCTTCTCCTCCATACTTTCTGATCTCTCTCTTCCCTTCTCCTCCATACTTTCTGATCTCTCTCTTCCCTTCTCCTCCATACTTTCTGATCTCTCTCTTCCCTTCTCCTCCATCCTCTTTCTTATAGAACCTAATCTGAAGACGCTGAGGCCTGTCTCCTAGTCTGTGGACTAAGACACTTCTTCACCTAATCTGAATATGCTACAGCATGAAGCTGGCTAGTCAAAGACACTTCTTCACCTCGTCAAGCCAGTGCTACAGCATGAAGCTGGCTAGACAAAGACACTTCTTCACCTCGTCAAGCCAGTGCTACAGCATGAAGCTGGCTAGTCAAAGACACTTCTTCACCTCGTCAAGCCAGTGCTACAGCATGAAGCTGGCTAGTCAAAGACACTTCTTCACCTCGTCAAGCCAGTGCTACAGCATGAAGCTGGCTAGACAAAGACACATCTTCACCTCGTCAAGCCAGTGCTACAGCATGAAGCTGGCTAGTCAAAGACACTTCTTCACCTCGTCAAGCCAGTGCTACAGCATGAAGCTGGCTAGACAAAGACACTTCTTCACCTCGTCAACCCAGTGCTACAGCATGAAGCTGGCTAGACAAAGACACTTCTTCACCTCGTCAAGCCAGTGCTACAGCATGAAGCTGGCTAGACAAAGACACTTCTTCACCTCGTGAAGCCAGTGCTACGGAATGAAGCTGGCTAGACAAAGACACTTCTTCACCTCGTCAAGCCAGTGCTACAGCATGAAGCTGGCTAGACAAAGACACTTCTTCACCTCGTGAAGCCAGTGCTACGGAATGAAGCTGGCTAGACAAAGACACTTCTTCACCTCGTCAAGCCAGTGCTACAGCATGAAGCTGGCTAGACAAAGACACACCACCACGTTGACATCTTGACCTTCCTTAGATCCTTTATGGGATTGCAACTCACTCTGTCTGAAGGAAGGAAGGGAGGAAATGGCCTCACTAAAGGGGATACCTGAGAGGGCAGAGAAGGCACGTGACATCATCGACATGGTGTTGAGAAAAGGAACTGAGTCATGTTCCAGGATGATAAACCTTCTTGGGAAGAGGGACTCTCTGTCTTTGTACACAGCTTCAGATCTAAAGTTGTAGCCAACCCCTGGGTGTGGGGAGACCAGGCAGAATAGACAGGCAGGGTGGTTCAACATGGTCTTGGTGTCTGTTGCTTTAATTCAGGCTCCTAAAAATGTACAGAAAATGTCAACCAAACATGACCACTATAATAGCAATAAACTAACTAAAGGTCCAGCCACACAGCCTCTCTCCTTCTGCAGCCTCCTGGAGGTGTGGATCTTCTAGCAGGAGGATCAGTTAGTCCTTCACTAGGTACCTAGCTGGACCCCTATCTAGCAGGAGGGTCAGTTAGTCCTCCACTAGGTACCTAGCTGGACCCCTATCTAGCAGGAGGGTCAGTTAGTCCTTCACTAGGTACCTAGCTGGACCCCTATCTAGCAGGAGGGTCAGTTAGTCCTCCACTAGGTACCTAGCTGGACCCCTATCTAGCAGGAGGGTCAGTTAGTCCTCCACTAGGTACCTAGCTGGACCCCTATCTAGCAGGAGGGTCAGTTAGTCCTCCACTAGGTACCTAGCTGGACCCCTATCTAGCAGGAGGGTCAGTTAGTCCTCCACTAGGTACCTAGCTGGACCCCTATCTAGCAGGAGGGTCAGTTAGTCCTCCACTAGGTACCTAGCTGGACCCCTATCTAGCAGGAGGGTCAGTTAGTCCTCCACTAGGTACCTAGCTGGACCTCTATCTAGCAGGAGGGTCAGTTAGTCCTCCACTAGGTACCTAGCTGGACCCCTATCTAGCAGGAGGGTCAGTTAGTCCTCCACTAGGTACCTAGCTGGACCCCTATCTAGCAGGAGGGTCAGTTAGTCCTCCACTAGGTACCTAGCTGGACCCCTATCTAGCAGGAGGGTCAGTTAGTCCTCCACTAGGTACCTAGCTGGACCCCTATCTAGCAGGAGGATCAGTTAGTCCTCCACTAGGTACCTAGCTGGACCCCAATCTAGCAGGAGGGTCAGTTAGTCCTCCACTAGGTACCTAGCTGGACCCCTATCTAGCAGAACATGTTGATACAACTCTGTCTCTCTCACACCAACACACCTACCTACCTGATGTCTGTGTATTTTAAACTTTAGATTTTAAATTTCATTGTATACGCATTGTAAACATGTATTGTATACGCATTGTAAACATGTATTGTGATGTTATTGGAATTTACTTACTGTATTTGCATACTCACTGTGAATGTGTCCGGGAAAATGGCTCTGAGAATTTGGCATTCAACTTAAAACCACAGAAATGTATTTTATGAATATATTGTACAGTGTTGGCCTGATAGAGGTTAATGAGAGGGGCTGGATATCAACACAACCAGCTCAGTCTATCAGCAGTTTTCTCAGTGAGAGCACATTGACCATTGACAGACATAAGGAGCTGTTCAACCTCTCACCCCTTTACCAATGACTTGAGAGTGGCTGAAGGACATATAAGGAGCTGTTCAACCTCTCTCCCCTTTACCAATGACTTGAGAGTGGCTGAAGGACATATAAGGAGCTGTTCAACCTCTCACCCCTTTACCAATGACTTGAGAGTGGCTGAAGGACCAATCAGCCCCCATCTATACACAATGTTTTACTAAATGTTTTATAACGTTGTATTTTTCTATGTGTATCTACCTGCCCAGGGACTACAGCTAAATCTGGCACATTTACAGAAATGTTGATTGATGTGCAGTATCCCTGTCAAATACATGTTGTACATGTTTATTAAAAGGAATGTATTGTGACTTAGAATGTTGTTTAACAATATGGAAAAAAGCAATAAAGTCAACCGCCTTTATAGCACAAATAATATTATAGCACTGACATTTGTTAACAGCATTGAAAGTAATGATTACTAGACAGTTGTCATGGTAACAGCAGTAATACAAATAACATTATTTATGATGCTACTATTAATAATAATAATAATATTATAATAATCAATTTTAGAAAACACTCTAAAATCCCATTGTTAATTAGATTAGATGAGTTTATTAGTCACATGGAGAGGGACGCAAAATCTTGTGCTCTGGGCTCCAACAGCGCAGGTCAAAATAAATCAAATCAAATCAAGAGAAGTGAATGAGACAAGATAAAGATGATAATAATATGTAGACATTTACAACTGGATGGTGGAGGCAGGGTAAGAGTCTGTTGGGTGGTGTTGGGGGCAGGGTAAGAGTCTGTTGGGTGGTGGGGGCAGGGTAAGAGTCTGTTGGGTGGTGGTGGGGGCAGGTTAAGAGTCTGTTGGGTGGTGGGGGCAGGGTAAGAGTGTGTTGGGTGGTGGTGGGGGCAGAGTAAGAGTCTGTTGGGTGGTGGTGGGGGCAGGGTAAGAGTCTGTTGGGTGGTGGGGGCAGGGTAAGAGTCTGTTGGGTGGTGGGGGCAGGGTAAGAGTCCGTTGGGTGGTGGGGGCAGGGTAAGAGTCCGTTGGGTGGTGGGGGCAGGGTAAGAGTCTGTTGGGTGGTGTGGGCAGGGTAAGAGTCTGTTGGGGAATGGCCGGCAGGGATGTAGCTCAGTTGGTAGAGCGTGGCGTTTGCAACGCCAGGGTTGTGGATTCGATTCCCACGGGGGGCCAGTATGAAAAATAAAAAAAGAATGTATGCACTCACTAACTGTAAGTCGCTCTGGATAAGAGCGTCTGCTAAATGATTAAAATGATCATGTAAATGTTAGCTTGAGAGTGTTCAGCCCCATGACCACGACACTACCTGCCGCCCCAAAATATACTGTATGTTGAAATTATGAGAGTAATAATGACATTTTTTCAGTGCATTTGTAACGATAATAATCCATATAAAGTACAGTCATTTGTTAAATTAGAGGTACGTGTGAAAGTGAAACTATTGTGTAAATCCTATAAAAGACTGAGATAATGGAAATCCAATGAGAGATGGCTGATCTGCTCTGTTGGAAGATCTGGCACCGCTGCATTTCACAGAGAGCACGTTTTTAGAGACAGGTGGGACTTTTTTAGCAGAAAGTACAGATTGGCTCATCAGATATCGTTTCCCAAAACCAATCTTATAGGATCTTTGAGAGGATTTAAGACCTACTTTAGAAAGGCAAACCCATACCATTCGGGTGCACGTCAAAGTGTTATCCATCCTCGGGTTTTTGGCAACAGGGCACTTTTCAGCCGGAGCTTTCCGATCGGCCAGCGGCATCTCACATCCCTCGATGAGCCAATGGTTTGGATGCAATCATCAGCTAAACGTACTGTAACATACAATTCCCACCATCGCGCAACAGGTTAAGAGGGGTTTCTTTGCCATCAATGGGTTCCCAAATACGAACGGAGAAATAGACGGCCCCCACATCGCCATAAAAGAACCATCCCAAAACGAGTTCAACTAGGCTATGTGAACAGAGAAGGCTTCTACTCTTAATGAGCAGGTGATAGGTGATGTTAGGTGCAAAAGACGCTACTGAATGTGGTGGCCAGGTGGAAAGCACGACTTGTTCATTCAGCAGAACCTTTTGGTTGTATTAAATATCTGACACTAGCACCTCTATTTCAGTCTAGGAAAAGTTTTTTCTTAGCTTTTGTTGTTATTTCATTTCATTGTAAGGCTTTGTACGTTCCCCACGGACTTTAAATGGATGATTTTGACCATATCTGCTTAATTAGGGGCGTTTCTAAATGCTAAATAGCCGAAGTAATACACAAGAACTGAGGCTGAGAACAACTGGTATTTATCAATGGCGACCTCCTACGTTTGCGTCATAGGATTGGTTGATACATCATACTTTTTCTATGCATACCAACAAAATTGCGTTTATATGTTGTATTTTAAGATAGATTCGACACAATATTTATAAATTGATAAATGTGCACAAAAGCATTGAGATGTATAAACTTGGCGCATTCATGTTTGCAGTTATAAATCAGACCTGTTGTAAAACGGTGCCTGCATGAACCAGCGTTATAACTCCACCTGAGATACGCCCATCATTCACCCTTCATGGTGTCAATAACGCCCTTATTTGCTGTATAGTTGGGAAGTATTGGAATTAGGCCCAGACTGTATATCTAAAGGAAATATCCATGGCAAACTTAAAATGTCTTTGGAGGTGTTGGCAGAATGTTTAATTTTACAGTGACATTTGCTGTCGGTCTATCTGACCGTTTCTGAAAGACAAAAACACTTGCAAATTGTTGTGGACCTGTAAACAGATCGTTGGAATGCAGTAATGTTTTGCATTCACTTTTTCCCGAAACTAAATATGCTTCACTGCCCACAAATTCTGAAACATTGTCTACTCTAAAAAATAAAAATAAACGAGTTTATTGGTAGCCTACACACTTCAATCCAAAAGATCAGCTGTCTGTTCACCTGTTCCATTCTGCTGTATGTTATAAACCGCGCCGCGCACCCTGTCATCTGCATAGAGCAAACACTTTAAATAATAGCCTCTCTGATAGGCCCAATTAAATGAGAAATGCGCATGGTCATTTGTTGTATGGCTACATCGGGAATATGAACTCATCATGGCCAGAAAAGGTGAGGAATTTATTATGCAATGATTATGATAATGTATTATGTTTGTAAATGAAATATTTTCTACGCAAGAAATGTCACATTACATCATTCAGGCCTGCCTGCCTGCCTGCCTGCCTATCTGCCTGCCTGCCTATCTGCCTGCCTATCTGCCTATCTGCCTGCCTATCTGCCTGCCTATCTGCCTGCCTATCTGCCTGCCTATCTGCCTGCCTGCCTATCTGCCTGCCTGCCTATCTGCCTGCCTATCTGCCTATCTGCCTGCCTATCTGCCTGCCTGCCTATCTGCCTGCCTATCTGCCTGCCTATCTGCCTGCCTGCCTGCCTGCCTGTGTCTTCACAGTGTTCGTTGTCTCTTCCACCACCATCTTCCTGTCTACCTGTCCAGACTGTTATCTGACCCAGACTACAACCACCATCCATGGACACACCTACACCTCTCTGGAAATCTCCAGTAACAACTGAATTGAATCATATTGAATGGATTGGAATTGAATTGATTGGACTCTGTTGAATTGAATTGCATGGATTGGATTCAGTTTAATTGAATTGGATTGAACTGAATAAAATAAAGAAATGAGTCATGTAATTCACTAAATGAAGTCATATGTATTCACTATATTGACTTAATGTTCCAGGTAAGTGAAGGGAGCTCACCACTGCTGAACTGGATGACTTTAAGAGACAGGTTGACTGTCTCAACATGCCACCTGCCATGTTCATCAACCCCAAGACAGGTTTGTTGACATCTTAACCCAGTCTCTGCAGTGCAACTGACAAGTGCTGTGGCTCAAAACTGACACAGAATTGTTCTGCCTCAGAATGGCCCCTGTGTGTGAGAATTCATCATTGAAAAATATATTGAGAAAGGTTGGTAAACCAATACATAGTCAGGGTTGGGGTCAATTCCATTAAAATGTCAGTCAATTCAGGAAGTAGACTGAAATTCTAATTCCAATTCTCCTATATGCTTTTCAATTAAGACAATTTGGCATTGGAATTTGGTTAACTTTCTGAATTGACTGGAATTAAAATGAAATTGACTCAAACCATGTACATACAGTGAGGGAAAAAAGTATTTGATCCCCTGCTGATTTTGTACGTTTGCCCACTGACAAAGACATGATCAGTCTATAATTTTAATGGTAGGTTTATTTGAACAGTGAGAGACAGAATAACAAAACAAAAATCCAGAAAAACGCATGTCAAAAATGTTATTAATTGATTTGCATTTTAATGAGGGAAATAAGTATTTGACCCCTCTGCAAAACATGACTTAGTACTTGGTGGCAAAACCCTTGTTGGCAATCACAGAGGTCAGACGTTTCTTGTAGTTGGCCACCAGGTTTGCACACATCTCAGGAGGGATTTTGTTCCAATCCTCTTTGCAGATCTTCTCCAAGTCATTAAGGTTTTGAGGCTGACGTTTGGCAACTCGAACCTTCAGCTCCCTCCACAGATTTTCTATGGGATTAAGATCTGGAGACTGGCTAGGCCACTCCAGGGCCTTAATGTGCTTCTTCTTGAGCCACTCCTTTGTTGCCTTGGCCGTGTGTTTTGGGTCATTGTCATGCTGGAATACCCATCCACGACCCATTTTCAATGCCCTGGCTGAGGGAAGGAGGTTCTCACCCAAGATTTGACGGTACATGGCCCCGTCCATTGTCCCTTTGATGCGGTGAAGTTGTCCTGTCACCTTAGCAGAAAAACACCCCCAAAGCATAATGTTTCCACTGTCATAAGTTTCTGGCCATGTTATAACAGACTGTCTCATTGAGAAGGCGGATCACCTGCGTTTTACACAGGCAGCCCAATTCTGATATTTTTCCTGTTAATTGGCAAAATAAGCTGATCTGATTGGTCAAAAGCCAATGAATGAAAGAAAATAACCCAGAATTGGTCAGCCTGTGTAAACACAGCCATAGGGACCTGTAAAGTCCACACTGAAGTTGTACAACTGATGTAGGACTACAACGTGTCAGTTAGTTCATTAACAAATAATGACTTCATTTGAATGACGTTATTCTGGCTCAGCCTTTTTCAAAGCTCTCCTCCAGGGCCCCCAGGAGGTGCATGTTTTAGTTTTTGGTCCTAGAACTAACACCTTAGATTCAACTAATTAACTTTATCATCAAGCCTTTGATTGTTTTTGTATCGGGTGTGTTAGTGCTAGGGCAATTTTATTTTGTATCTACCTGCCCAGGGACTACAGTTGGAAACTAGCTAGCTGGCTAAATCTGACACCTTTACTGAAATGTTGATTGATGTGCAGTATCCCTGTCAAATACATTTCATAGATTAAATTAAAAGGAATGGAATGTTTCTATGTGTCTATCTATCTGTGTATGTGAATTTGTAAAACATGAGGAAAAAAAAAAAAAAGTGACCCTCCCCTATACCCCAAATTACCCTCACTCCTAGGACAGACCACAGCCTTTAGATATGGAGTTTTAGAAACTGTTCGTTGTTTTGTAACCATCACATGGCAACGTAGCCAGAAGGTTGTGGATTCGCAGACCACCACGGACAATGGTAGGGGTGAAGAAAAGATGGCTTTTATAAAAGGCATTTCATGCAATTCTTTGTCATTTTACATGACTGGAGACAAGCAGAATCTATTTTAATACCACAACAGAGCATGACAACGAATGAGCGCACGCTGCAGCACCGGAGACGTTTTGATTTCTATACAGGCTGTTCACCGGAGACGTTTTGATTTCTATACAGGCTGTTCACCGGAGACGTTTTGATTTCTATACAGGCTGTTCACCGGAGACGTTTTGATTTCTATACAGGCTGTTCACCGGAGACGTTTTGATTTATATTCAGGCTGTTCACCGGAGACGTTTTGATTTCTATACAGGCTGTTCACCGGAGACGTTTTGATTTCTATACAGGCTGTTCACCGGAGACGTTTTGATTTCTATACAGGCTGTTCACCGGAGACGTTTTGATTTCTATACAGGCTGTTCACCGGAGACGTTTTGATTTCTATTCAGGCTGTTCACCGGAGACGTTTTGATTTCTATACAGGCTGTTCACCGGAGACGTTTTGATTTCTATACAGGCTGTTCACCGGAGACGTTTTGATTTCTATACAGGCTGTTCACCGGAGACGTTTTGATTTCTATTCAGGCTGTTCACCGGAGACGTTTTGATTTCTATACAGGCTGTTCACCGGAGACGTTTTGATTTCTATACAGGCTGTTCACTGGAGACGTTTTGATTTCTATTCAGGCTGTTCACCGGAGACGTTTTGATTTCTACACAGGCTTTTCACCGGAGACGTTTTGATTTCTATTCAGGCTGTTCACCGGAGACGTTTTGATTTCTATTCAGGCTGTTCACCAGAGACGTTTTGATTTCTATTCAGGCTGTTCACCGGAGACGTTTTGATTTCTATTCAGGCTGTTCACCGGAGACGTTTTGATTTCTATACAGGCTGTTCACCGGAGACGTTTTGATTTCTATTCAGGCTGTTGTTAAGAAAGAGGATAGTCTAAGTTTTGGAACAGTGCTAAAGTTGTATTCCAACTGTAAAAAATTAAGTGCAACAGAACCAGTTACAACTGAACTATTTGAACATCAATGAATTTGCAAAATAAAATAATGTTGTTTAACACAGCAGCCGCGTATCATGAAGTAGGCCTTTATGCACTTGGAACTTTCTTTCATTTGGGAAACTATCATTTTCTGATTTATTCCATGATATTGTTGTTACGAAATAGATTTGTGTTGACTGTGATTAGCGCATGGGAACATTAAGCATCTGCTAAATTACCAAATTAGGCTAAACTAAGCTATAACCTAGCTAACCACATGATTCTCAAACCAAACACTGGCCAAACTCATGTTTCTAAAAGTGAATTCAAAGGCTGTGTAGAATGACTGTATAGCCTAATAAGGCATTTTTAAAGTGATATTTGTTTGATTTAATTTTATATAGCATAAATGCTAACTGTATAGGCATGATGTTGAAGTGTTGTTGTTGAAATGCTGAGCGCTCCTGCTTTAAGTGATATTTGTTTGATTTAATTTTATATAGCCTAAATGCTAACTGTATAGGCATGATGTTTAAGTGTTGTTGTTGAAATGCTGAGCGCTCCTGCTTTAAGTGATATTTGTTTGATTTAATTTTATATAGCATAAATGCTAACTGTATAGGCACGATGTTGAAGTGTTGTTGTTGAAATGCTGAGCGCTCCTGCTTTAAGTGATATTTGTTTGATTTAATTTTATATAGCATAAATGCTAACTGTATAGGCATGATGTTGAAGTGTTGTTGTTGAAATGCTGAGCGCTCCTGCTTTAAGTGATATTTGTTTGATTTAATTTTATATAGCATAAATGCTAACTGTATAGGCATGATGTTGAAGTGTTGTTGTTGAAATGCTGAGCGCTCCTGCTTTAAGTGATATTTGTTTGATTTAAATTTATATAGCATAAATGCTAACTGTATAGGCATGATGTTGAAGTGTTGTTGTTGAAATGCTGAGCGCTCCTGCTTTAAGTGATATTTGTTTGATTTAATTTTATATAGCCTAAATGCTAACTGTATAGGCATGATGTTGAAGTGTTGTTGTTGAAATGCGCTCCTGCCAGCCTGTAGCGTGTCACAAATGCTTCACAATTTATTTCAATGAGTGAATATGTAGCCCATCGGAGACAGTTTATTCATTGAATAAGAGAACAACATATTTAGTTTTGCCCGCAATAAGTACGAGTTTTAAATCAACAAGGGCTTCCCCTGTAATGTAACTAAATCAGATTGTAGCTCTAACATAGCTTGGTCAACAGTCGGCGCATAACCGTATAGTCTGCATATAGAAGAATATTACAGGATTTTAATACATAGACCAGTAGTATTTATATAAATGGTAAAGAGAGGTCAATAACTCTGATAAATAGCTTCATTATGGGGCAACAAAACATATTGTTTTTATTCATATCAATTACAGCAGTAGCGAGCTTACCTCCTGTCTTCCTTCTCATGTTCACGTACTCCCTCTCAAACTGAACAGGAAGTACCAATTTGTAAATCGCTCTGGATAAGAGCGTCTGCTAAATTACGTAAATGTAAGTAAGACTAGTCCGCGCACACAGATATTGCATTTTTTTAAAACCTTTTTTTAAATTTATTTTTTTGTTAGAAGCCTTTGACTCGCCTCCTGAAGTCCCACGGTACACAGCACATCCATTGATTAGGAAGCACACCAGGGTTTACATCAGCAAGAGCAGGGTAGGACAGGGCTCATGATTGGGATAACCTATCCATTGCACTGTGTAACACTGTATACACCATCCCAGCAGCAGTGCAAAAACTCGGAAAAGGAAGTACATTTTCTTATAAATGGAACTTGGCGCTGTTCTTCTCCGAGCATTCTCTTCCTATAGCCTTGGGCCTACAGTAGAGGCCATGGATCATGTGATTGAGACCAAGCGAAAGATCATGACCCTCCCCCATTGTGAACAATTGCGTGCATTTCGACCACTCCCTAATTTCATTAAATCATGAAATACAAAATATAAATCGACTTTTACTAGATAGAATATGAACGTATCGGCTGGATACTTGCCTTAAGTGTATGGAGACTTTACATGACCTAAATATCAATATATAATAGGCTATAAACCTATGAGTATTTTTGGTGAGCCGGTTCATTTGACTCCGTTCACATAAGAGAGCCATCATTTGGCTCCCAAATGGCTCTTCATTTAAAATGCTTAATTGCAAATCTACAATATAAAGGTCAAAAGGTAGACTACCATTACGTCAGATAGTGAAATGCGCGTTCAAATACATTTTTACCTGGATAAATTATTAGATCACCTGCTTAAAAAATAAGTTTATTTTTAACGCACTACAAACATAAGCCTGGAGCAGAATGACGCGCTCTCCCCACTATTTACTGTTTCTGCAGTAAGGATTCACCCTCTTTAGATAATTATTGTGTAACTTATCTGCGGGTGATCGTTGTTTTGAGCTCAAAAAGCACCTCCTGGCTGCATATAAATCAGGGAGAACAAATTAACGGCTCTTTCACCGATGCAATTCGATTCCCGACGTTCGCCAAAAAAGATCCGTTCACAAAGAGCCGTTCTTTCGCGAACGACCCCATCACTAGTTTGAAATAGGAAATACATGTATAAGGAAGTAGAGGACGTTGTCGTCGAGGAAACATGTTTAAGAGGTTTGTAGCGTTCTTGTACAATTTAATGTAGACTATTATTTATTGAGAAGTTATGCTATCATAAAGAGAGAGATGATTTAGGGGGGTAAGACATCCGCCAAGTTATTACAATATTGATTTCAGCTTCCGTGAATGATAATTTTGGCTAATTAACATTGGTGTTAGTGATCAGCCTAATCGATAAGATCGAATGTGATGTGAAAGGCTACAGGGCTATGATTATGGGTATTATTGTTATAGGCGATTGACAGCACATTATCGTGATAATTATCCGCGTGAAAGACTTTGGAAACGGCGCACTTTCACTTCCTGAAAGAAGACGTGCATCGGAATTATGTAAAGCTGTCCACTAAATAAAATAGTATGTCTCGTCAAGTAAAAGTGACGTGCAACAATGTGCATAGAAACTATTTAAATGTAGGGCTAAATCAAATTTTAAGTTTAAAGCTTTCTGGTGACGGATCAGAAAGGCGGTGGTCCGTTTGGCGCAGGTGCGCTCGATATAATTTACCGGCTCACGTACGCGCATTGTTAACCACAGGTTGAATCGGGCAGCACACCTTTTCTCCGAATGCAAAACCCCGGTGCCCCGGGCGAGATAAACTGATCGCACCTCAAGGGAACTCAAGCGCTGCATGGGTGTATTCACTAAACCAGGGATGGGCAACTGGCGGGCCGCGACCCACCTTTTGTAGTCCCGCGGACCAATAATAAAAGACGTTGTTTTGGAACTCAGTCTGGGTCTCAACTTGCTGTTGACCGTTAGAATAATAGAACACACGAGGTGCAATTTGGAAATGTGGTTGTGCCTCAGCAGTCACTCAATTAGCCCATGTCAGCTACATTTGTTTTTAGATTGGTAGGTTACTGAATTACAGACCGCGGGTGGGGACCATTGATCGTCAGTTATCATATTAAAAACGGCAAACATTTGCCTCCACCCTTTGGCAAAATGTGTAAAATTGCATGAAATGAGTTAGAAAATTGCGAAATATTCTCTCCGCCCTCATGGCGAAATGTGTAGAATTGCAGGAAATGAACATGAAAACTATTATGGATGTGGGTACGCAGAGACACTGCGGCACCCCATGATGAGTTCTGTTTTTTTTTGTGGCACCCACCCCCATCAAAGTTGCCCATCCCACCACTAGGGACCTACCAGAATTTGTCCAATAGAAAAGTCTTGTTGTTGAAACATTTTGCTACGGTTTGGTACGGTGTTCACTAACGAGTACACCCAAGCTCAGGCACTATCAAATGCACTTGCCAGACAAACAATATTTTCCATCATTGGACATTTTTCTGCATAAGGTAATTTCCATGTAAAAGGACCCATGAGCACCAACATGTGAAGGTCATAGGAGAATATCAAATTGGGTATCAAATGAAAGCTTAAGAGTCTGTGTTTTGGGGAAATTAGAAGGCATAGATACATTTTTCAACCATTTTCCATCTTAAAAATGATGCATAAGTAATAGGTCTTCGAAAACATCTACCAGAAAAAGTCTAAAAAGGTATTAGAAATACATCAAAACACAATAATGTTAAAGTGAAGACCCCTAATAGCCAACTAATAGCAACACTTATATTTAGTTTGGGATAAATTAGTTGCCTTCTGTAAGTTTTTAAGAAACATTGCCTTGTAATTCCGTTACCACAAAAACACACACAGTATATTTAAGATCTTTTCTAATTTCTCTTCTCATCAGGAGGGAGGATAATGAAAGTTCACAGACGTAACAAGTAAAAGTAGATCTAACAATTAGGTAGTGTTTTTACTGATATACATTTTTATTTTTGAATTATTAACTGATTAAAACTCGTAATTATGTTACCAAATCTGAACCTAAAATAATACAATAATTAAGAAACCCATTTGAAAAACTAAAACTATACTGAAACTATTATCATTGACTCCAAAACTATAATAAAATAAAAACAATCATAAACTATGTTCAGTTAGTTTTTTTTCCTTCTATACTTTGGGGCAAAAAATCTAATGAGGTTTTCAAGCTTCTGAATCTGTCTGGTAAATGCTGCCAGGAGATGGCGATGTTTCAAATAGGGCTAGCTTGTTCATCAGTAGTCTCTCTAGACCAGGGTTCTTCAATTCCGGTCCTGGAGGGCCGAAACACTTCTGTTTTTTATTTCTACCTGGTAGTTAATTGCACTCACCTGGTGTCCCAGGTCTGAATTAGCCCCTGATTAGAAGGAGAGGATGAAAAACAGAGGTGTTTCGGCCCTCCAGGACCGGAATTGAAGAACCCTGCTCTAGACAGCCTCCCACAATGTACCAATGTTCCTGCATACAAGCAAAGATTGTCTATTATATTGAGAAGATACTCAAGTGACCGCTCTAACAACGGAAATGCATGTCCTCAAAGATGGAAGGCAGGCGGGAGGATGCATGTCCTCAAAGATGGAAGGCATGCGGGAGGATGCATGTCCTCAAAGATGGAAGGCAGGCGGGAGGAGGCGAGAGCCGATGGGACCATCTAGCCAATGAGAGGGCAGATATGTGTGTGAACAACAGGCCATAGAGATAAAGGGACTCATCTTTGTATCTGTGCCATTATAGCATCTGGGACAGCATGGGCAGAGCCATTCAGGCTATCTCCATTTTAAAGTAGTACATTTTCTTCTTCTTCATTGGCTGATTGCTCCCAACTCACAGGAATCCCCATCCAGTTGACTACTTTAAAATGGTGGAAAGCCTCAAGCGCAATGTCCATGCTAAAACCGGTTATATCCCTGATGAGTCCTCTATTTCTATGGCAACAGGCACAACTCCGATGGTTTGTTTACATTTCTACCGTTGTGGCTAGATGGAGTAGGCCTACAGCTCTGTCTAGTGGTTGCGTTGGGGACAACAGTTGTTGACAAATGTAGCATTTTAGCTAAGCCTGACCCTTTTCCTAACCTTAATCTCAGTCTCCTAACCTGCTGTGTTAGTTCTCCTGACCTGCTGTGATAGTTCTCCTCCTAACCTGCTGTGTTAGTTCTCCTAACCTGCTGTGTTAGTTCTCCTAACCTGCTGTGTTAGTTCTCCTAACCTGCTGTGATAGTTCTCCTAACCTGCTGTGATAGTTCTCATCCTAACCTGCTGTGTTAGTTCTTCTAACCTGCTGTGTTAGTTCTCCTAACCTGCTGTGTTAGTTCTCCTAACCTGCTGTGTTAGTTCTCCTCCTAACCTGCTGTGTTAGTTCTCCTAACCTGCTGTGTTAGTTCTCCTCCTAACTTGCTGTGTTAGTTCTCCTCCTAACCTGCTGTGTTAGTTCTCCTCCTAACTTGCTGTGTTAGTTCTCCTCCTAACCTGCTGTGTTAGTTCTCCTCCTAACCTGCTGTGTTAGTTCTCCTAACCTGCTGTGATAGTTCTCCTAACCTGCTGTGTTAGTTCTCCTAACCTGCTGTGTTAGTTCTCCTAACCTGCTGTGTTAGTTCTCCTAACCTGCTGTGTTAGTTCTCCTAACCTGCTGTGTTAGTTCTCCTAACCTGCTGTGTTAGTTCTCCTCCTAACTTGCTGTGTTAGTTCTCCTCCTAACCTGCTGTGTTAGTTCTCCTAACCTGCTGTGTTAGTTTTCCTCCTAACCTGCTGTGTTAGTTCTCCTAACCTGCTGTGTTAGTTCTCCTAACCTGCTGTGTTAGTTCTCCTAACCTGCTGTGTTAGTTCTCCTAACCTGCTGTGTTAGTTCTCCTCCTAACCTGCTGTGTTAGTTCTCCTAACCTGCTGTGTTCATTCTCCTAACCTGCTGTGTTACTTCTCCTAACCTGCTGTGTTAGTTCTCCTCCTAACCTGCTGTGTTAGTTCTCCTCCTAACCTGCTGTGTTAGTTCTCCTAACCTGCTGTGTTACTTCTCCTAACCTGCTGTGTTAGTTCTCCTAACCTGCTGTGTTAGTTCTCCTCCTAACTTGCTGTGTTAGTTCTCCTCCTAACCTGCTGTGTTAGTTCTCCTAACCTGCTGTGTTAGTTCTCTTCCTAACCTGCTGTGTTAGTTCTCCTCCTAACCTGCTGTGATAGTTCTCCTCCTAACCTGCTGTGTTAGTTCTCCTCCTAACCTGCTGTGTTAGTTCTCCTCCTAACCTGCTGTGTTACTTCTCCTAACCTGCTGTGTTAGTTCTCCTCCTAACTTGCTGTGTTAGTTCTCCTAACCTGCTGTGTTAGTTCTCCTAACCTGCTGTGTTAGTTCTCCTCCTAACTTGCTGTGTTAGTTCTCCTAACCTGCTGTGTTCATTCTCCTAACCTGCTGTGTTAGTTCTCCTAACCTGCTGTGTTATTTCTCCTAACCTGCTGTGTTAGTTCTCCTCCTAACTTGCTATGTTAGTTCTCCTAACCTGCTGTGTTCATTCTCCTAACCTGCTGTGTTAGTTCTCCTAACCTGCTGTGTTCATTCTCCTAACCTGCTGTGTTCATTCTCCTAACCTGCTGTGTTCATTCTCCTAACCTGCTGTGTTAGTTCTCCTAACCTGCTGTGATAGTTCTCCTAACCTGCTGTGTTAGTTCTCCTAACCTGCTGTGATAGTTCTCCTAACCTGCTGTGTTAGTTCTCCTAACCTGCTGTGTTAGTTCTCCTAACCTGCTGTGTTAGTTCTCCTAACCTGCTGTGTTAGTTTGCCTCCTAACCTGCTGTGTTAGTTCTCCTAACCTGCCACGTTGTCCTTATATTGGCCAGGTACTATAGTGGCTGCTCTATCAGATTATCCATTATATTGACCAGGTACTATAGTGGCTGCTCTATCAGATTATCCATTATATTGGCCAGGTACTATAGTGGCTGCTCTATCAGATTATCCATTATATTGACCAGGTACTATAGTGGCTGCTCTATCAGATTATCCATTATATTGACCAGGTACTATAGTGGCTGCTCTATCAGATTATCCATTATATTGGCCAGGTACTATAGTGTCTGCTCTATCAGATTATCCATTATATTGACCAGGTACTATAGTGGCTGCTCTATCAGATTATCCATTATATTGACCAGGTACTATAGTGGCTGCTCTCAGATTATCCATTATATTGACCAGGTACTATAGTGGCTGCTCTATCAGATTATCCATTATATTGGCCAGGTACTATAGTGGCTGCTCTCAGATTATCCATTATATTGGCCAGTTACTATAGTGGCTGCTCTATCAGATTATCCATTATATTGGCCAGGTACTATAGTGGCTGCTCTATCAGATTATCCATTATATTGGCCAGGTACTATAGTGGCTGCTCTCAGATTATCCATTATATTGGCCAGTTACTATAGTGGCTGCTCTATCAGATTATCCATTATATTGACCAGGTACTATAGTGGCTGCTCTATCAGATTATCCATTATATTGGCCAGGTACTATAGTGGCTGCTCTATCAGATTATCCATTATATTGACCAGGTACTATAGTGGCTGCTCTCAGATTATCCATTATATTGGCCAGGTACTATAGTGGCTGCTCTATCAGATTATCCATTATATTGGCCAGGTACTATAGTGGCTGCTCTATCAGATTATCCATTATATTGACCAGGTACTATAGTGGCTGCTCTATCAGATTATCCATTATATTGACCAGGTACTATAGTGGCTGCTCTATCAGATTATCCATTATATTGGCCAGGTACTATAGTGGCTGCTCTATCAGATTATCCATTATATTGACCAGGTACTATAGTGGCTGCTCTATCAGATTATCCATTATATTGACCAGGTACTATAGTGGCTGCTCTCAGATTATCCATTATATTAGCCATGTACTATAGGGGCTGCTCTATCAGATTATCCATTATATTGACCAGGTACTATAGTGGCTGCTCTATCAGATTATCCATTATATTGACCAGGTACTATAGTGGCTGCTCTATCAGATTATCCATTATATTGGCCAGGTACTATAGTGGCTGCTCTATCAGATTATCCATTATATTGACCAGGTACTCTAGTGGCTGCTCTCAGATTATCCATTATATTGGCCAGGTACTATAGTGGCTGCTCTATCAGATTATCCATTATATTGGCCAGGTACTATAGTGGCTGCTCTATCAGATTATCCATTATATTGACCAGGTACTATAGTGGCTGCTCTCAGATTATCTATTATATTGACCAGGTACTATAGTGGCTGCTCTCAGATTATCCTTTATATTGACCAGGTACTATAGTGGCTGCTCTATCAGATTATCCATTATATTGGCCAGGTACTATAGTGGCTGCTCTATCAGATTATCCATTATATTGGCCAGGTATTATAGTGGCTGCTCTATCAGATTATCCATTATATTGACCAGGTACTATAGTGGCTGCTCTCAGATTATCCATTATATTGACCAGGTACTATAGTGGCTGCTCTATCAGATTATCCATTATATTGACCAGGTACTATAGTGGCTGCTCTCAGATTATCCATTATATTGACCAGGTACTTCAAGAATGAATCAGTATACAGTATATAATTAATTCATAGTCCAAAAATGGATGTAGCAACTAAGGATTCTAGCTTTAAAGACCCAATGCAGGCATTTTTACATCAATATCAAATCATTTCTGGTTAACAATTAATGAAGTACTTTACTGTAATAGATTTCCATTCAAATGGAGAAAAAAAATGCTTTTTTTAGCAAAAAAAACTATTTATCAAGCAAGAATTTAGGACTGTCTGCGAGTGGTCTAGGTGGGGAGGGGAACACTGAAAACTAGCTGTTTTATAGAGCTGGCCAGATTGTAGTCCTAAAAAAAATGGAAATGAGTTACCTCAGGTTCGTTCAGCTATGGTATATTTCCCTATGGGGAAAATTAATGGGAAAGAATAGGGGTTTGGGGATAAACGCTGAAAATAAGGTCAGAGGTTAACAAAGGCTTAGTAGATCAAATCAAATGTTATTTGCCGCATGCGCCGAATACATCAGGTTGTTGACCTTACAGTGAAATGCTTACTAACAAGCCCCTTAACCAACAATGCAGTTTGATATGTCTTGTTCTATGAGATATCAATCAGTTAACATGACCTTTATGAATTATGAAGCCTTTGTGTTTAAAAATAAAAATAAAAGTCTGATTTACATAAATGCTTCAAATTTCACAAAATGGCGTTAGCTGATGAAGATGATCTCATAGAACAAAACGTATAAGATCTTGTAAGCCTGTGTTTACCACAGACCTTATTGACAGCCTTTTATCCAACCACACTACATCAATTCCATTCATTTCCCCATAGGCTTTGTCCAATGAACCATGGCGGAGTTAGTACCTACATAAATACACTATTACTATTGCTCTTTATTGGTAGAGAGGTTTGTTATTGGTCCATTAACCAATGTATAATTTAAACCTAACCTGACCTATCGCCTGATGCATTACCTTATGTATTACTGCCCCCTAGTGGCAAGAAGTGGCATCCCCCCAAAAACATATTTACAGTGCAGTCGGAAAGTATTCAGACCCCTTGATTTTTTTTCTCCACATTTTGTTACTTTACAGCCTTATTCTAAAATGGATTAAATAGTCCCCCCCCCCCCCCCCCCCCCCCATCAACAATCTACACACAATACCCCATAATGACAAAGCAAAAACAGGTTTTTAGAAATGTTTGCTACTTTATAACAAATTAAAAAACGGAAATATCACATTTACAGCCTAGAGTCTTCTTGGGTATGATGCTACAAGCTTGGCACACTTGTATTTGGGGAGTTTCTCCCATTCTTCTCTGCAGATCCTCTCAAGCTCTGCCAGGTTGGATGGGGAGCGTCGCTGCACAGCTATTTTCAGGTCTCTCCAGAGATGTTCGATCAGGTTCAAGTCCGGGCTCTGGCTGGGTCACTCAAGGACATTCAGAGACTTGTCCCGAAGCCACTCCTGCTTTGTCTTGGCAGTGTGCTTAGGGTTGTTGTCCTGTTGGAAGGTGAACCTTCGCCCCAGTCTGAGGTCCTGAGCGCTCTGGAGCAGGTTTTCATCAAGGATCTCTCTGTACTTTTCTCCGTTCATCTTTCCCTCAATCCTGACTAGTCTCCCAGTCCCTGCTGCTGAAAAACATCCCCACAGCATGATGCTGCCACCACCATGCTTCACCATAGGGATGATGCCAGGTTTCCTCCAGACGTGATGCTTGGCATTCAGGACAAAGAGTTCAATCTTGGTTTCAACAGACCAGATACTCTTGTTTCTCATGGTCTGAGAGTCTTTAGGTGCCTTTTGGCAAACTCCAAGCGGGCTGTCATGTGCCTTTTACTGAGGAGTGGCTTCCGTCTGGCCTCTCTACCATAAAGGCCTGATTGGTGGAGTGCTGCAGAGATGGTTGTCCTTCTGGAAGGTTCTCCAATCTCCACAGAGAAACTCTGGAGCTCTGTCAGAGTGACCATTGGGTTCTTGGTCACCTCCCAAGTCCCTTCTCCCCCGATTGCTCAGTTTGGCCGGACCGCCAGCTCTAGGAAGAGTCTGGGTATTTCCAAACTTCTTCCATTTAAGAATGATGGAGGCCACTGTGTTCTTGGGGACCTTCAATGCTTCAGACATTTTTCGGTACCCTTCCCCGACACAATCCTTTCTCGGAGCTCTACGGACAATTCCTTCGACCTCATGGCTTGGTTTTTGCTCTGACATGCACTGTCAACTGTTGGGACCTTATATAGACAGGTGTGAGCCTTTCCAAATCATGTCCAATCAACTGAATTTACCACAGGTGGACTCCAATCAAGTTATAGAAACATCTCAAGAATGATCAATCGAAACAGGATGCACCTGAGCTCAATGTCTAGTCTCATAGCAAAGGGTCTAAATACTTATGCAAATAAGGTATTTCTGTTTTTTATTTTTAATAAATTTGCACAAAAAAAAAAAAAACTTTTCACTTTGTCATTATGGGGTATTGTGTGTAGATTGATGAGGATTTTTATTTATTTAATCCATTTTATAATAAGGCTGTAACGTAACAAAATGTTGAAAAAGTCAAGGGGTCTGAATACTTTCCAAATACACTGTAGGCACAGAGTTTCTAACCCCAGAGGCGCAACATCGAGAAAAGAGACCAAACAGACCAGGCCGGGGTTTGAGAAGTCTATGAGAGAAGTGAAAGGTTCTTCAGTAGTTGTTAATCTTCTCTAAATGTAAAGGCACACCACAGATTAGAGCCAATGTCTTCAGTAGTTGTTAATCTTCTCTAAATGTAAAGGCACAGCACAGATTAGAGCCAATGTCTTCAGTAGTTGTTAATGTGGTATCGCGTCGAATGCTGGTGGGTATTGCTGTCGATCAAAGAATCCACTTAAGCTGTATCGTGTTTTAGAGGCTTTTATTAATACCACGAGGTTACAGCATAAGTTAACAGACCCGCGGAGATCCGGAGAAGCAGTCCCAAATAAATCTCAATGCTTTCTGCCCATTCGGCGTTGTTCCTCCAGTATATATAACCTCCCAAGATGTGGGTGGCTCCCTCTACTGTCCAATCCCCATGTCTACACCACACTTCCTGTCTGTTGTATGCGGCGTTACACTAAAAACATTCCCCCTTGATACTAACATAAACATTCCATTTCTTCATAAAAAACATTTAACAAAGACATAATCTTAATACACTACATTTCCCCCCTTCGAGACGAACTAAACGTCTCGAAAACAAACAGAACAGGATTATGACTAGTAACAATTTATCTTATTGAGTATCTTTAACATTAAACCAAAAACATTCTCCTCTAGAGTGTAAATACCTTTCTATGAAATAACTGTTTATGAAGTGTGAATACATTACTATGAAATATGAACAAATCTCTATGGAGTGTAAGAGCGAAAAACTGTCCGGCAGCCATCATTTCAGATATCCATCCATCAATCAATGAACCTCTCCCTGCCTAAACTCCTGTCCCTAAACATTCACGAAATAAACAAAAACATCTAAGATCCTCACATGTATTCAATAACATCAAACATCATTCTACAAAAATTAATACCTAAAAATATGACACAATTATGTATTACACATGTCTATATGTCATTGCAAACACTGGAATGTAGTCCACTACACTTCATCTCCCTGTAGTCTCGACTTCCAATGGACTGTTGATGATGGAATCGGCCACACCCTCCTTGTTTCATCTCCTCCAGTCATATTGTCCCTTCATATTGTCTTTGTTTGAGTATTTCAATCTCCACATGTTCCCCCAAATGCTTCTGGAAGAAAAGAAAAGAAACCAAACAGTATCTTTTCCAAAAAAACACTTTCAAATTGAACATCAATATCAACTAAGAATATAGAAATGATATATAAATGATGCATGAATCACATAAACCTATTCCCCCCTTTGATTCATAAATCATACCAACATCACCCTAATATTGAAAAAAATTTGAAAAATAATCAACTCATAAAAAAAAAAAAAAAATGATATTTATCCATCAGTAGTCCATCCATCTTCCTCCAGATCAGGAACAGTCAACACCGGCATCTGAGTGTTGTCTCCAGGCATCACTCTCCAACCTATCTCAATATCATAGCTTTCTCAAAGGTCAGTAACAAATTACAAACATCACACAGTGTTATCAAAGCTGAAACTAAAATCTGACCCATCACTGCCCCTACTGGCCTAATTGATCTTGCAACCAAATCCTCTCAGATCTCCCAAACACATCCCTTATAATGCATCTATAACCCCAGTGATATTATCTGAACTATCTGGACTCAAAGTATAACTAATATTTATCACTATGATCTTCCCAAATGTTACACCATACCATGAATAAAGTCCCCCCTTCTCCCTTAAACTCATCCTTCAATGATAGGCTTGAAGACTATGACATGTCACCCTTTTAACCCTATCTCTAGCTTGTCCGGTGCTATCCCTCTTATAATGGTAAAAACCTCATATGGAAGCTTCAACGTTGACATGTAACAAAATCCTATCCATCCATAATGTAAGAATATATATTTTATCACCACAAACCCTCCAAATATCTCAAAAATCCCCATAGTCACATTGTCAGTCAAAAGCTAATCATTTAACCATCAAAGTCCTGCTCATCTTACTACCTGGTACATAAAAAAGTAACATATTTGTCCTCTCTAACCTTTTGTCCGTGCTTATCCAAAGTCATCATATAACATCACAATCTGATATTCCCATAAACATACCCTTTACCTCATATGTTTTATTAGAACAAAAACAACTTTTAGCCCTCAATGTTTCACCTGAATACTTCAGGGTTCCGTTGTTACCTAATTTTCCTTTCCCATTTAACAATTCCCATAGGGTAATTCATTTAACCAAGAACACTTAAACCTAGGCTTAAACCACTGTTCTGACAACGACATTATTTTATCTGTCAATGACTGTTGCCAATACCACAGTCATGACAAAGCATAAGACTGACCCATACCTGATAGAGGCCGCGCGACCGTCTAACATGTTTGGTGCTGGAATTCTCAACAGACATGGACCCTCAAGATTCCTCACTGATCTTACAGAATGAGTTAATCTATCTCTAATTTCCACAACAGAAGAACAAGCGGTACTGATCAGATACCTCTCCTTGTCTGTCATCAAAATCAAAGATCTCATCCTGTCCTCCATGATGAATCTATATTCTCTCTACTACTATCTGTTCTCCTATTTTAACCCCATTCGTACTATCATTGACAGCACTCTCCATCCGTAACATAACCCATGAGTCTAAAATTCCCCATTTAATTTCAGAAAAGTTGTTGTCGATGTCATACTCCCTCTTTTGCTATTGCCATCGTATCATTAATCCCTTCCAAAGTTACCATTAAAGTAGTTGACTTAATTGCTGTATCAACCCTAATTACTTCTAGTGCAAAAGTTCCCATTATCCTCTGTGTATTATCTACTGTTGGAGTGACTACTATAATCTACTCTTCCTGAACTCCCTCGGTGACTGTGGAACTTCAACAGATTTCAAATCTTCCATTATAGGCATCACTTTACGAATTACATAGCCCTTTAACCAATAATTCTTAACCGGAACAAATTCTAATGCTTGCACTAGATAAGTATACATATATTCTCCCTGACCTTTCTCTGTAACATTACGCACCATAAGTGAACAGTCACTCCTAACATCTTCCACTTCATATCGTTGTACAAACTATCCCTCCTTTGACTAGGTGCAACAGCTTCTACTCCTGGTCCTGATAACAATACTTATTCTCCATAATTATCTCTCCATATGGGAGGAACGTCCCCATCCTAATCCCTAATAAGTATTCTTTCCCTAACATTGGTGCTGTATTGGTTCCCTTATAACCAAATGCGATATATTTATGGCTTTAATAACTATCAATGTTGAAAGAATTAAATTGCTTCTCCCTGTTGTTCTAATAAACTGAAGTGTTAATGTCCTTAGTTACTCCTAGTTTTCCCCAAAGAAAAGATGTCTCTGCTTGTACTTCCATCTATCACCACTAGTGTCACTTTTTCCCCAAATCTCAGTCCTTTCTCTAAATCCCTGACTTTCAAACTTTTGATTACACAAAATACACCTATAATTACCTTGATCTTCCTGCTGGAAACTGTAAATATAGATACTCAATCACCCTCAATCTTCTCTTATCATTCAGCAACACATACTTTCTCAATGCATCTGCTCCTAACAGATCTAAACTCCTACCATATCTTCCCACTAAACTTCTAAAAATGTCATTCACCACTTCTCTCTCTGTCTTACTACTAACTTTGAAACTTAGCTTACTGTCTCAGAGTTCCTTCAACCCAAATCTACCCCTAACTTATTTTAATCTAATGTTTTCTCTCATAACATTTAAAACCTTTTCCCCTGATTTATCCACAAAATCTCTTTACCACCAAATTTCAGAATATGTGATTGGAAAGTTCCCCACCTGCTTCTGACTCATTACACACACTTGGCAAACGACTAAACACCTTTTAGCCTAGCCTGAAATCTCTTAGTGTAAGAATGTAACCCAGAATAATAGTCACCCCTTTTAACTTTATTTTCCCAGACAGATTGTCTAATAGACAGAACAATAGATTATCATCCTTCCTATGATATTATCGTTTTTAAGCAAATGATTCCCAAAAACCCAGTCGTCTAGTGTACATCTTATTGTACAATTCAATTTAAACAATGCATCTCTTCCCAACACTGCAATAACAATATCTTCTAATATTAGTACCTTAAGAGTAATTAACTGTTTTACTACCTCAAATCCCTATCCTAATTCGTTATCAATTAGTGAGATGTTTAACCTCTTTAGGCTGAACCCGGATAAGTTTTCCCCTATTCACTATCACTTCTAATGGTCGGTTGTTTTTACTTCAATTGTTGGCTATTTTCTCTTCTTCTCTCATCGATGCTCTCAGCAGTTTCTCCTCTTCTGTATCTTCAGCTGTGTTACTTCTAAACTATTTGCTTTATCCAGGCATGATAAGCATTGGTCTATATATCCATTTCTTCTTTGCTAGTCATTGTAGGATAAAATCCTCTTGAACATAAAGCCCCTTTAATCTCCAAATCTTCATCGCCATCTTCATCTTCAACTTCCATCAGAGATCAAATCTCGTGTATCCTTCTTTTTCCTCTTGCCAACTTCCTTCTGATCACAGAGTCATATCCACCCATGCATGACCTCTTCATCATCACTCATCTTCACCATCCTCATCTTCTTTAAGTTCCATCCTCCTTAACCTTCCTCTTTTCTTCCAGACCTCACATTTTCTTCCTTCTGGAGTTTTGATCCATCTTCATCGTCTTTTCTACTTGTCCTCTATCTATTATTCATCTTCATCTCTGATGCCATAATCACCCTGCTGGATGATCACTGAAAGCTGAGGATAAACATCCCTAAGCTGTACTTTTTGCTGAATCCGTATGTGAGAAAGGTGTACTAACTTCTGCCATTAGTTTTTCTAACCCTACTTTCTAACACTACTTTAATTAAAGGATTACTATTTTACCCCTATATCAATCGGTGTAATCCCCTTCCTTGTGAACTATCTTATTTTAGACTGTATAGCCTATGACTTCCCCCCTTAAATTATTAATATAACCCTAACAACCCCAAAAAACTCCAAATAAATCAATTAAAAATCATGAATAATTAAAACCAATTTTTATTCCTATATCCTATGTCACCAATTTATCCATTAGTGGTGGCTATATTACCACAACCCATCAAATGCAAGTAAATGTAGTTAGTCAACTTCAAAGCAATCTCCCAAAAACAAAGCCTCTAACCCTATCATTACTCCAATTCCCATAAACCCCTTGCTCTATCAGCTCTGATTATCTTAAATTTACAGAATAGTCAATCCTTGATTCCCAACACATCTGTAATCAAACCCCAGTGATACACAAAGCTTCCAAAATGCAATTTTTTATGAAATAGTATTTGCCAAGCCTATGTAAAATTGTCATAACATCACATATCTTGTAACAGTCTCAAAACCTTATTTTGTTTTTTGACTTGATCCTCTGCCGCGTCACGTGATCACTTCCTGTATCTCCTCGCTCCCCCTCTCTCCTGTCTCTCATGACAAGGGACAAAGACACAGAAACAGCTTTTAGTAGTTAATGCCATCACTGAGTATTTCCAACCATTCAATATTCCTTCGTTCTACATTATTCACTCTAAGACTAAACTCAGAACTAAATAGATCGCTCAAAAACATTATTTTATTTTAATCCGTTATTTAATTATTTAATTCAATTTATTATACTTCGCCAACATATATTTAATGTATAAATTCAATAGGTCACAAAACAAGTTTCATCTTTAACCATCGCCGTTTAAACTAGAATACTCATGTTAAAATCTCTCCTCTCTTGTCTGTGTCCATTTCCCCCTTGCAGGGTAACGCCAAATGGGACCTATGACCTTAACCCACCATTTTGGTTTGTAGGCTCAGCGCGACCTCATGTCGTAGTTTTAGCCCCGTAAAATCAAGCACATGCGCACATCCCCTTAAGCCCATGCTTACCACACAATAGACCGATAGCATTACGCTACAGCGTCACTATTTTATACCTTATACTCACACAATTACACATAACAGAGCTCACATTTGCGTAGAACTTTCAGTTCCACCACATACAAACAAGTTTAAGAGGCTTGAATCCATCGCAGTGGACCTCTAAGGTTAAAGTTATCATGTAGCACGCAACACAATTAGCATTTAGCAATTAGCCTTAGCCTTTAGCCTTAGGTACAATGTGACACAACACACATTTAGCATTTAGCCTTAGCATTAGCCTTTAGCCAACTGCGGCCTACAACATGTAACAAACCCGCATTGCGTCTTTAATTGAGTACTGTTTCGTTTGTCCTAAATTTATTCTGCCATGGGTATGGCTATTTCTACGAGCGATCCCCCCCAATGCAACTATCCCGTCGAACAGAAGTTGAGCAAGCCATCCCCAAGAAATGTCCCACCAACCCCCAGTCCCAGACTGAACCTGAAACTCATAATGCGTTGCCAGGATTTTGGCCCACCCTGGTGGTCGCCCCGTTCGTCACGAGGGCTTATCTAAACCTGCAATGCTCTAAAATTGTATACATATCTTGGCCCCGACTGTTCTTGACTTACTATTCAAGCAACACATCTCTATAAACAATCCCTAAACTCTAACCACTTTTGCGCTATTTTTAAAATTTGTATAATGATTAGCCAGACCCCAATCATCAGCAAAAACACCACCTGAGGCACGGTCATAATGGTACATTCCTCCAGTGTACACAAGCAGTAACAAAACCAACAACTTAGCTGCGTTTAGTCGGGTCATGACTCCAGACCGAAGTTAGCTTGAGTTAGCTTGGCGACTCCAAATGCAGCAAAGAAGGATTGCAAAACCCCTCCTGGCAAGCTCGCCATTTGTCGTATCGAGTGAGTGGTGGCAATTATTGCTGATGAACAAAAGGAGTCTGCTCATACTGAACGTTGATCATAAGGTTTATTCAGATCACAAGCTTCAGCATGGGTGACAGACTCGCGAGGTCTGGAGAGCAGTGTCCTCCAATTCTAATGGCTGCTCTGCCCTATCTTCTTCGTGTACCCCTATTTATAAACAATGCAACAAGATGGGCTCCCTCTTCTGGCCAATCACCAGTTTACAACACACTTCCTGTCTATTATATGTGACATTATACTAAACATTGCCTTTTGATACTAACATAACCAACATTCCATTTCTTCATGAAAAACATTTAACAAAGACATAATCTTAATACACTACACTCTATAACCTGTTAATTCATATGCCTTGTGACCCTGATATAGGCTTTAGGCCTAAAGGTCGAGACAATAAGAAGACACAGTGGCAGAATAAATTCAACCACACCTTTGTTTTATCACAAAACCAGAGAGCAACCTCTGTCCGGTTAAGTCCACAAAGCATATTCTATGTAACAGACAGTTACATGACCTACATCATGGTCAAGCAAGTTAATGTTTCCGATCACTAAACAACTATTGATTTAGAACCACAGAGAGTTACCGCAAGTTGTAAATGCAGTGTAGTCAGCTCTGTTAAGGTATGTGTGTGTGTGTGTGTCTGTGTGTGTGTGTGTGTGTGTGTGTGTCTGTGTGTGTGTGTGTGTGTGTGTCTGTGTGTGTGTGTGTGTGTGTCTGTGTCTGTGTCTGTGTGTGTGTGTGTGTGTCTCTGTGTGTGTGTGTGTGTGTGTCTCTCTCTGTGTGTGTGTGTCTCTGTGTGTGTGTCTCTGTGTGTGGGTGTGTGTGTGTGTGTGTCTGTGTGTGTGTGTGTCTGTGTGTGTCTGTATGTGTCTGTGTGTGTGTGTGTGTGTGTGTGTGTGTGTCTGTGTGTGTGTCTCTGTGTGTGTGTGTGTTAGAGAGAGAGGCAGATCCTATGTCAATAAGCTCTAAGGTCCTATGTTACTACACAGTGTATAGAGTACGTACTCTCAAATGACACCCTTTTCCCTATATAGTGCACTACTTTTGATATTGCACTATGCTCAATCTCCACCTCTCCTCCCTCTCTCCCTCCCTCCCTCCCTCCCTCCCTCCCTCCCTCTCTCCCCCCACCTCTCCCTCCACCTCTCCCTCCCTCTCTTCCTCCCTCCCTCTCTCCCCCCACCTCTCCCTCTCTCCTCCCTCCCTCCCTCTCCTCCCTCTCTCCCTCCCTCTACCTCTCCCCTCCCTCCACCTCATGTCCCAACATAGGTAGTATCAGGAAGTAGAGGAAGAAATGGACGTTACAGGTAGAAGACAAAAACATCTGAGGTTTGTAGCTTTCTTTTACAATTTAATGTAGAAAAGTGTTCTGGAGAAGTTAGGCTATCATAGAGAGACAGATGATTTAGGGGTAAGACATCTACAGAAATGTAAAGTTAATACAATACTGATTTCAACTTTCAAGAATGATAATTGTACTGTACATTGGTGTTGATTCATATTGCTTAGCCTAATCAATATGATCCAATGTGATGTGATGTTATAGGCTACAGGGCTATGAGGTAGGGTATTATTGGTAAAGGCGATTGACATCACATTATCGTGATTATTATCCGCATGTCGAAACTGCGTTAGAAAGACGTGCATCGGAATTATGTAAAGCTGTCACTAAAGAAAATAGTCTGTTTCGTCAAGTCAGTCAAGTAAAAATGACGCGCAACAATAGACATAGAAACTAATTAAATGTTGGGATAAATCAAAGTTCAAGTTGAAAATGCTTTCTGGCGACACCGATCAGAAGGGCTGTGGTCCGTTTTGCTCAGTGCTGTATGCTTCATATAACTTGGCCAGCGCACTGTTGCGTAATGTTCCGCATCGTTGTCGGCACACCTGAATACAAGCCCGGGTGCAACGGACGAGATAAACTGTTGGCACCTCATGTGAAGTCAAGCAGTGCATGGGTGTATTCACTAAGGGCACTATTCCAACTTATGAAATTACGCCTTTCCTACCTGGCTAAAATGCTTGGAGAATTAAGTAAAACCACAAGTCCGAATCCCTATCTCCATCCATGGTTCATTTAGGAAAGGACCAATGTTAACTAACTAGCTAGACACCAGAGGACAACTACATAACGAGAAGCAAGATTTCAAGTTGTTTCTGTCAAAAACCAAGCTGGTTTACCTTGACACCTTTTATTGGTGCACCAGAACCAATCACAGTTGAGCTCGCTCAGTTTAGCTCAACGCTGATTGGCTCATTTCTAATAGTTTTTTAAATCAAAGGCCAAATGCTCGCAGGCTTCCCTTGTCTTCAATGCTACGGGCAACAATGTCATACTCGTTTGAACCAGACAGCATCAGATAGATGGCCTACACATAGAGAGACAGAGGGGCGCTGTTTAGCTCGCTCGGATGCTTTCTCCTGTGACATACATTCAGCCTCTTGCGAATTAAAGGACAATTATGAAGCAAAGAGAGACGAAAGATACATTATAGCCTGGCTTCCCTTGGCATAGAAGAAATACCTGTCAGCTATTTTAACTGTATGTAATGTCTACTTGGTAAATGTTTATAATGTCTGTCAATCTAAGCTGTAACGTATTTTTAGTTGTGTTTACCCGAGGTAGACTAGCTGTTGTTATGGCGTCAGCTAATGGGGATCCAAGTCAAATCAAATCAAATTAATAACATATTGGACTGTGCATGTTTAAATGCAATATGAAGTCTCTGTTTGAACTTTGACCACAGACAGTAAAAATGTTGTCATTGTTAATGGTTCTTCAACATTGTTCAGAAATATTGACTGTTCTGTTATTTCTTATTGTAGCTGAGTGAACTGTGACTTACATCTAAAATGAGTCTCTCTGGGGAGAGAGAGGAGGGGACCACTGCCTCTAAAATGAGTCTCTCTGGGGAGAGAGAGGAGGGGACCACTGCCTCTAAAATGAGTCTCTCTGGGGAGAGAGAGGAGGAGACCACTGCCTCTAAAATGAGTCTCTCTGGGGAGAGAGAGGAGGGGACCACTGCCTCTAAAATGAGTCTCTCTGGGGAGAGAGAGGAGGAGACCACTGCCTCTAAAATGAGTCTCTCTGGGGAGAGAGAGGAGGGGACCACTGCCTCTAAAATGACTCAAGACACCAGTTCTAAGAGGTAAGAGATTACATGTAAAATATACAGTTCTCTTAAAGATATAAAACTAAAGGGAAAAGTTTTCCCAAATTACATCAAATGTAGTTCTACATCATTAATTTAAAAGTCCCCAAACCGATTTACCAATTGCAGACTGTAGCTTTATAAAGAAACATCAGGACTTCTAGAAGTTAAATTATACAGTTGTTGAAATGATGTAGATGAGGTACTGATGAGATATTGATGAGGTGATCTGCCTCCCTGTTCTGTTCAGTGTCCAGAAGCCCAGAGCAGAGTCACCTGCCCCCAGCCTGCTATCAATGAAGAGTGATCAGCCACCTGCTTTCAGCCAGGAACCATTACCAGATGACAATAAGGAAGTGGAGAGTTTAGACAGTGAGGATGCATTAAAGATCACACACAACCTTCTGGACAGAAGAAGTAAGACTGTGTTTCATACAATATTATAAAGAACGGGACAAAGGCCCCTCTAAAACACACACACACACACACACACACACACACACACACACACACACACACACACACACACACACACACACACACACACACACACACACACACACACACACACACACACACACATGCACTTATGAGTCCCAACTCTCATTGTTTTCCTACAGGTAAAACTCTTCTGACAGTCCAACAAGACATTAAGGCTAAACTGAAACACAAGTATCAACACATATCTGAAGGAATTGGAAACCAAAGTCTGTTAAAGGACATCTACACAGAGCTCTACATCACAGAGGGTGGAAGTGGAGGGGTCAATAATGAACATGAGGTGAGACAGATAGAGATGGCATCCAAGAAACAAACCACACAAGAGACACCAATCAAATGCAACGACATCTTCAAGCCTTTACCTGGACAAGACAAACCTATCAGAACTGTGCTGACAAAAGGAATCGCTGGCATTGGAAAAACAGTCTCTGTGCAGAAGGTCATCCTTGACTGGGCAGAGGGAAAAGCAAATCAGGACGTTCATTTCATGTTTCCTCTTCCTTTCCGTGATCTGAACCTGAAAAAGGACCAATACAGTCTGATGCAACTTCTTTCCCACTACTTCTCAGAGCTGAAAGAGATTGACAACATTGAAGATGGTGAAACCAAAACTGTTTTCATTTTTGATGGTCTGGATGAGTGTCGACTTCCTCTAGACTTCAAAAACAATGAGAGGTGCTGTGATGTCACGAAGCCAACCTCAGTGGACGTGCTGCTGACAAACCTCATCAAGGGGAATCTGCTTCCCTCTGCTCTCCTCTGGATAACCTCACGGCCTGCAGCAGCCAATCAGATCCCTCCTGAGTGTGTTGACCAGGTGACAGAGGTACGAGGGTTCAATGATCCACAGAAGGAGGAGTACTTCAGGAAGAAAATCACAGATCAGAATCTGGCCAATGAAATCATCAAACACATGAAGACATCAAGGAGCCTCCACATCATGTGCCACATGCCAGTCTTCTGTTGGATATCAGCCACTGTCCTTGAGATGATGCTGAAAGAGGCAGAGAAGGATGAAGTCCCCAAAACTCTGACCCAGATGTTCACACACTTCACGCTCATCCAAATCATTGTGAAGAACAAGAAGTACAACAAAGCCACAGAGACAAACCCAAAGGAACTGTCTCAGTCAGACAAAGAGATGATCCTGAAACTGGCAGAGCTGGCTTTCCAACAGCTGCAGAAGGGCAACCTGATCTTCTATGAGGAGGACCTGAGAGAGTGTGGCCTTGATGTCACAGAGGCATCAGAGTACTCAGCATTGTGTACAGAGATCTTTAAAGAAGAATCTGGGCTGTACCAAGAGAAGGTCTACAGCTTTGTGCATCTGAGCATGCAGGAGTTTCTAGCAGCAGTGCATGCTTTAGAATCATGTCTGTACAAGAAGGAAAATGTTTTTTCCACCACTAGTGAGGATGAAGATGAGAAGTCAATCCAGTTGTCTGACTTACACAGGAGAGCAGTGGACCAGGCCTTGAAGAGTGAGAATGGACACCTGGACCTGTTCCTCCGCTTCCTTCTGGGTCTCTCACTGGAGTCCAATCAGAATCTGTTACGAGGCCTTCTGACACAGACAGGAAGTACAACACAGAGCAATGAGGAAACAGTCGAGAGAACAGTCAGGTACATTTCAGACAAGATCGAAAGGGAATCCTCACCAGAAAGGATCATCAACTTGTTCCACTGTCTGAATGAACTTGGTGCCAACTCTCTAGTTGAAGACATGCAAACCTCCCTGCGATCAGGAACTCTTTCAGAAACAGTCCTAGAACCTCACCAATGTTCAGCCCTGGCCTACCTGTTACTGATGTCAGAGGAGGTGCTGGAGGAGTTTGACCTGAAGACATACACCACATCAGAGGAAGGTTATCAGAGGTTGCTGCCGATAGTGAAAACCTGCAAGAGAGCACTGTAAGTTCTGTTATTGAGTTGATGTAAACAGTATCATTATTCTGAAGGATTTGTATATCTAACAGATGATCTTCTCTCTCCAGACTGTCTGGCTGTAAACTCACATATGAATCCTGTGAGACTCTGGCCTCAGCTCTGCAGACACCAAACTCCCCCCTGAGAGAACTGGACCTCAGCTACAATGACCTGAGAGACAGAGGAGTGGAGCTGCTCTGTGTTGGACTAACCAGTCCACTCTGCAACATACAGACACTAGTGTGAGTTAAATATCTTCAGTATCCACTGTGAGTGTTTATATATTATGTATGTAGTTAGTATGTGTATGTTTTTAACATTATTTGAATATCTTGGTAAATATGCAGAAACATACATAAAATGTGATAAATATATCAAACTAAGGTTAAATGTCTTGAGTGAGTTAGTATGTTTTTAACATTGGTTAATCATGTGTCCTTCTGTTATTATCTTAATGTATCTCATTATTCTTAAAGCTTTGCATATTTATCAGTGTATCACTATATCTCCTCTCTCCAGACTGTCTGGCTGTGAACTCACATATGAATCCTATGAGACTCTGGCTTCAGCTCTGCAGACACCAAACTCCCCCCTGAGAGAACTGGACCTCAGCTACAATGACCTGGGAGACAGAAGAGTGGAGCTGTTCTGTGTTGGACTAACCAGTCCACTCTGCAACATACAGACACTAGTGTGAGTTAACTATCTTCATTATCCACTGTGAGTGTTTATATATTCTGTATGTACTGTATACTGAACAAAAATATAAATGCAACATGCAACAATTTGAAAGGTTTTACTGAGTTACAGTTCATATGAGGAAATCAGTCAATTGAAATAAATTCATTAGGCCCTAATCTATGGATTTCACATAAATGGGAATTCAGATATGCATCTGTTGGTCAGAGATACCTTTAAAAAAATAAGTATGGGTGTGTATCAGAAAACCAGTCCGTATCTGGTGTGACCACCATTTGCCTCATGCAGCGCGACACATCTCCTTCGCATAGAGTTGATCAGGCTGTTGATTGTGGCCTGTGGAATGTTGTCCCACTCCTCTTCAATGGCTGTGCGAAGTTGCTGGAAACTGCCGGGAACTGGAAGACGCTGTCGTACACGTCGATCCAGAGCATCCCAAACATGCATGTCTGGTGAGTATGCAGTCCATGGAAGAACTGGGACATTTTCAGCTTCCAGGAATTGTATACAGATCCTTGCGACACTGGGCCGTGCATTATCATGCTGAAACATGAGGTGGTGGCGGCGGTTGAATGGCACGACAATGGGCCTCAGGATCTCGTCACGGTATCTCTGTGCATTCAAATTGCCATCGATAAAATGTGATTTTGTTCATTGTCCGTAGCTTATGCCGGCCCATACCATAACCCCACCGCCACCATGGGGCACTCTGTTCACAACGTTGACCTCAGCAAACCGCTTGCCCACACAATGCCATCACGACGCCCTACACGCTTTCTGCCATCTTCCCGGTACAGTTGAAACTGGGATTCATCCGTGAAGAGCACACTTCTCCAGTGTGCCAGTGGCCATCGAAGGTGAGCATTTGCCCACAGAAGTCGGTTACGACGCCGAACTGCAGTCAGGTCAAGACCCTGGTGAGGATGACAAGCACACAGATGAGCTTCCCTGAGACAGTTTCTGACAGTTTGTGCAGAAAATATTCGGTTGTGAAAACCCACAGTTAAATCAGCTGTCCTGGTGGCTTGTCTCAGACCATCCTGCAGGTGAAGAAGCCGGATGTGGAGGTCCTGGGCTGGCGTGGTTACATGTGGTCTGTGATTGTGAGGCCGGTAGGATGTACTGCCAAATTCTCTAAAACGATGTTGGAGGCGGTTTATGGAAGAGAAATTAACATAAAATTCTCTAGCAACAGCTCTGGTGGACATTCCTGCAGTCATCATGCCAATTGCACGCTCCCTCAAAACTTGACACATCTGTGGCATTGTGTTGTGTGACAAAACTGTACATTTCAGAGTGGCCTTTTATTGTCCCCAGCACAAGGTGCACCTGTGTAATGATCATGCAGTTTAATCAGCTTCTTGATATACCACACCTGTCAGGTGAATGGATTATCTTAAGAAAATGGATTATCTTAACAAAGGGGAAATGCTCACTAACAGGGATCTAAACAAATTTATGCACAACATTTGAGAGAACTAAGCTTTTGTGCGTATGGAACATATCTGGGATATTTTATTGCAGCTCATGAAACGTGGGACCTACACTTTACATGTTGGGTTTATATTTATGTTCAGTATAGTAAGTATGTGTATGTTTTTAACATTATTTTAACATTTTGGGACATCTCCAGAAACATACATAACATATATAAAACTAAGGTAAATATCTTGAGTGAGTTAGTATGTTTTTAACATTGGTTAATCATGTGTCCTTCTGTTATTGTCTTAATGCATTTCATTATTCTTAAAGCTTTGCATATTTAACAGTGTATCAACATATCTCCTCTCTCCAGACTGGCTGGCTGTAAACTCACATATGAATCCTGTGAGACTCTGGCTTCAGCTCTGCAGACAACAAACTCCCCCCTGAGAGAACTGGACCTCAGATACAATGACCTGGGAGACAGAGGAGTGGAGCTGCTCTGTGTTGGACTAACCAGTCCACTCTGCAACATACAGACACTAGTGTGAGTTAACTTTCTTCAGTATGAGTTATTATGTGGATGTTTTAAACATTTGTTAATCATGTGCTCTTCTGCCCTCTAGTCTAGGTCAGTGTGGTCTGACAGAGGGTTGCTGTTCAGATCTGGCCTCAGTCCTGAGTTCACCCAACTCACAACTGAAACAACTGGAGCTGAGAGACAATGACCTGCAGGACTCAGGAGTTACACTGCTGTCTGCTGGACTGGAGGATCCAGACTGTAAACTACACACACTGGGGTAAGTACAGCTGTTTCAGTCAGGTCGGTACTTTGCTGAGTTACACTGCCCTCTGCTGGACTGGAGGATCCAGACTGTAAACTACACACACTGGGGTATGGACAGCTGTTTCAGTCAGGTCGGTACTGAGCTTAGTAAAACAAATACTCTGAACATCTGATGTTTCATGACAATGTTTGTGTCATGGACAAATATATGGGTGTCCTACAAGATGATTGACACCAGTCCACCAACCTAGACGGCTGTTGTGTCTCTCTGTAGGCTGTGTGGCTGTCTGGTCACAGAGGAGGGCTGTGCTGCTCTGTCTTCAGCTCTGAGGTCAAACCCCTCCCACCTGAAAGAGCTGGACCTGAGCTACAATCACCCAGGAGACTCTGCAGGGGGACTGCTTTCAGCTGCTCTGGTGGATCCCACAGATAAACTGATGAAGCTGAAGTAAGTCAGAATAGATGTCCTAATAGTGTGAGCAGTGGTTGTGTCCTATGTAGTGTAGTAGGTTCAGTAACATGAGGACATGATGGTAGAATACAGGGGACGTTTACCCAGCAGGCTTAGCACTCCAACACAGCATACATCATCACCACATGAATACTCTTCTTCTGCATCTCTGATATCCTGTTGGAATTGTACTCTGTTCTGTATGCAGTAGGTAGGATAGAATACCTGTATGTCTCTAGTAATGAATTGTACTCTGTTCTGTATGCAGTATGTAGGATAGAATACCTGTATTTCTCTAGTAATGAATTGTACTCTGTTCTGTATGCAGTAGGTAGGATAGAATACCTGTATGTCTCTAGTAATGAATTGTACTCTGTTCTGTATGCAGTATGTAGGATAGAATACCTGTATTTCTCTAGTAATGAATTGTACTCTGTTCTGTATGCAGTAGGTAGGATAGAATACCTGTATGTCTCTAGTAATGAATTGTACTCTGTTCTGTATGCAGTATGTAGGATAGAATACCTGTATTTCTCTAGTAATGAATTGTACTCTGTTCTGTATGCAGTAGGTAGGATAGAATACCTGTATGTCTCTAGTAATGAATTGTACTCTGTTCTGAATGCAGTAGGTAGGATAGAATACCTGTATGTCTCTAGTAATGAACTTGGATAGTGCACCAGAACACAACAATATGGTTTAAATGTTGACTGCTTTATTAGGTCTTTGTCAGTCAATAACCTGTTTCTCCTACAGTGTGGATCATGGTGGAGAGTTCAGGCTGAAATCAGGGCTGATGAAATGTAAGTCTCTTCAATCCTAATTAACTACATATTCAGAACTACAGTAACATAGTAACTAATCAATACTTGTTCTCTACCTACAAAACAACATTTTATATGAAGATGTGGTTTGATTAAACTCTCATTTTGTCTACAGATGCCTGTCATCTCACCCTGGACCCAAATACAGCAAACCCAAACCTGATACTGTCTGAGGGGAACAGGAAGGTGACACGGGTGGAGGAGAAGCAGCATTATGAAGACCATCCAGACAGATTTGACCGTCATCCCCAAGTTCTCTGCAGAGAAGGCTTATCTGGATCTCGTTATTACTGGGAGGTGGAGAGGGATGGTGACGTGGCTGTCATTGGTGTGGTGTACAAAGGAATGCAGAGGAAGGGAGTGATGGACAGTTGGATTGGACTCAACGGGAAGTCCTGGAGTTTATTCTACTCTGACAGTGGATATAAGTTTTACCATGCTGGAGTCGACAGATCCATCCCTGGTCCTTTTTCTAACAGAGTTGGAGTGTATCTGGACTGGCCAGCTGGTACTTTGTCCTTCTATAGTGTGTCCTCCTCTGGTACACTGACACACCTTTACACAGAACACACCACATTCACTGAACCCCTCTATCCTGGGTTTAGGGTTTATTCCTCCTCCTCCTCAGTGACCCTGTGTCAGATAGATGACCAACACATTCAAAGGTGAGTCATAGCAATGTTTCATCATGTGTTTTCCTCTGGAATCATTCCTACAATTAGATTAGTATTCGTGTGTTTTAATGTGTTCTGTTGGACCTACAGACAGTTAGATTAGTAGTAGTGGTGTGTTTTAATGTGTTCTGTTGGACCTACAGACAGTTAGATTAGTAGTGGTGGTGTGTTTTTAATGTGTTCTGTTGGACCTACAGACAGTTAGATTAGTAGTAGTGGTGTGTTTTAATGTGCTCTGTTGGACCTACAGACAGTTAGATTAGTAGTGGTGGTGTGTTTTAATGTGTTCTGTTGGACCTACAGAGAGTTAGATTAGTAGTAGTGGTGTGTTTTAATGTGTTCTGTTGGACCTACAGACAGTTAGATTAGTAGTAGTGGTGTGTTTTAATGTGTTCTGTTGGACCTACAGACAGTTAGATTAGTAGTGGTGTGTTTTAATGTGTTCTGTTGGACCTACAGACAGTTAGATTAGTAGTAGGGGTGTGTTTTAATGTGTTCTGTTGGACCTACAGACAGTTAGATTAGTAGTAGTGGTGTGTTTTAATGTGTTCTGTTGGACCTTCAGAGAGTTAGATTAGTAGTAGTGGTGTGTTTTAATGTGTTCTGTTGGACCTACAGACAGTTAGATTAGTAGTAGTGGTTTGTTTTAATGTGTTCTGTTGGACCTTCAGACAGTTAGATTAGTAGTAGTGGTGTGTTTTAATGTGTTCTGTTGGACCTACAGACAGTTAGATTAGTAGTAGTGGTGTGTTTTAATGTGTTCTGTTGGACCTACAGACAGTTAGATTAGTAGTAGTGGTGTGTTTTAATGTGTTCTGTTGGACCTACAGACAGTTAGATTAGTAGTAGTGGTGTGTTTTAATGTGTTCTGTTGGACCTACAGACAGTTAGATTAGTGGTGGTGGTGTGTTTTAATGTGTTCTGTTGGACCTACAGACAGTTAGATTAGTAGTAGTGGTGTGTTTTAATGTGTTCTGTTGGACCTACAGACAGTTAGATTAGTAGTAGTGGTGTGTTTTAATGTGTTCTGTTGGACCTACAGACAGTTAGATTAGTAGTAGTGGTGTGTTTTAATGTGTTCTGTTGGATGTACAGATGTTTCCTCTCCTATGTCTCACTGTAGTGTCAGTTTCACTCTAACCACAAGAGGGCATCAGAACCTGTTAAAATGATACCTGGTGACTTCACGTCTCTAGGGGCTTTCATCAAGATAAGCAATGTCACCTGTAATGTCACCATCAGTATTGACTTCATGGAAGTTGACATAGTGTTATTTCACATTTGGCAATGCACCCTACATAGGGAGCTGTTCTGTCACCCTTTATACAGCCTTTGTATTGCTTATGAAGACTGTATGTATGCTATATAAAGCCTTTATAAGTTGTATTTAGTTTAATCACAGTCTATCCATCTGCTTTCCCAACAGCAGAGACCATGGTGGAGAGTGTTGTATCAAGCCTGGACCTGAGAACACCAGAGACCAGATATGTGAGTGTTAACTGATAATTGTTTTAAAATCAAAATAGGATTAAAGCGTTCTTTAGTCCCAGGCAAGGAACACAATCATGATCTATTTGGTCAAAACAAACTTAAAGGTAGAGTCAGCAATATGATGTAGATGCACAAAGTAAACATCATAGTGGGTAAACTTCTACAACAACTAAGGGCATTGGAGCGCGATGCTAAACTCCTCTGTTTTGGTCCCGTGGCTACCACGCTGTAAGAGAGTGAAGAGAACCCGTGCACATGGGCAGATACTGTGTGAGAGAGAAGTCAGGCATCTTGCTCATCACAATATCTTCGGTGCTGCTCGTACAACATAATTTAGCTGACTCTATCTTTAAGCTCTCATCCTGGGATCTACCAGAAATCAGGCCCCCAACATCTCCAAAACATGGACCAGAACCATGTTGTTTCCTGCTTCCACAAACATTCATTAATATAACACTAATGTCAGATTATGGTATGATAATGAGTGTACATTCTGAGACTGTTGCTCACTTACATTCATTTTTATTACAAGTCTGTTTAATAATGATTAATTCATTATTACATGAGATTGTCCGTTTTAAATAACAACTACTTTTGACTTCAGGGATTCCTCAGAGCTGTAAGACTTGTGACCATGTTGAGGTAAGTCATAATGTCAATTCTCACTTTTACATACCTTCAGGAGTCAGGCACAGTCTGAAAGCCAGGTGTGTACTGACCAACCATTCATACTGGGATATAGACAGTCCTGTGTTCTGCTTTAGTAATATAAACACAGTCTGAAAGCCAGGTGTGTACTGACCAACCATTCATACTGGGATATAGACAGTCCTGTGTTCTGCTTTAGTAATATAAACACAGTCTGAAAGCCAGGTGTGTACTGACCAACCATTCATACTGGGATATAGACAGTCCTGTGTTCTGCTTTAGTAATATAAACACAGTCTGAAAGCCAGGTGTGTACTGACCAACCATTCATACTGGGATATAGACAGTCCTGTGTTCTGCTTTAGTAATATAAACACAGTCTGAAAGCCAGGTGTGTACTGACCAACCATTCATACTGGGATATAGACAGTCCTGTGTTCTGCTTGTAGGAATGCAGGATTTTAACTGCTGTCATATTTTGTCATTAGACAGTTTAATTGGATCAATCACCAGCATTCCATGTAACATTGAATAAATACATTAGATAAATTACTTTGTTCATTTAATGGGCCAGTTTCCCGGACAAAGATTAAGCCTAGTCTTGGACCTTAAATAACTTTCTATTGAAACTTCCATTGATCATGCTTTAAGTCCAGCACTAGACTCAATCTGTGTCCAGGAAACTGGCCCCATATGTATAACTGACATGCTTGTCCTTGTTCAGGACTCCACACACTGGCTTCCGATTGAACCCTTGACTTCCACTGTCCAGGAAGTGACAATGTTCAGGTAAAATAACTACTTTTAACATTAAATGCCACTTGCTAGTGTATTTCCCCATTACCTTTGGGAATAGGCTTCTAATCCAACCTCTCCATTTGACGATTGACCCTCTCTACCATATCTTGTTGTTGCCCTCAGTCACAGGACACCCAAAGGGCGTTATGAGTGCACAGTGTCTGGGCTCCGCTGGGTGTGTGACAGAGATGTCATTCTGAAGTATCACTTCAGGAACTGGGAACCCTACAGTCAACTTCTGAAAGACATGCAGTACGGACAAGGTGGTCCATTGCTGGACATCACTATGGAGTTAGGTGAACTGGAGGAAGTTCATCTGCCACACTTTGTCTGTTTAGGTAAAACCATATAGACATAGTATTCAGATAGACATTTCCATGTAACTGAGTTTCACTTCCTGAATGAATAAATGAATATTCTGAGAGTTTGAGTTTACTGTGATCTGATACTGCATATTCTTTGTGTTTTAGTTGGATGAATAATACAATATTTGTCTTTCTGTCTCCTTTTTATTGTGTTGTTCAGGGACCAAACCTTCCCTGAGGAATGAGATGAAGATTCTTCATGTAGAGGAACATGGAGTGTCTGTTGAGGAAGTGCATGAGGTCACCAGATTCCATGCTAAGATTCTCCATCCCAAGTTCTCAGCTATCGCTGTTATACTGAGCTATATCTTTTTTTGGAACGTAGCTGTCCACTGTGACGTGGTCCTCTATATGGCAGTAAAAAAGGCAACAGTAATTTCACGGCTGTACATGCTCCTCAGAAACTCCAGTCAGAAAGAGGTGAGGCACCATCATTGAAGTGACAACAGTATGTTGAAACTTACTAAATGAAAGCTGATAGTTTGTTGAAAATCTATAGATTACAAAGACAACATGCAGCTCTGTGAGAAATCTATTTCTGTCTCATTCATTTGAAGAGCCAGTAGACGGCACTCTTCTCTCTGTTCGAAGGAGAACCCAATGCCCCGGGGCAGTGAAGGGGACATTGCCCCGTGTAAGGTGCTGTCTTTCGCATGGGACGTTAAACATGTTTCCTGACTCTCTGTGGTCACTAAAGATCCCATGGCACTTATCATAAGAGTAGGGCTGTTAACCCCGGTGTCCTGGCTAAATTCACTATCTGGCCCTCATACCATCACGGCCACCTAATCATCCCCAACTTCCAATTGGCTCATTCATCCCCTTTCCCCTGTAACACTTCCCGATGTCGTTGCTGTAAAATAGACTCTCTTCTCAGTCAATTACCTGGTAAAATAAGGGTAAAATAAATAAAAAATAGTGTACACATTTTTTTGATGTTGACAAAAAAGGATTGCTCAGTGAGCTGCATGTTGTGTGAATTATTAGACTACATTGTTCAGACTGACTACTACACTGCTCATTTTGTAGGCTGTTCGGGACCGGGAGAAGAATCAGGTGTCCCAAGGATATTCAGAATTGGTCCTGTCAAGTCCAAAGGGGTCCTTAAAGCTGAACAGTTGGTTTGCAGTCAAGAATCCCCATTCCACTTCCATCAATCCAGAGGTGCAGTTTTAGCAGGCTGAGGACATGAATCTGTCATATTATATATTAATAACTGGAATATCATTCTATTTCTTTCTCTCTCTCTTTCTCTGTCTGTTGTCTCAATCGTTGCACCATATGACCTTCTACAGAAGATTCAGCTGTTACCTGCAGACACCACACCAAGCTGTTGTAAGATGATTATGAGAAACACAGGGGTTGACATTGAGATGGAGTTAATCGGGGATGATGAGAGGACAGTATGGAAATCAGTGGTATCAAAAGGTAAGAAATACTATACATGAACACTATGTCAATCATAAATGTCCTTTTCTTCCAGATGCTATTAAAATGTTTTTATGATGTTTTCTCTTGTTTGTCTTTTAGATGAATACAGCAAAGACTCTCATCCAATAGGTACGTTTGTTTTTGTGGACGAGGTTTATAAAACGGGTTATAGAGCGAACGTCTCTTCAAGTTGTGATGAAGGACACTGATGAAAGTCTTCATGAGTCATGTTCAGTGGGGTGATGAAGACCTTCATGAGTCATGTTCATTGGGGTGATGAAGGTCTTCATGAGTCATGTTCAGTGGGGTGATGAAGGTCTTCATGAGTCATGTTCAGTGGGGTGATGAAGGTCTTCATGAGTCATGTTCAGTGGGGTGATGAAGGTCTTCATGAGTCATGTTCAGTGGGGTGATGAAGGTCTTCATGAGTCATGTTCAGTGGGGTGATGAAGACCTTCATGAGTCATGTTCAGTGGTGTGTAATGCTACGGAACATTCAGACAGAAACCCAGTGCCTTGCAAAAGTATCTGCATCACATTTTATTGTGTTACAAAGCGGGATTAAAAGGGATTTAATTGTCATTTAATGTCAACAATCTACACAAAATACTCTAATGTCAAAGTGGAAGAATATTTATATATATATATATATATATATATTTAGATTGATAGAAATGAAATAGCTCCCTGAGTCAATACATGTTAGAAACACCTTGGCAGCCATTACAGCTGGGAGTCTTCTTGTCTAAGTCTCTAAGAGCTTTCCACACCTGGATTGTACAATATTAGCCCATTATTCTTTTCATAATAATCTTGCCATAGATTTAAGTCAAAATGGTAACTTGGCCACTCAGGAACATTCACTGTCTTCTTGGTAAGCAACTCCAGTGTAGATGTGGCCTTGTGTTGTAGGTTATTGTCCTGCTGAAAGGTGAATTCCTCTCCCAGTGTCTGGTGAAAAGTAGACTGAAGCAAGTTTTCCTCTGGGATTTAGTCTGTGCTTAGCTGTGTCTGGGTGGTTTAATACATCACCCACAGGATAATTATTAACTTGACCATTCTTAAAGAGATAATAAATGTCTGATTTGATACTGTTACCCATCTACCAATCACTGTCCTTCTTTATGAGGCTTTCAAAAAGATCCCTGGTCTTTGTATATAGTTGAATCTGTGCTTGAAATGCAATACTTGACTGAGGGACCTTCCAGATGTTAAATGTATGGGGGACAGGCCCACTTTGACATTAGAGGATTCTGAGTAGATTGTTGATAAAACATTAATAAGGGCATCTATTTTCAATGACTTCTCAATAAACCTAATAGGAAAAATGTGTTATTTCAATTTGTTATTTTAAATTGACTGACTTTAATTGGAATTGACCACAACCCTGGAGTCAGCTCTATACAATAAATGACTATCAGAGGAATGATAACTGGAGAGACTGGAAGATGTAGAAACAGCTGCTGTTAACCCTAAAGCCATATTAATTTAATTGACCCCCCCTTCAGCATTAACAGTCCCTGACATTCCTGCTGAGGAGTTTCTGAAGAAACACTGGGCTAAACTAATTCAGCGAACCAAAAACTCAATGCCAATAGCAGATGATCTGTGGTCAAAGAACATGATTGGTGAAGAAGAGCACTCCAGAATAACAGCTGAAACAACTGAACAGGACCGAATGAGAAAACTACTGAAAGCAGTCATCCCCAAAGGACCAGAAGTGACGGGAGCTTGTCTCAAAGCTCTCGTTGAACATGAAAACCATCTTGTTAAGGACTTGAGTGAATCTAGGTAAGACAGTTTTCATTGCTCCCTCCCTTGAATATGTGTAATGATTAAAATATAGGTCAAATAAAAACACAGCTACCATAGATCAAAGAGGAACTGTTTTTCCAGAATGGAAGCATGTTTTTGTGTTTCTGTCTGTAATAAATGACTGTTATCTTATTGTAGTTACATCATAGGACCATCATCACATCATTATCTCAGGTGGAACTCCTCCTTCTCCTCCATACTTTCTGATCTCTCTCTTCCCTTCTCCTCCATACTTTCTGATCTCTCTCTTCCCTTATCCTCCATACTTTCTGAACTCTCTCTTCCCTTCTCCTCCATACTTTCTGATCTCTCTCTTCCCTTCTCCTCCATACTTTCTGATCTCTCTCTTCCCTTCTCCTCCATACTTTCTGATCTCTCTCTTCCCTTCTCCTCCGTACTTTCTGATCTCTCTCTTCCCTTCTCCTCCATACTTTCTGACCTCTCTCTTCCCTTCTCCTCCATACTTTCTGATCTCTCTCTTCCCTTCTCCTCCATACTTTCTGATCTCTCTCTTCCCTTCTCCTCCATACTTTCTGATCTCTCTCTTCCCTTCTCCTCCATCCTCTTTCTTATAGAACCTAATCTGAAGACGCTGAGGCCTGTCTCCTAGTCTGTGGACTAAGACACTTCTTCACCTAATCTGAATATGCTACAGCATGAAGCTGGCTAGTCAAAGACACTTCTTCACCTCGTCAAGCCAGTGCTACAGCATGAAGCTGGCTAGACAAAGACACTTCTTCACCTCGTCAAGCCAGTGCTACAGCATGAAGCTGGCTAGTCAAAGACACTTCTTCACCTCGTCAAGCCAGTGCTACAGCATGAAGCTGGCTAGTCAAAGACACTTCTTCACCTCGTCAAGCCAGTGCTACAGCATGAAGCTGGCTAGACAAAGACACATCTTCACCTCGTCAAGCCAGTGCTACAGCATGAAGCTGGCTAGTCAAAGACACTTCTTCACCTCGTCAAGCCAGTGCTACAGCATGAAGCTGGCTAGACAAAGACACTTCTTCACCTCGTCAACCCAGTGCTACAGCATGAAGCTGGCTAGACAAAGACACTTCTTCACCTCGTCAAGCCAGTGCTACAGCATGAAGCTGGCTAGACAAAGACACTTCTTCACCTCGTGAAGCCAGTGCTACGGAATGAAGCTGGCTAGACAAAGACACTTCTTCACCTCGTCAAGCCAGTGCTACAGCATGAAGCTGGCTAGACAAAGACACTTCTTCACCTCGTGAAGCCAGTGCTACGGAATGAAGCTGGCTAGACAAAGACACTTCTTCACCTCGTCAAGCCAGTGCTACAGCATGAAGCTGGCTAGACAAAGACACACCACCACGTTGACATCTTGACCTTCCTTAGATCCTTTATGGGATTGCAACTCACTCTGTCTGAAGGAAGGAAGGGAGGAAATGGCCTCACTAAAGGGGATACCTGAGAGGGCAGAGAAGGCACGTGACATCATCGACATGGTGTTGAGAAAAGGAACTGAGTCATGTTCCAGGATGATAAACCTTCTTGGGAAGATGGACTCTCTGTCTTTGTACACAGCTTCAGATCTAAAGTTGTAGCCAACCCCTGGGTGTGGGGAGACCAGGCAGAATAGACAGGCAGGGTGGTTCAACATGGTCTTGGTGTCTGTTGCTTTAATTCAGGCTCCTAAAAATGTACAGAAAATGTCAACCAAACATGACCACTATAATAGCAATAAACTAACTAAAGGTCCAGCCACACAGCCTCTCTCCTTCTGCAGCCTCCTGGAGGTGTGGATCTTCTAGCAGGAGGATCAGTTAGTCCTTCACTAGGTACCTAGCTGGACCCCTATCTAGCAGGAGGGTCAGTTAGTCCTCCACTAGGTACCTAGCTGGACCCCTATCTAGCAGGAGGGTCAGTTAGTCCTTCACTAGGTACCTAGCTGGACCCCTATCTAGCAGGAGGGTCAGTTAGTCCTCCACTAGGTACCTAGCTGGACCCCTATCTAGCAGGAGGGTCAGTTAGTCCTCCACTAGGTACCTAGCTGGACCCCTATCTAGCAGGAGGGTCAGTTAGTCCTCCACTAGGTACCTAGCTGGACCCCTATCTAGCAGGAGGGTCAGTTAGTCCTCCACTAGGTACCTAGCTGGACCCCTATCTAGCAGGAGGGTCAGTTAGTCCTCCACTAGGTACCTAGCTGGACCCCTATCTAGCAGGAGGGTCAGTTAGTCCTCCACTAGGTACCTAGCTGGACCTCTATCTAGCAGGAGGGTCAGTTAGTCCTCCACTAGGTACCTAGCTGGACCCCTATCTAGCAGGAGGGTCAGTTAGTCCTCCACTAGGTACCTAGCTGGACCCCTATCTAGCAGGAGGGTCAGTTAGTCCTCCACTAGGTACCTAGCTGGACCCCTATCTAGCAGGAGGGTCAGTTAGTCCTCCACTAGGTACCTAGCTGGACCCCTATCTAGCAGGAGGATCAGTTAGTCCTCCACTAGGTACCTAGCTGGACCCCAATCTAGCAGGAGGGTCAGTTAGTCCTCCACTAGGTACCTAGCTGGACCCCTATCTAGCAGAACATGTTGATACAACTCTGTCTCTCTCACACCAACACACCTACCTACCTGATGTCTGTGTATTTTAAACTTTAGATTTTAAATTTCATTGTATACGCATTGTAAACATGTATTGTATACGCATTGTAAACATGTATTGTGATGTTATTGGAATTTACTTACTGTATTTGCATACTCACTGTGAATGTGTCCGGGAAAATGGCTCTGAGAATTTGGCATTCAACTTAAAACCACAGAAATGTATTTTATGAATATATTGTACAGTGTTGGCCTGATAGAGGTTAATGAGAGGGGCTGGATATCAACACAACCAGCTCAGTCTATCAGCAGTTTTCTCAGTGAGAGCACATTGACCATTGACAGACATAAGGAGCTGTTCAACCTCTCACCCCTTTACCAATGACTTGAGAGTGGCTGAAGGACATATAAGGAGCTGTTCAACCTCTCTCCCCTTTACCAATGACTTGAGAGTGGCTGAAGGACATATAAGGAGCTGTTCAACCTCTCACCCCTTTACCAATGACTTGAGAGTGGCTGAAGGACCAATCAGCCCCCATCTATACACAATGTTTTACTAAATGTTTTATAACGTTGTATTTTTCTATGTGTATCTACCTGCCCAGGGACTACAGCTAAATCTGGCACATTTACAGAAATGTTGATTGATGTGCAGTATCCCTGTCAAATACATGTTGTACATGTTTATTAAAAGGAATGTATTGTGACTTAGAATGTTGTTTAACAATATGGAAAAAAGCAATAAAGTCAACCGCCTTTATAGCACAAATAATATTATAGCACTGACATTTGTTAACAGCATTGAAAGTAATGATTACTAGACAGTTGTCATGGTAACAGCAGTAATACAAATAACATTATTTATGATGCTACTATTAATAATAATAATAATATTATAATAATCAATTTTAGAAAACACTCTAAAATCCCATTGTTAATTAGATTAGATGAGTTTATTAGTCACATGGAGAGGGACGCAAAATCTTGTGCTCTGGGCTCCAACAGCGCAGGTCAAAATAAATCAAATCAAATCAAGAGAAGTGAATGAGACAAGATAAAGATGATAATAATATGTAGACATTTACAACTGGATGGTGGAGGCAGGGTAAGAGTCTGTTGGGTGGTGTTGGGGGCAGGGTAAGAGTCTGTTGGGTGGTGGGGGCAGGGTAAGAGTCTGTTGGGTGGTGGTGGGGGCAGGTTAAGAGTCTGTTGGGTGGTGGGGGCAGGGTAAGAGTGTGTTGGGTGGTGGTGGGGGCAGAGTAAGAGTCTGTTGGGTGGTGGTGGGGGCAGGGTAAGAGTCTGTTGGGTGGTGGGGGCAGGGTAAGAGTCTGTTGGGTGGTGGGGGCAGGGTAAGAGTCCGTTGGGTGGTGGGGGCAGGGTAAGAGTCCGTTGGGTGGTGGGGGCAGGGTAAGAGTCTGTTGGGTGGTGTGGGCAGGGTAAGAGTCTGTTGGGGAATGGCCGGCAGGGATGTAGCTCAGTTGGTAGAGCGTGGCGTTTGCAACGCCAGGGTTGTGGATTCGATTCCCACGGGGGGCCAGTATGAAAAATAAAAAAAGAATGTATGCACTCACTAACTGTAAGTCGCTCTGGATAAGAGCGTCTGCTAAATGATTAAAATGATCATGTAAATGTTAGCTTGAGAGTGTTCAGCCCCATGACCACGACACTACCTGCCGCCCCAAAATATACTGTATGTTGAAATTATGAGAGTAATAATGACATTTTTTCAGTGCATTTGTAACGATAATAATCCATATAAAGTACAGTCATTTGTTAAATTAGAGGTACGTGTGAAAGTGAAACTATTGTGTAAATCCTATAAAAGACTGAGATAATGGAAATCCAATGAGAGATGGCTGATCTGCTCTGTTGGAAGATCTGGCACCGCTGCATTTCACAGAGAGCACGTTTTTAGAGACAGGTGGGACTTTTTTAGCAGAAAGTACAGATTGGCTCATCAGATATCGTTTCCCAAAACCAATCTTATAGGATCTTTGAGAGGATTTAAGACCTACTTTAGAAAGGCAAACCCATACCATTCGGGTGCACGTCAAAGTGTTATCCATCCTCGGGTTTTTGGCAACAGGGCACTTTTCAGCCGGAGCTTTCCGATCGGCCAGCGGCATCTCACATCCCTCGATGAGCCAATGTTTTGGATGCAATCATCAGCAAAACGTACTGTAACATACAATTCCCACCATCGCGCAACAGGTTAAGAGGGGTTTCTTTGCCATCAATAGGTTCCCAAATACGAACGGAGAAATAGACGGCCCCCACATCGCCATAAAAGCACCATCCCAAAACGAGTTCAACTAGGCTATGTGAACAGAGAAGGCTTCTACTCTTAATGAGCAGGTGATAGGTGATGTTAGGTGCAAAAGACGCTACTGAATGTGGTGGCCAGGTGGAAAGCACGACTTGTTCATTCAGCAGAACCTTTTGGTTGTATTAAATATCTGACACTAGCACCTCTATTTCAGTCTAGGAAAAGTTTTTTCTTAGCTTTTGTTGTTATTTCATTTCATTGTAAGGCTTTGTACATTCCCCACGGACTTTAAATGGATGATTTTGACCATATCTGCTTAATTAGGGGCGTTTCTAAATGCTAAATAGCCGAAGTAATACACAAGAACTGAGGCTGAGAACAACTGGTATTTATCAATGGCGACCTCCTACGTTTGCGTCATAGGATTGGTTGATACATCATACTTTTTCTATGCATACCAACAAAATTGCGTTTATATGTTGTATTTTAAGATAGATTCGACACAATATTTATAAATTGATAAATGTGCACAAAAGCATTGAGATGTATAAACTTGGCGCATTCATGTTTGCAGTTATAAATCAGACCTGTTGTAAAACGGTGCCTGCATGAACCAGCGTTATAACTCCACCTGAGATACGCCCATCATTCACCCTTCATGGTGTCAATAACGCCCTTATTTGCTGTATAGTTGGGAAGTATTGGAATTAGGCCCAGACTGTATATCTAAAGGAAATATCCATGGCAAACTTAAAATGTCTTTGGAGGTGTTGGCAGAATGTTTAATTTTACAGTGACATTTGCTGTCGGTCTATCTGACCGTTTCTGAAAGACAAAAACACTTGCAAATAGTTGTGGACCTGTAAACAGATCGTTGGAATGCAGTAATGTTTTGCATTCACTTTTTCCCGAAACTAAATATGCTTCACTGCCCACAAATTCTGAAACATTGTCTACTCGAAAAAATAAACTAGAGTTTATTGGTAGCCTACACACTTCAATACAAAAGATCAGCTGTCTGTTCACCTGTTCCATTCTGCTGTATGTTATAAACCGCGCCGCGCACCCTGTCATCTGCATAGAGCAAACACTTTAAATAATAGCCTCTCTGATAGGCCCAATTAAATGAGAAATGCGCATGGTCATTTGTTGTATGGCTACATCGGGAATATGAACTCATCATGGCCAGAAAATGTGAGGAATTTATTATGCAATGATTATGATAATGTTTTATAATTATAAATGAAATATTGTCTACGCAAGAAATGTCACATTACATCATTCAGACGTAGCCTACAAACGTCAATGGAAAAGGTGAATCGTCTGTTCTAACGTTAAACTGCGCTTCGGATCGGATCGCATAGAGCAAAATAGGCTGCTGGAAATACTGTAGCTGATCTATTTACTACTGTGAAGTGGGTCCTATTAAATGAGAGATGGGACGAATGGTAGCCAATCCGAACTTGTTGTAGGCCTATAGGCTATTTGGCGAGTATAGGCTTTATTCTGTAATGATCATGGAAATGAAATAAAAACAGGAAATATATGCCTATTTCTAATTATTTTAGAATGTAAAGATACATAGATTTTCGCTCTTTCACTAACAGCAAATGATTGCATCTTGTTATTATATTTAGCTAGGCCTACCGGTTGTTATTATATTTAGCTAGGCCTACCGGTTGTTATTATATTTAGCTAGGCCTACCGGTTGTTATTATATTTAGCTAGGCCTACCGGTTGTTATTATATTTAGCTAGGCCTACCGGTTGTTATTATATTTAGCTAGGCCTACCGGTTGTTATTATATTTAGCTAGGCCTACCGGTTGTTTTGTTCTGAATAAGAGTCTCGTCATATATTCCCCATCTGCACAAAGCTACTAGGCTACTTTAGCCTTCTTGATGTGCAAGACTTCAACCACTAGAAACTGTGAGCACGCATGGTCTAAAGGTTGCAGGAGGATTAGCACATTGTCATGTCAAGTTCAGTTTTAATAAATGACAACATTTTCGGACACACCTACACCTCTCTGGAAATCGCCAGTAAGAACTGAATTGAATCATATTGAATGGATTGGAATTGATTTGATTGGACTCTGTTGAAATGAATTGAATGGATTGGACTCAGTTGAATTGAACTGGATTGAACTGAATAAAATAAAGAAATGAGTCATGTTATTCACTAAATTAAGAAAAAATATGTATATTGACACCACTGCGATTAAATGTTTAAAATCAAATATACACTGCTCAAAAAAATAAAGGGAACACTAAAATAACACATCCTAGATGTGAATGAATGAAATCATCTTATTAAATACTTTTTTCTTTACATACAGTGGGGGAAAAAAGTATTTAGTCAGCTACCAATTGTGCAAGTTCTCCCACTTAAAAAGATGAGAGAGGCCTGTAATTTTCATCATAGGTACACGTCAACTATGACAGACAAAATGAGAAGAAAAAAAATCCAGAAAATCACATTGTAGGATTTTTAATGAATTTATTTGCAAATTATGGTGGAAAATAAGTATTTGGTCAATAACAAAAGTTTCTCAATACTTTGTTATATACCCTTTGTTGGCAATGACACAGGTCAAACGTTTTCTGTAAGTCTTCACAAGGTTTTCACACACTGTTGCTGGTATTTTGGCCCATTCCTCCTTGCAGATCTAGAGCAGTGATGTTTTGGGGCTGTCGCTGGGCAACACAGACTTTCAACTCCCTCCAAAGATTTTCTATGGGGTTGAGATCTGGAGACTGGCTAGGCCACTCCAGGACCTTGAAATGCTTCTTACGAAGCCACTCCTTCGTTGCCCGGGCGGTGTGTTTGGGATCATTGTCATGCTGAAAGACCCAGCCACGTTTCATCTTCAATGCCCTTGCTGATGGAAGGAGGTTTTCACTCAAAATCTGACGATACATGGCCACATTCATTCTTTCCTTTACACAGATCAGTCGTCCTGGTCCCTTTGCAGAAAAACAGCCCCAAAGCATGATGTTTCCACCCCCATGCTTCACAGTAGGTATGGTGTTTTTTGGATGCAACTCAGCATTCTTTGTCCTCCAAACACGACGAGTTGAGTTTTTACCAAAAAGTTCTATTTTGGTTTCATCTGACCATATGACATTCTCCCAATCCTCTTCTGGATCATCCAAATGCACTCTAGCAAACTTCAGACGGGCCTGAACATGTACTGGCTTAAGCAGGGGGACACGTCTGGCACTGCAGGATTTGAGTCCCTGGCGGCGTAGTGTGTTACTGATGGTAGGCTTTGTTACTTTGGTCCCAGCTCTCTGCAGGTCATTCACTAGGTCCCCCCGTGTGGTTCTGGGATTTTTGCTCACCGTTCTTGTGATCATTTTGACCCCACGGGGTGAGATATTGCGTGGAGCCCCAGATCGAGGGAGATTATCAGTGGTCTTGTATGTCTTCCATTTCCTAATAATTGCTCCCACAGTTGATTTCTTCAAACCAAGCTGCTTACCTATTGCAGATTCAGGCTTCCCAGCCTGGTGCAGGTCTACAATTTTGTTTCTGGTGTCCTTTGACACCTCTCCCTCCCTCTCTCCTTCCCTCCACCTCTCCCTCCCTCTCTCCCTCCCTCCCTCCACCTCTCCCTCCCTCTCTCGCTCCCTCTACCTCTCCCTCTACCTCTCCCTCCCTCTCTCCCTCCCTCCCTCCACCCCTCCCTCCCTCCCTCTCTCCCTCCCCCCACCTCTCCCTCCCTCCCTCCCCCCACCTCTCCCTCCCTCTCTCCCTCCCTCCACCTCTCCCTCCCTCTCTCCCTCCCTCCACCTCTCCCTCCCTCTCTCCCTCCCTCCACCTCTCCCTCCACCTCTCCCTCTCTCCTCCCTCCCTCCCTCCCTCTCGCCACCTCTCCACTATTCCAACTTATGAAATTACGCCTTTCTTCTGAATACAAGCCCGGGTGCAACGGACGAGATAAACTGATCGCACCTCATGTGAACTCGAGCAGTGCATGGGTGTATTCACTAAGGGCACTATTCCAATTTATGAAATTACGCCTTTTTTATGCACGCCTTTCCTACGCACTGCTCATCGTTTCTATTCACACTTTACCTTATTAAGTTGCATAACGGGTTTTGCAGGCGTGGTTCCCTTGCGTGCGCTGAATAAATGTAATTCAACCGCTGAAAACACTCCCACTTGCTGGCCAACATATTTTCTGGTGGAGTTTTCATTAAATAGCGTTTTCAGTACATATATTTTAAGCCTTTAAGTACGGTGTACCTTTAATTAGATTTTTGTCGACAGACTAGAATACATCGAGAGAACGGGTTGAGAATATTAAAAATACTCGGATTTTGTAGATTATTTAGGCACATTTTAGGGTTAGGAAAGTATGTATGAATCATTAAAAAAACTGGTTTGGAGAACCTTTACACACGATGCAAAAATGATGCAAAATCTAAGCTTCAAATGGAAGAAAACGAACACTAAAGTGACAGTTATAAATGTATGTGGGTTTTACTGACGGTGGCTCTCGATAGTGGCTGATATTTAACATGATACAACTTGTAAAATAAACGGATACAAGCCCGGGCATAGCCTATAATTAAAACATTCCGAAGCTCATACATCAACTCGGCAGGTTCAGTCCTACAGAAGCCTAAAGCTTGGGGGTCCAAATTGCATCCACGCCTATTATGAGGTCACACCAGTAGAGGTGCGTGCGTAAAATTACTGGGGAAGACAGAAAAATACAATACAATCTATGTGTTGTAATAATGTTTATGCTCTATAACCTGTTAATTCATATGCCTTGTGACCCTGATATAGGCTTTAGGCCTAAAGGTCGAGACAATAAGAAGACACAGTGGGAGAATAAATTCAACCACACCTTTGTTTTATCACAAAACCAGAGAGCAACTTCTGTCCGGTTAAGTCCACAATACATATTCTATGTAACAGACAGTTACATGACCTACATCATGGTCAAGCAAGTTAATGTTTCCGATCACTAAACAACTATTGATTTAGAACCACAGAGAGTTACCCCAAGTTGCAAAGAATGGTTCATGGTCCTGATTTATGTATTTGTGCAAGTATAAAAAACATGTTGACTCACCCTACTTGTAGAGAAACGCCAATGACATCCTCCTCTCTTTCATGTTGACAAAATGGTCTATCACTCTGTCATACAGTACACGGTCTATCACTCTGTCATACAGTACACGGTCTATCACTCTGTCATACAGTACACGGTCTATCACTCTGTCATACAGTACACGGTCTATCACTCTGTCATACAGTACACGGTCTATCACTCTGTCATACAGTACACGGTCTATCACTCTGTCATACAGTACACGGTCTATCACTCTGTCATACAGTACACGGTCTATCACTCTGTCATACAGTACACGGTCTATCACTCTGTCATACAGTACACGGTCTATCACTCTGTCATACAGTACACGGTCTATCACTCTGTCATACAGTACACGGTCTATCACTCTGTCATACAGTACACGGTCTATCACTCTGTCATACAGTACACGGTCTATCACTCTGTCATACAGTACACGGTCTATCACTCTGTCATACAGTACACGGTCTATCACTCTGTCATACAGTACACGGTCTATCACTCTGTCATACAGTACACACTTTTATATTTTGTTGTTGAGGCTACCTGGCTAAAATGCTTGCTCACTAGCCTAACTTCCATTCATGGGCAAGGTTAGCTAGTTAACATTAGCCTTCTACATCTAGCTACATATTGAACTTCCATCCTCTCAGGCCGGGGGCACAGCAATGTATGACTTAATGGTTGGATCAGAATCGCTGTTATAATCATTCGCCAGTACGGAGAATTAAGTAAAACCACAAGTCCGAATCCCTATCTGCATCCATGGTTCATTTAGGAAAAGGCCAATGTTAACTAACTAGCTAGACACCAGAGGACAACAACACAACGAGATGCAACAATTCAAGTAGTTTCTGTCAAAATCCAAGCTGGTTTACCTTGACACTTTTTATTGGTGCACCAGAACCAATCACAGTTGAGCTCGCTCAGTTTAGCTCAACGCTGATTGGCTCATTTCTAATAGTTTTTTTAATCAAAGGCCAAATGCTCGCAGGCTTCCCTTGTCTTCAATGCTACGGGCAACAATGTCATACTCGTTTGGACCAGACAGCATCAGATAGATGGCCTACACATAGAGAGACAGAGGGGCGCTGTTTAGCTCGCTCGGATGCTTTCTCCTGTGAGATACATTCAGCCTCTTGCGAATTAAAGGACAATTATGAAGCACAGAGAGACGAAAGATACATTATAGCCTGGCTTCCCTTGGTATAGAATAAATACCTGTCAGCTATTTTAACTGTATGTAATGTCTACTTGGTAAATGTTTATAATGTCTGTCAATCTAAGCTGTAACGTATTTTTTAGTAGTGTTTTCCCCTGGTAGACTAGCTGTTGTTATGGAGTCAGCTAATGGGGATCCAAGTAAAATCAAATCAAATTAATAACATATTGGACTGTGCATGTTTAAATGCAACATGAAGTCTCTGTTTGAACTTTGACCACAGACAGTAAAAGTGTTGTCATTGTTAATGGTTCTTCAACAATGTTCAGAAATATTGACTGATCTGTTATTTCTTATTGTAGCTGAGTGAGCTGTGACTTACATCTAAAATGAGTCTCTCTGGGGAGAGAGAGGAGGGGACCACTGCCTCTAAAATGAGTCTCTCTGGGGAGAGAGAGGAGGGGACCACTGCCTCTAAAATTAGTCTCTCTGGGGAGAGAGAGGAGGGGACCACTGCCTCTAAAATGACTCAAGACACCAGTTCTAAGAGGTAAGAGATGACATGTAAAATATACAGTTCTCTTAAAGATATAAAACTAAAGGGAAAGGTTTTCCCAAATTACATAAAATGTAGGTCTACATCATTAATTTAAAAGTCCCCAAACCGATTTACCAATTGCAGACTGTAGCTTTATAAAGAAACATCAGGAATTCTATAAGTTCAGCTATACACTTGTTGAAATGATGTAGATGAGGTATTGATGAGATATTGATGAGGTGATCTGCCTCCCTGTTTTGTTCAGTGTCCAGAAGCCCAGAGCAGAGTCACCTGCCCCCAGCCTGCTATCAATGAAGAGTGATCAGCCACCTGCTTTCAGCCAGGAACCATTACCAGATGACAATAAGGAAGTGGAGAGTTTAGACAGTGAGGATGCATTAAAGATCACACACAACCTTCTGGACAGAAGAAGTAAGACTGTGTTTCATACAATATTACAAAGAACGGGACAAAGGCCCCTCTAACACACACACACACACACACACACACACACACACACACACACTCACACACACACACACACACACACACACACACACACACACACACACACACACACACACACACACTCACACACACACACACATGCACTTATGAGTCCCAACTCTCATTGTTTTCCTACAGGTCAAACTCTTCTGACAGTCCAACAAGACATTAAGGCTAAACTGAAACACAAGTATCAACACATATCTGAAGGAATTGGACACCATGGAAACCAAAGTATGTTAAAGGACGTCTACACAGAGCTCTACATCACAGAGGGTGGAAGTGGAGGGGTCAATAATGAACATGAGGTGAGACAGATAGAGATGGCATCCAAGAAACAAATCACACAAGAGACACCAATCAAATGCAACGACATCTTCAAGCCTTTAGCTGGACAAGACAAACCTATCAGAACTGTGCTGACAAAAGGAATCGCTGGCATTGGAAAAACAGTCTCTGTGCAGAAGGTCATCCTTGACTGGGCAGAGGGAAAAGCAAATCAGGACGTTCATTTCATGTTTCCTCTTCCTTTCCGTGATCTGAACCTGAAAAGGGACCAATACAGTCTGATGCAACTTCTTTCCCACTACTTCTCAGAGCTGAAAGAGATTGACAACATTGAAGATGGTGAAACCAAAACTGTTTTCATTTTTGATGGTCTGGATGAGTGTCGACTTCCTCTAGACTTCAAAAACAATGAGAGGTGCTGTGATGTCACGAAGCCAACCTCGGTGGACGTGCTGCTGACAAACCTCATCAAGGGGAATCTGCTTCCCTCTGCTCTCCTCTGGATAACCTCACGGCCTGCAGCAGCCAATCAGATCCCTCCTGAGTGTGTTGACCAGGTGACAGAGGTACGAGGGTTCAATGATCAACAGAAGGAGGAGTACTTCAGGAAGAAAATCACAGATCAGAATCTGGCCAATGAAATCATCAAACACATGAAGACATCAAGGAGCCTCCACATCATGTGCCACATGCCAGTCTTCTGTTGGATATCAGCCACTGTCCTTGAGATGATGCTGAAAGAGGCAGAGAAGGATGAAGTCCCCAAAACTCTGACCCAGATGTTCACACACTTCACGCTCATCCAAATCATTGTGAAGAACAAGAAGTACAACAAAGCCACAGAGACAAACCCAAAGGAACTGTCTCAGTCAGACAAAGAGATGATCCTGAAACTGGCAGAGCTGGCTTTCCAACAGCTGCAGAAGGGCAACCTGATCTTCTATGAGGAGGACCTGAGAGAGTGTGGCCTTGATGTCACAGAGGCATCAGAGTACTCAGCATTGTGTACAGAGATCTTTAAAGAAGAATCTGGGCTGAACCAAGAGAAGGTCTACAGCTTTGTGCATCTGAGCATTCAGGAGTTTCTAGCAGCAGTGCATGCTTCAGAATCATGTCTGGACAAGAAGGAAAATGTTTTTTCCACCACTAGTGAGGATGAAGAGGAGGAGTCAATCCAGTTGTTTGACTTACACAGGAGAGCAGTGGACCAGGCCTTGAAGAGTGAGAATGGACACCTGGACCTGTTCCTCCGCTTCCTTCTGGGTCTCTCACTGGAGTCCAATCAGAATCTGTTACGAGGCCTTCTGACACAGACAGGAAGTACAACACAGAGCAATGAGGAAACAGTTGAGAGAACAGTCAGGTACCTTTTAGACAAGATCAAAAGGGAATCCTCAAAAGAAAGGATCATCAACTTGTTCCACTGTCTGAATGAACTTGGTGCCAACTCTCTAGTTGAAGACATGCAAACCTCCCTGCGATCAGGAACTCTTTCAGAAACAGAGCTAGAACCTCACCAATGTTCAGCCCTGGCCTACCTGTTACTGATGTCAGAGGAGGTGCTGGAGGAGTTTGACCTGAAGACATACACCACATCAGAGGAAGGTTATCAGAGGTTGCTGCCGGTAGTGAAAACCTGCAAGAGAGCACTGTAAGTTCTATTATTGAGTTGATATATACAGTATCATTATTCTGAAGGATTTGTATATCTAACAGATTATCTCCTCTCTCCAGACTGGATCACTGTGACCTCACATATAAATCCTGTGAGACTCTGGCTTCAGCTCTGCAGAAACCAAACTCCCCCCTGAGAGAACTGGACCTCAGCTACAATGTCCTGATAGACAGAGGAGTGGAGCTGCTCTGTGTTGGACTAACCAGTCCACTCTGCAACATACAGACACTAGTGTGAGTTAAATATCTTCAGTATCCACTGTGAGTGTTTATATATTATGTATGTAGTTAGTATGTGTATGTTTTTAACATTATTTGAACATCTTGGTAAATATGCAGAAACATACATCAAATGCGATAAATATATCAAACTAAGGTAAAATGTCTTGAGTGAGTTAGTATGTTTTAAACATTGGTTAATCATGTGTCCTTCTGTTATTGTCTTAATGCATCTCATTATTCTTAAAGCTTTGCATATTTAACAGTGTATCAACATATCTCCTCTCTCCAGACTGGCTGGCTGTAAACTCACATATAAATCCTGTGAGACTCTGGCTTCAGCTCTGCAGACACCAAACTCCCCCCTGAGAGAACTGGACCTCAGCTACAATGACCTGGGAGACAGCGGAGTGGAGCTGCTCTGTGTTGGACTAACCAGTACACTCTGCAACATACAGACACTAGTGTGAGTTAACTATCTTCAGTATCCACTGTGAGTGTTTATATATTATGTATGTACTATATACTGAACAAGAATAATAAACGCAACATGCAACAATTTGAAAGGTTTTACTGAGTTACAGTTCATATGAGGAAATCAGTCAATTGAAATAAATTCATTAGGCCCTAATCTATGGATTTCACATAAATGGGAATTCAGATATGCATCTGTTGGTCACAGATACCTTAAAAAAAAGTATGGGTGTGTATCAGAAAACCAGTCCGTATCTGGTGAGACCACCATTTGCCTCATGCAGCGCCACGTCTCCTTCACATAGAGTTGATCAGGCTGTTGATTGTGGCCTGTGGAATGTTGTCCCACTCCTCTTCAATGGCTGTGCGACGTTGCTGGAAACTGCCGGGAACTGGAAGACGCTGTCGTACACGTCGATCCAGAGCATCCCAAACATGCATGTCTGGTGAGTATGCAGTCCTTGGAAGAACTGGGACATTTTCAGCTTCCAGGAAATGTATACAGATCCTTGCGACACGGGCCGTGCATTATCATGCTGAAACATGAGGTGATGGCGGCAGATGAATGGCACGACAATGGGCCTCAGGATCTCGTCACGGTATCTCTGTGCATTCAAATTCCCATCGATAAAATGCGATCGTGTTCATTGTCCGTAGTTTATGCCTGCCCATACCATAACCCCACCACCACCATGGGGCACTCTGTTCACAACGTTGAAATCAGCAAACCGCTTGCCCACACAATGCCATCACGACGCCATAAACGCTTTCTGCCATCTTCCGGGTACAGTTGAAACCGGGATTCATCCGTGAAGAGCACACTTCTCCAGTGTGCCAGTGGCCATCGAAGGTGAGCATTTGCCCACAGAAGTCGGTTACGACGCCGAACTGCAGTCAGGTCAAGACCCTGGTGAGGATGACGAGCACGCAGATGAGCTTCCCTGAGACGGTTTCTGACAGTTTGTGCAGAAAGTATTCTGTTGTGAAAACACACAGTTAAATCAGCTGTCCTGGTGGCTTGTCTCAGACCATCCTGCAGGTGAAGAAGCCGGATGTGGAGGTCCTGGGCTGGCGTGGTTACATGTGGTCTGTGATTGTGAGGCCGGTAGGATGTACTGCCAAATTCTCTAAAACGATGTTGGAGGCGGTTTATGGTAGAGAAATTAACATAAAATTCTCTAGCAACAGCTCTGGTGGACATTCCTGCAGTCATCATGCCAATTGCACGCTCCCTCAAAACTTGACACATCTGTGGCATTGTGTTGTGTGACAAAACTGCACATTTCAGAGTGGCCTTTTATTGTCCCCAGCACAAGGTGCACCTGTGTAATGATCATGCAGTTTAATCAGCTTCTTGATATACCACACTGTCAGGTGAATGGATTATCTTAACGAAATTGATTATCTTAACAAAGGAGAAATGCTCACTAACAGGGATCTAAACAAATTTATTCACAACATTTGAGAGAAATAAGCTTTTGTGCATATGGAACATATCTGGGATCTTTTATTTCAGCTCATGAAACGTGGGACCAACACTTTACATGTTGGGTTTATATTTCTGTTCAGTATAGTTAGTATGTGTATGTTTTTAACATTATTTTAACATTTTGGGACATATCCAGAAACATACATAACATATATAAAACTAAGGTAAATATCTTGAGTGAGTTAGTATGTGTCCTTCTGTTATTATCTTAATGCATCTCATTATTCTTAAAGCTTTGCATATTTAACAGTGTATCAACATATCTCCTCTCTCTAGACTGTCTGGCTGTAAACTCACATATGAATCCTGTGAGACTCTGGCTTCAGCTCTGCAGACACCAAACTCCCCCCTGAGAGAACTGGACCTCAGCTACAATGACCTGGGAGACAGAGGAGTGGAGCTGCTCTGTGTTGGACTAACCAGTCCACTCTGCAACATACAGAGTTAACTTTCTTCAGTATGAGTTATTATGTGGATGTTTTAAACATTTGTTAATCATGTGCTCTTCTGCCCTCTAGTCTAGGTCAGTGTGGTCTGACAGAGGGTTGCTGTTCAGATCTGGCCTCAGTCCTGAGTTCACCCAACTCACAACTGAAACAACTGGAGCTGAGAGACAATGACCTGCAGGACTCAGGAGTTACACTGCTGTCTGCTGGACTGGAGGATCCAGACTGTAAACTACACACACTGGGGTAAGTACAGCTGTTTCAGTCAGGTCGGTACTGAGCTGAGTTACACTGCCCTCTGCTGGACTGGAGGATCCAGACTGTAATCTACACACACTGGGGTATGTACAGCTGTTTCAGTCAGGTCGGTACTGAGCTTAGTAAAACAAATACTCTGAAAATCAAATGTTTCATGACAATGTTTGTGTCATGGACAAATATATGGGTGTCCTACAAGATGATTGACACCAGTCCACCAACCTAGACAGCTGTTGTGTCTCTCTGTAGGCTGTCTGGCTGTCTGGTCACAGAGGAGGGCTGTGCTGCTCTGTCTTCAGCTCTGAGGTCAAACCCCTCCCACCTGAAAGAGCTGGACCTGAGCTACAATCACCCAGGAGACTCTGCAGGGGGACTGCTTTCAGCTGCTCTGGTGGATCCCACAGATAAACTGATGAAATTGAAGTAAGTCAGAATAGATGTCCTAATAGTGTGAGCAGTGGTTGTGTCCTATGTAGTGTAGTAGGTTCAGTAACATGAGGACATGATGGTAGAATACAGGGGACGTTTACCCAGCAGGCTTAGCACTCCAACACAGCATACATCATCACCACATGAATACTCTTCTTCTGCATCTCTGATATCCTGTTGGAATTGTACTCTGTTCTGTATGCAGTAGGTAGGGTAGAATACCTGTATTTCTCTAGTAATGAATTGTACTCTGTTCTGTATGCAGTAGGTAGGATAGAATACCTGTATGTCTCTAGTAATGAACTTGGATAGTGCACCAGAACACAACAATATGGTTTAAATGTTGACTGCTTTATTAGGTCTTTGTCAGTCAATAACCTGTTTCTCCTACAGTGTGGATCATGGTGGAGAGTTCAGGCTGAAACCAGGGCTGAGGAAATGTGAGTCTCTTCAATCCTAATTAACTACATATTCAGAACTACAGTAACATAGTAACTAATCAATACTTGTTCTCTACCTACAAAACAACATTTTATATGAAGATGTGGTTTGATTAAACTCTCCTTTTGTCTACAGATGCCTGTCATCTCACCCTGGACCCAAATACAGCAAACCCAGACCTGATACTGTCTGAGGGGAACAGGAAGGTGACAGAGGTGAAGGAGAAGCAGCATTATGAAGACCATCCAGACAGATTTGACCGTCGTCCCCAAGTTCTCTGCAGAGAAGGCTTATCTGGATCTCGTTATTACTGGGAGGTGGAGAAGGATGGTGACGGGGCTCTCATTGGTGTGGTGTACAAAGGAATGAAGAGGAAGGGAGAGAAGAAGGACAGTTATATTGGATTCAACAGGAAGTCCTGGTGTTTATTCTGCTCTGACAGTGGATATTACTTTTCCCATGCTGGAGTCGACAGATCCATCTCTGGTCCTGTTTCTAACAGAGTTGGAGTGTATCTGGACTGGCCAGCTGGTACTTTGTCCTTCTATATCGTGTCCTCCTCTGGTACACTGACACACCTTTACACAGAACACACCACATTCACTGAACCCCTCTATCCTGGGTTTCGGGTTTCCTCCTCCTCCTCAGTGACCCTGTGTCAGATAGATGACCAACACATTCAAAGGTGAGTCATAGCAATGTTTTATCATGTGTTTTCCTCTGGAATCATTCCTACAATTAGATTAGTAGTGGTGTGTTTTAATGTGTTCTGTTGGACCTACAGACAGTTAGATAAGTAGTAGTGGTGTGTTTTTAATGTGTTCTGTTGGACCTACAGACAGTTAGATTAGTAGTGGTGGTGTGTTTTAATGTGTTCTGTTGGACCTACAGACAGTTAGATTAGTAGTAGTGGTGTGTTTTAATGTGTTCTGTTGGACCTACAGACAGTTAGATTAGTAGTAGTGGTGTGTTTTAATGTGTTCTGTTGGACCTACAGACAGTTAGATTAGTAGTAGTGGTGTGTTTTAATGTGTTCTGTTGGACCTACAGACAGTTAGATTAGTAGTGGTGTGTTTTAATGTGTTCTGTTGGACCTACAGACAGTTAGATTAGTAGTGGTGTGTTTTAATGTGTTCTGTTGGACCTACAGACAGTTAGATTAGTAGTAGTGGTGTGTTTTAATGTGTTCTGTTGGACCTACAGACAGTTAGATTAGTAGTAGTGTGTTTTAGTGTGTTCTGTTGGACCTACAGACAGTTAGATTAGTAGTGGTGTGTTTTAATGTGTTCTGTTGGACCTACAGACAGTTAGATTAGTAGTAGTGGTGTGTTTTAATGTGTTCTGTTGGATGTACAGATGTTTCCTCGCCTATGTCTCACTGTAGTGTCAGTTTCACTCTAACCACAAGAGGGCATCAGAACCTGTTAAAATGATACCTGGTGACTTCACGTCTCTAGGGGCTTTCATCAAGATAAGCAATGTCACCTGTAATGTCACCATCAGTATTGACTTCATGGAAGTTGACATAGTGTTATGTCACATTAGGCAATGCACCCTACATAGGGAGCTGTTCTGTCACCCTTTATACACCCTTTGTATTGCTTATGAAGACTGTATGTATGCTATATAAAGCCTTTATAAGTTGTATTTAGTTTAATCACAGTCTATCCATCTGCTTTCCCAACAGCAGAGACCATGGTGGAGAGTGTTGTATCAAGCCTGGACCTGAGAACACCAGAGACCAGATATGTGAGTGTTAACTGATAATTGTTTTAAAATCAAAATACGATTAAAGCGTTCTTGAGTCCCAGGCAAGGAACACAATCATGATCTATTTGGTCAAAACAAACTTAAAGGTAGAGTCAGCAATATGATGTAGATGCACAAAGTAAACATCATAGTGGGTAAACTTCTACAACAACTAAGAGCGTTGGAGCGCGATGCTAAACTTCTCTGTTTTGGTCCCGTGGCTACCACGCTGTAAGAGAGTGAAGAGAACCCGTGCACATGGGCAGATACTGTGTGAGAGAGAAGTCAGGCATCTTGCTCATCACAATATCTGCGGTGCTGCTCGTACAACATCATTTAGCTGACTCTACCTTTAAGCTCTCATCCTGGGATCTACCAGAAATCAGGTCCCCAACATCTACAAAACATGGACCAGAACAATGTTGTTTCCTGCTTCCACAAACATTCATTAATATAACACTAATGTCAGATTATTGTATGATAATGAGTGTACATTCTGAGACTGTTGCTCACTTACATTCATTTTTATTACAAGTCTGTTTAATATTTATTAATTCATTATTACATGAGATTGTCCGTTTTAAATAACAACTACTTTTGACTTCAGGGATTCCTCAGAGCTGTAAGACTTGTGACCATGTTGAGGTAAGTCATAATGTCAATTCTCACTTTTACATACCTTCAGGAGTCAGGGACAGTCTGAAAGCCAGGTGTGTACTGACCAACCATTCATACTGGGATATAGACAGTCCTGTGTTCTGCTTTAGTAATATAAACACAGTCTGAAAGCCAGGTGTGTACTGACCAACCATTCATACTGGGATATAGACAGTCCTGTGTTCTGCTTTAGTAATATAAACACAGTCTGAAAGCCAGGTGTGTACTGACCAACCATTCATACTGGGATATAGACAGTCCTGTGTTCTGCTTTAGTAATATAAACACAGTCTGAAAGCCAGGTGTGTACTGACCAACCATTCATACTGGGATATAGACAGTCCTGTGTTCTGCTTTAGTAATATAAACACAGTCTGAAAGCCAGGTGTGTACTGACCAACCATTCATACTGGGATATAGACAGTCCTGTGTTCTGCTTTAGTAATATAAACACAGTCTGAAAGCCAGGTGTGTACTGACCAACCATTCATACTGGGATATAGACAGTCCTGTGTTCTGCTTTAGTAATATAAACACAGTCTGAAAGCCAGGTGTGTACTGACCAACCATTCATACTGGGATATAGACAGTCCTGTGTTCTGCTTTAGTAATATAAACACAGTCTGAAAGCCAGGTGTGTACTGACCAACCATTCATACTGGGATATAGACAGTCCTGTGTTCTGCTTTAGTAATATAAACACAGTCTGAAAGCCAGGTGTGTACTGACCAACCATTCATACTGGGATATAGACAGTCCTGTGTTCTGCTTGTAGGAATGCAGGATTTTAACTGCTGTCATATTTTGTCATTAGACAGTTTAATTGGATCAATCACCAGCATTCCATGTAACATTGAATAAATACATTAGATAAATTACTTTGTTCATTTAATGAGCCAGTTTCCCAGACAAAGATTAAGCCTAGTCCTGGACCTTAAAGAACTTTCTATTGAAACTTCCATTGATCATGCTTTAAGTCCAGCACTAGACTCACTCTGTGTCCAGGAAACTGGCCCCATATGTATAACTGACATGCTTGTCCTTGTTCAGGACTCCACACAGTGGCTTCAGATTGAACCCTTGACTTCCACCGTCCAGGGAGTGACAATGTTCAGGTAAAATAACTACTTTTAACATTTCATTCCACTTGCTAGTGTATTTCCCCATTACCTTTGGGAATAGGCTTCTAATCCAACCTCTCCATTTGACGATTGACCCTCTCTACCATATCTTGTTGTTGCCCTCAGGCACAGGACACCCAAAGGGCGTTATGAGTGCACAGTGTCTGGGATCCGCTGGGTGTGTGAGAGAGATGTCATTCTGAAGTATCACTTCAGGAACTGGGAACCCTACAGTCAACTTCTGAAAGACATGCAGTACGGACAAGGTGGTCCATTGCTGGACATCACTATGGAGTTAGGTGAACTGGAGGAAGTTCATCTGCCACACTTTGTCTGTTTAGGTAAAACCATATTGACATAGTATTGAGTAATGAGATGAAGATTTTTCATGTAGAGGAACATGGAGTGTCTGTTGAGGAAGTGCATGAGGTCACCAGATTCCATGCTAAGATTCTCCATCCCAAGTTCTCAGTTATCTCTGTTATACTGAGCTATATCTTTTCGCGGAACGTAGATGTCCACTGTGAGCTGATGCTCTATCTGTCAGTGAAAAAGCAAACACTAATTCCACGCCTATACCTGTTCCCCAGAAACCCCAGCCAAATACAGGTGAGGTACCATTCTTTTAGAGGTGACCTTAACTAAGCAGTGGTACGGTTTATGTTGACACTCATAACATGAAGTTAATAGTTTGTTGCTAGTTTTCTGAATAATGTTTGAATAAGACTATACATTGACTGGCTGTGTATTTCATGCCTCGTTTCGCAGGCTGTGGAACAACAGGAAAAGTCTCAAGGGTCTTCAAGGGTTCTCATCTCAAGACCAGAGCAGGCCTTCAAACTGAATAGTTTCTTCAGACTGAACATTCCCTGTTCTACCTACATCAATCCACAGGTACAGTTTTAGTAGACTAAGAACATGAATCTGACATTTTAAGTCACATTTCTATGCATTGCTCTCTCTTGCTCGCTCGATGGCTCTCAATTCAAATGGCTTTATTGGCATGGGAAACATATGTTTACATTGCAAGCAATCTCTCTCTCGCTCTCTCCATCTCTCTCCAGAAGATTCATCTCATACATAGAGACTCCACACCAAGCTTTTTCAAGGCGGTTTTGAAAATGACAGGGGTTGACATTGAGATGGAGTTATTCGGTGATGATGAGAGGATTGTATGGAAAGAAGTGGTATCACAAAGTAGGAGCATATGTCAATCATAACTTTGTACTTTTGTAACAGATGCTATTTAGAGTGATATAACCTCATTTGGTTTATATTTCAGATGAATACATCACTGCCACCCATTCAACAAGTAAGTAAACATGAGTTACAGTGCATTCAGAAAGTATTCAGACCCCTTGAATTGTTCCACATTTTGTTACGTTACAGCCTTATTATAAAATTGATAAAATCGTTTTTTCCCCCTCATCAATCTACACAAAATACCCCATAATGACGAAGCAAAAACAGGTTTTTAGACATTGTTGCAAATGTATATATATATATAAACAAAAACGTAAATATCACATTTACATAAGTATTCAGACCCTTTACTCAGTACTTTGTTGAAGCACCTTTGGCAGCGATTACAGCATCAATTCTTCTTGGGCATGATGCTACAAGCTTGGCACACCTGTATTTGGGGAGTTTCTCCCATTCTTCTCTGCAGATCCTCTCAAGCTCTGTCAGGTTGGATGGGGAGCGTCGCTGCACAGCTATTTTCAGGTCTCTCCAGAGATGTTCGATCAGGTTCAAGTCCGGGCTCTGGCTGGGCCACTCAAGGACATTCAGAGACTTGTCCCGAAGCCACTCCTGCGTTGTCTTGGCTGTGTGCTTAGGGTCGTTGTCCTGTTGGAAGGTGAACCTTCGCCCCAGTCTGAGGTCCTGAGCGCTCTGGAGCAGGATTTCATTAAGGATCTCTCTGTACTTTGCTCCATTCATCTTTCCCTCGATCCTGACTAGTCTCCCAGTCCCTGCCGCTGAAAAACATCCCCACAGTATGATGCTGCCACCACCATGCTTCACCGTAGGGATGGTGCCAGGGTTCTTCCAGATGTGACGCTTGGCATTCAGGCCAAAGAGTTCAATATTGGTTTCATCAGACCAGAGAATCTTGTTTCTCATGGTCTGAGAGTCTTTTGGTGCCTTTTGGCAAATTCAAAGCGGGCTGTCATGTGCCTTTTACTAAGGAGTGGCTTCCATCTGGCCACTCTACCATAAAGGCCTGATTGGTGGAGTGCTGCAGAGATGGTTGTCCTTCTGGAAGGTTCTCCCATCTCCACAGAGGAACTCTGGAACTCTGGAGCTCTGTCAGAGTGACCATCAGGTTCTTGGTCACCTCCCTGACCAAGGCCCTTCTCCCCCGATTGCTCAGTTTGGCCGGGCGGCCAGCTCTAGGAAGAGTTTCGGTGGTTCTAAACTTCTTCCATTTAAGAATGATAGAGGCCACTGTGTTCTTGGATACCTTCAATGCTGCAGAAATGTTTTGGTACCCTTCCCCAGATCTGGGCCTCGACACAATCCTGTCTCGGAGCTCTACGGACAATTCCTTCGACCTCATGGCTTGGTTTTTGCTATTTGCTCTGACATGCACTGTCAACTGTGGGACCTTATATAGACAGGTGTGTTCCTTCCCAAACATGTCCAATCAATTATATGTACCACAGGTGGACTCCAATCAAGTTGTTCAAACATCTCAAGGATGATCAATGGAAACAGGATGCACCTGAGCTCAATTTCAAGTCTCATAGCAAAGGGTCTGAATACTTATGTCGATAAGGTATTTCTGTTTTGGAATATTTTTATTCTGTCTATTTTGTATTCTTCTGTTCACTCTGTCATTTAAGTCATTATTGTGGAGTCACTACAATGTTGTTGTCACGCCCTGGCTCTGGGGACAATGTTATGTTGAGCCAGGGTGTGTAATTCTATGTTGGTATTTCTATGTTGGCCTGAGTGACTCCCAATCAGAGGCAACGAGTGTCAGCTGGTTGTCTCTGATTGGGAGCCATATTTAACTGTCTGTCTTTCACTTTGTGTTTGTGGTTTCTTGTTCTTATTTGGTTTGTGTAAACCGTAGACATCACGTTATCGTCTTTTGTTTTGATCGTGTGATCATTCGTCTAATAAATATAATGTTCGCATTCAACGCTGCGCCTTGGTCTCTCCATGACGATCGTGACAGAAGAAACCACCAAAACCAGACCAAGCAGCGTGTCCAGGAGCCATCGCTGGCAGATCTCCGTGGCAGCTTCGACTGGGTCAAGCCCATTGAGGAGCTGAATGGCGAGAGTTGGAGACAGAGGAGCGAGAATTGGGCGAAAACGATGGAGGCCTGGTCCACGGGGAGGAGAGACCCCCAGAAAATGTTTAGGGGGGGGCTCACGACGTCGGGGCAGCAGGTGTACGGGATAGAGTGGTGCAGAAGGATGGCAGAGGAGGCCGCCAGGTTAGGGGAGTCACTGGTCACCAGGGGGAAGGAGGTTGTAGAGGCACGGCGAGAGGTACTGGCGTGTGTTGCCAGTCCGGTCCGGCCTGTTCCTGATCCCCAAGTAGGGCCAGTGGTGTGTGTTCCCAGTACGGTCAGGCCTGTTCCTGCCACTCCCACCAAGTCAGTGGTGCGCGTCGTCAGCCCAGCCCGGCCTGTTCCTGCCACTCCCACCAAGTCAGTGGTGCGCGTCGTCAGCCCAGCCCGGCCTGTTCCTGCTCCACGCACCAAGCCTACGGTGTGCGTCGCCAGCCCAGCCCGGCCTGTTCCTGCTCCACGCACCAAGCCTACGGTGTGCGTCGCCAGCCCAGCCCGGCCTGTTCCTGCTCCACGCACCAAGCCTACGGTGTGCGTCGCCAGCCCAGCCCAGCCCGGCCTGTTCCTGCTCCACGCACCAAGCCTACGGTGTGCGTCGCCAGCCCAGTCCGGCCTGTTCCTGCTCCACGCACCAAGCCTACGGTGTGCGTCGACAGCCCAGCCCGGCCTGTCCCTGCTCCACGCACCAAGCCTACGGTGTGCGTCGCCAGCCCAGCCCGGCCCATTCCTGCTCCCCGCACCAAGTCTGTGGTGCGTTTCGTCAGCCCTGTCCGGCCCGTTCCTGCTCTCCGCACCAAGTCTGTGGTGCGCGTCGCCAGCCCTGTCCGGCCCGTTCCTGCTCCCCGCACCAAGTCAGTGGTGCGCGTCGTCAGCCCGGTCCGGCCCGTTCCTGCTCCCCGCGCTAAGTCAGTGGTGTGCTACGTCAGCCCAGTCCGGCCTGCCTCTGCTCCACGCACCAAGCCTACGGTGTGCGTCGTCAGCCCGGTAAGGCCCGTTCCTCCTCCACGCACCAAGCCAGGGGTGTGCGTCGTCAGTCCAGCACAACCCGTGCCTGGGTCATGTCCGGAGCCGGATCCGCCGCCTAGGCGGAGTGCCCACCCGGTCCCTCCCCTGTGGGATTTACTTGGCGCGGTCGGAGTCCGCGCCTTTAGGGGGGGGTACTGTCACGCCCTGGCTCTGGGGACAATGTTATGTTGAGCCAGGGTGTGTAATTCTATGTTTGATTTTTCTATGTTGGCCTGAGTGACTCCCAATCAGAGGCAACGAGTGTCAGCTGGTTGTCTCTGATTGGGAGCCATATTTAACTGTCTGTCTTTCACTTTGTGTTTGTGGTTTCTTGTTCTTATTTGGTTTGTGTAAACCGTAGACATCACGTTATCGTCTTTTGTTTTGATCGTGTGATCATTCGTCTAATAAATATAATGTTCGCATTCAACGCCTTGGTCCTCATCTTCGATCGTGACAGTTGTTGATCCATCCTCAGTTTTCTCCCGTCACAGACATTGAACTCTGTAGCTGTTTTAAAATCACCAATGGCCTCATGGTGACATCACTAAGCAGTTTCCTTCCTGTCCTGCAGCTCAGTTCAGAAGGACGACTGCATCTTTGATGTGTCTGGGTGGTTTAATACATCACCCACAGGATAATTATTAACTTGACCAAGCTTAAAGAGATATTCAATGTCTGATGTGTTATTGTTACCCATCTACCAATCACTGCCCTTCTTTATGAGGCTTTCTAAAAGATCCCTGGTCTTTGTATATAGTTGAATCTGTGCTTGAAATGCGATACTTGACTGAGGGACCTTCCAGATGTTGAATGTATGGGGGACCTGTCCACTTTGACATTAGATTATTCTGAGTAGATTGTTGATAAAACATTAATAATCTATTTTCAATGACTTCTCAATAAACCTAATAGGAACAATTATTATTTCAATTTTTTTATTTTAAATTGACTGACTTTAATTGGAATTGACCACAACCCTGGAGTCATCTCTATACAATAAATTACTATCAGAGGAATGATAACTGGAGAGACTGGAAGATGTAGAAACAGCTGATGTTAACCCTAAAGCCATATTAATTTAATTGACCCCCCCTTCAGCATTAACAGTCCCTGACATTCCTGCTGAGGAGTTTCTGAAGAAACACTGGGCTAAACTAATTCAGCGAACCAAAAACTCAATGCCAATAGCAGATGATCTGTGGTCAAAGAACATGATTGGTGAAGAAGAGCACTCCAGAATAACGGCTGAAACAACTGAACAGGACCGAATGAGAAAACTACTGAAAGCAGTCATCCCCAAAGGACCAGAAGTGACGGGAGCTTGTCTCAAAGCTCTCGTTGAACATGAAAACCATCTTGTTAAGGACTTGAGTGAATCTAGGTAAGACATTTTTCATTGCTCCCTCCCTTGAATATGTGTAATGATTAAAATATGGGTCAAATAAAAACACAGCTACCCAGATCAAAGAGGAACTGTTTTTCCAGAATGGAAGCATGTTTTAGTGTTTCTGTCTGTAATAAATGACTGTTATCTTATTGTAGTTACATCATAGGACCATCATCACATCATTATCTCAGGTGGAACTCCTCCTTCTCCTCCATACTTTCTGATCTCTCTCTTCCCTTCTCCTCCATACTTTCTGATCTCTCTCTTCCCTTCTCCTCCATACTTTCTGATCTCTCTCCCCTTCTCCTCCATACTTTCTGATCTCTCTCTTCCCTTCTCCTCCATACTTTCTGATCTCTCTCTTCCCTTCTCCTCCATACTTTCTGATCTCTCTCTTCCCTTCTCCTCCATACTTTCTGATCTCTCTCTTCCCTTCTCCTCCATACTTTCTGATCTCTCTCTTCCCTTCTCCTCCATACTTTCTGATCTCTCTCTTCCCTTCTCCTCCATACTTTCTGGTCTCTCTCTCCCCTTCTCCTCCATACTTTCTGATCTCTCTCTTCCCTTCTCCTCCATACTTTCTGATCTCTCTCTTCCCTTCTCCTCCATACTTTCTGATCTCTCTCTTCCCTTCTCCTCCATACTTTCTGATCTCTCTCTTCCCTTCTCCTCCATACTTTCTGATCTTTCTCTTCCCTTCTCCTCCGTACTTTCTGATCTCTCTCTTCCCTTCTCCTCCGTACTTTCTGATCTCTCTCTTCCCTTCTCCTCCATACTTTCTGATCTCTCTCTTCCCTTCTCCTCCATACTTTCTGATCTCTCTTCCCTTCTCCTCCGTACTTTCTGATCTCTCTTCTTCCCTTCTCCTCCATACTTTCTGATCTCTCTCTTCCCTTCTCCTCCATACTTTCTGATCTCTCTCTTCCCTTCTCCTCCGTACTTTCTGATCTCTCTTCTTCCCTTCTCCTCCATACTTTCTGATCTCTCTCTTCCCTTCTCCTCCGTACTTTCTGATCTCTCTTCTTCCCTTCTCCTCCATACTTTCTGATCTCTCTCTTCCCTTCTCCTCCATACTTTCTGATCTCTCTCTCCCCTTCTCCTCCATACTTTCTGATCTCTCTCTTCCCTTCTCCTCCATACTTTCTGATCTCTCTCTTCCCTTCTCCTCCATCCTCTTTCTGATCTCTCTCTTCCCTTCTCCTCCATCCTCTTTCTTGTAGAAGCTAATCTGATGATGCTGAGGCCTGTCTCCTAGTCTGTGGACTAAGACACTTCTTCACCTAATCTGAAGACGCTGAGGCCTGTCTCCTAGTCTGTGGACTAAGACACTTCTTCACCTAATCTGAAGACGCTGAGGCCTGTCTCCTAGTCTGTGGACTAAGACACTTCTTCACCTAATCTGAAGACGCTGAGGCCTGTCTCCTAGTCTGTGGACTAAGACACTTCTTCACCTAGGAATGTATTTTGTGTGTGTGTATCTTTGTATATACTGTGTGTGAGTTGGTCTCTGATTACTGTGATTAGTTCAATGTAACGTCATATACTATACATTATAATCAGTCTGTTTTGGGTTTGCAGAATCATTGTATATCATTGGTTTTCCATCCTATCATGTTACCACACAGATGTGACTGTCTAACTCAGCGGTTCCCAAACTTTCCCATTCTGGAGACCATCAAATCACCGTCCAAAGCTCTTGAGGACCACCATTCACGGAGTCGCTGTTTTTTTTTCACATCAAATATATTGCCGGTCAAATTCTATCAATAGATGAGAATGTAACAAAGCCTGTAAAGGTCTATTATTATTATTATAAACTAGTTGCATTGTGAAAAGGAATGTAAAATTGCTTATAATACCATTAATACTCCCAACTGTTATTATTTTTGAATAATAAAATACTACAATCTAAAAGTAATTGAGGACCACCTGCACCACCCCCCAAGGACCACAGGTTGGGAACCACTGGTCTGGAGTCCTTCTGCCAAACCTGGTTGTTGTGTCACACTGCCCCCTCCTGGTAGCACTGCAAAACATCACCTTTTAAAATTAAATAATGTAATTTCAGTTTTACTAGATAGAATCTTAACTTATAGGCTGAATACTTGTATTAAGTGTATATAGACTTTACATGAACCTATGGGTGTTGAATCCGCCCACTGTGTTGAAACAGGAAGTCCATTTATAATGAAGTAGAGGAACGGGTCTACCTCTTATTGTAGATCAATGATGATAGTGATTTTTTTAATACTGAAATTAGGAAATGTTAGCAGACTTAGAATTTTGTTTAACAATATGAAAAAAGCAATAAAGTCCATCGCCTTTATAGCACAAATAATATTATAGCATCGACATTTGTTAACAGCATTAAAAGTAATGATTACTAGATAGTTGTGAGATTTATCAATATAAATGTTAGCTTGAGAGTGTTCAGCCCCATGACCACGATCAGTGCCAAGTGGTGGAATAAGGGAACTGCTTGTCAAGCGTAGAACGGGGAAAATATACTGTATGTTGAAAATGTGTGAAATTGTGAGAGTAATAATGACATTATTTTATTTATTTAATTATATTGACATTGTGAATTCATGCAACGGGCTTGACAGGCTAAATATAATTTGACCACATCGGTGCATTTGTAACGATAATAATCCATATAAAGTACAGTCATTTGTTAAATTAGAGGTACGTGTGAAAGTGAAACTATTGTGTAAATCCTATAAAAGACTGAGATAATGGAAATCCAATGAGAGATGGCTGATCTGCTCTGTTGGAAGATCTGGCACCGCTGCATTTCACAGAGAGCACGTTTTTAGAGACAGGTGAGACGTTTTAGCAGAAAGTACAGATTGGCTCATCAGATATCGATTCCCAAAACCAATCTTATAGGATCTTTGAGAGGATTTAAGACCTACTTTAGAAAGGCAAACCCATGCCATTCGGGTGCACGTCAAAGTGTTATCCATCCTCGGGTTTTTGGCAACAGGGCACTTTTCAGCCGGAGCTTGCCGATCGGCCAGCGGCGGCATCTCACATCCCTTGAAGAGCCAATGTTTTGGATGCAATCATCAGCAAAACGTACTGTAACATACAATTCCCACCATCGTACAACAGGTTAAGAGGGGTTTCTTTGCCATCAATGGGTTCCCAAATACGAACGGAGAAATAGACGGCCCCCACATCGCCATAAAAGCACCATCCCAAAACGAGTTCAACTAGGCTATGTGAACAGAGAAGGCTTCTACTCTTAATGAGCAGGTGATAGGTGATGTTATGTGCAAAACACGCTACTGAATTTAGTGCTCAGGTGGAAAGCACGACTTGTTCATTCTGCAGAACAGCAATGTTGCCGATCCGCCTACAGGGGGAGCTGTTGAGGATGGATGGCGTATTGGTGAGTATTGCCTACTGCTAGTGTCAGATATTGAATACAACCAAAAGGTTTTATTTGTCTCACTCAGTTGTGGTTTGATGAGTAACAATGAGCGTTATAACTCCACGTGAAATACGCCCATCATTCACCCTTTATGGTGACAATAACGCCCTTATTTGCTGTATACTTTGGAAGGATTGGAATTAGGCCCAGACAGTATACAGTGGGGAAAAAAAGTATTTAGTCAGCCACCAATTGTGCAGGTTCTCCCACTTAAAAAGATGAGAGAGGCCTGTAATTTTCATCATAGGTACACGTCAAGTATGACAGACAAATTGAGATTTTTTTTCTCCAGAAAATCACATTATAGGATTTTTAATGAATTTATTTGCAAACTATGGTGGAAAATAAGTATTTGGTCACCTACAAACAAGCAAGATTTCTGGCTCTCACAGACCTGTAGCTTCTTCTTTAAGAGGCTCCTCTGTCCTCCACTCATTACCTGTATTAATGACACCTGTTTGAACTTGTTATCAGTATAAAAGACACCTGTCCACAACCTCAAACAGTCACACTCCAAACTCCACTATGGCCAAGACCAAAGAGCTGTCAAAGGACACCAGAAACAAAATTGTAGACCTGCACCAGGCTGGGAAGACTGAATCTGCAATAGGTAAGCAGCTTGGTTTGAAGAAATCAACTGTGGGAGCAATTATTAGGAAATGGAAGACATACAAGACCACTGATAATCTCCCTCGATCTGGGTCTCCACGCAAGATCTCACCCCGTGGGGTCAAATGATCACAAGAACGGTGAGCAAAAATCCCAGAACCACACGGGGGGACCTAGTGAATGACCTGCAGAGAGCTGGGACCAAAGTAACAAAGTCTACCATCAGTAACACACTACGCCGCCAGGGACGCTGCCAGACGTGTCCCCCTGCTTAAGCCTGTACATGTCCAGGCCCGTCTGAAGTTTGCTAGAGTGCATTTGGATGATCCAGAAGAGGATTGGGAGAATGTCATATGGTCAGATGAAACCAAAATAGAACTTTTTGTTAAAAACTCAACTCGTCGTGTTTGGAGGACAAAGAATGCTGAGTTGCATCCAAAGAACACCATACCTACTGTGAAGCATGGGGGTGGAAACATCATGCTTTGGGGCTGTTTTTCTGCAAAGGGACCAGGACGACTGATCCGTGTAAAGGAAAGAATGAATGGGGCCATGTATCGTGAGATTTTGAGTGAAAACCTCCTTCCATCAGCAAGGGCATTGAAGATGAAACGTGGCTGGGTCTTTCAGCATGACAATGATCCCAAACACACCACCCGGGCAACGAAGGAGTGGCTTCGTAAGAAGCATTTTAAGGTCCTGGAGTGGCCTAGCCAGTCTCCAGATCTCAACCCCATAGAAAATCTTTGGAGGGAGTTGAAAGTCCATGTTGCCCAGCGACAGCCCCAAAACATCACTGCTCTAGAGGAGATCTGCATGGAGGAATGGGCCAAAATACCAGCAACAGTGTGTGAAAACCTTGTGAAGACTTACAGAAAACGTTTGACCTGTATCATTGCCAACAAAGGGTATATAACAAAGTATTGAGAAACTTTTGTTATTGACCAAATACTTATTTTCCACCATAATTTGCAAATAAATTCATTAAAAATCCTACAATGTGATTTTCTGGAGAAAAAAAATTCTCATTTTGTCTGTCATAGTTGACGTGTACCTATGATGAAAATTAAAGGCCTCTCTCATCTTTTTAAGTGGGAGAACTTGCACAATTGGTGGCTGACTAAATACTTTTTTCCCCACTGTATCTAAAGGAAATATCCATGGCGAACTTCAAATGTCTTTGGAGGTGTTGGCAGAATGTTTTATTTTACAGTGACATTTGCTGTCGGTCTATCTGACCGTTTCTGAAAAACAAAAACACTTGCAAATAGTTGTGGACCTGTAAACAGATCGTTTGAATGCAGTAATGTTTTGCATTCACTTTTTCCCGAAACTAAATATGCTTCACTAACCACAAATTCGGAAACATTGTCTACTCGAAAAAATAAAAATAAACTAGAGTTTATTGGTAGCCTACACACTTCAATCCAAAAGATCATCTGTCTGTTCACCTGTTCCATTCTGCTGTATGTTATAAACCGCGCCGCGCACCCTGTCATCTGCATAGAGCAAACACTTTAAATAATAGCCTCTCTGATAGGCCCAATTAAATGAGAAATGCGCATGGTAATTTGTTGTATGGCTACATCGGGAATATGAACTCATCATGGCCAGAAAAGGTGAGGAATGTATTATGCAATGATTATGATAATGTATTATGTTTGTAAATGAAATATTGTCTACGCAAGAAATGTCACATTACATCATTCAGACGTCGCCTACAAACGTCAATGGAAAAGGTGAATCGTCTGTTCTAACGTTAAACTGCGCTTCGGATCGGATCGCATAGAGCAAAATAGGCTGCTGGAAATACTGTAGCTGATCTATTTACTACTGTGAAGTGGGTCCTATTAAATGAGAGATGGGACGAATGGTAGCCAATCCTAACTTGTTGTTGGCCTATAGGATATTTCGCGAGTATAGGCTTTATTCTGCAATAACAGGCAATGTATGCCTATTTCTAATTATTTTAGAATGTAAAGATAAATGGATTTTCACTAGCAGCAAATGATTGCATCTTGTTATTATATTTAGCTAGGCCTACCGGTTATTTTGTTCTGAATAAGAGTCTCGTCATATATTCCCCATCTGCACAAAGCTACTAGGCTACTTTTGCCTTCTTAATATGCAAGACTTCAACCACTAGAAACTGTGCGCACGCATGGTCTAAAGTTTGCAGCAAATTCTCAGGTCAAGTTCAGTTTTTATAAATGACAACATTTGCGTGAAAAGTGGCACATGCATGTTTTGTGGCATATTTTGTGTGTAGGCAACGTTTATAAATGAGACCCCTGGTATTTTGCATAGAGCAAAATACTTGAAATAGCTGATCTATTTACTGCTGTGAAATGGGTCCAATTAAACGAGAGATGGTTGGAACAGTAACCTTGTTGTAGGTCTATATGCTACCACGTGAGTATGAAACCATCACAGAAAAGGTGAGGAATTTATTATGCAATGAGCATGGAAACGAAATAAATAATAGCCTAGGAAATAGATGTCTATTTGTAATTATCTAACGGCAAATGATTGCATCTTGTTATCAACCTTTTTATTGTTATGAATAAGCTTGTCCATCATATTCTCCATTTACACAAAATACTAATCGACTTGCCTGTGTGTGATGATTTTGCGGATACACGCTGTGTTGGTATTTACATACGTGTGTGTTTTGGACGTGTGTTTGCCAGACCTTACCGAAATAGTATTTGTTTTCTTTCTGGACGCCAGCAGGTATTGATTGATTGATTGATTGATTGACTGACTGACTGACTGACTGACTGACTGACTGCCTGCCTGCCTGCCTGCCTGCCACAGTGTTCGTTGTCTCTTACACCACAATCTTCCTGTCTACCTGTCCAGACTTATCTGACCCAGACTACAACCACCATCCATGGACACACCTACACCTCTCTGGAAATCTCCAGTAACAACTGAATTGAATCATATTGAATGGATTGGAATTTAATTGATTGGACTCTGTTGAATTGAATTGAATGGATTGGATTCAGTTTAATTGAATTGGATTGAACTGAATGAAATAAAGAAATTAGTCATGTAATTCACTAAATGAAGTCATGTGTATTCACTATAATGACTTAATGTTCCAGGGAAGTGAAGGGAGCTCACCACTGCTGAACTGGGTGACTTTAAGAGACAGGTTGACTGTCTCAACATGCCACCTGCCATGTTCATCAACCCCAAGACAGGTTGGTTGACATCTTAACCCAGTCTCTGCAGTGCAACTGACAAGTGCTGTGGCTCAAAACTGACACAGATTGGTTCTGCCTCAAAATGGCCCCTGTGTGTGAGAATTCATCATTGAAAAATATATTGAGAAAGGTTGGTAAACCAATACATAGTCAGGGTTGGGGTCAATTCCATTAAAATGTCAGTCAATTCAGGAAGCAGACTGAAATTCTAATTCCAATTCTCCTTCAATGCTTTTCAATTAAGACAATTTGGCATTGGAATTTGGTTAACTTTCTGAATTAACTGGAATTCAAATGAAATTGACTCAAACCATGTACATACAGTGAGGGAAAAAAGTATTTGATCCCCTGCTGATTTTGTACGTTTGCCCACTGACAAAGACATGATCAGTCTATAATTTTAATGGTAGGTTTATTTGAACAGTGAGAGACAGAATAACAAAACAAAAATCCAGAAAAACGCATGTCAAAAATGTTATTAATTGATTTGCATTTTAATGAGGGAAATAAGTATTTGACCCCTCTGCAAAACATGACTTAGTACTTGGTGGCAAAACCCTTGTTGGCAATCACAGAGGTCAGACGTTTCTTGTAGTTGGCCACCAGGTTTGCACACATCTCAGGAGGGATTTTGTTCCAATCCTCTTTGCAGATCTTCTCCAAGTCATTAAGGTTTTGAGGCTGACGTTTGGCAACTCGAACCTTCAGCTCCCTCCACAGATTTTCTATGGGATTAAGATCTGGAGACTGGCTAGGCCACTCCAGGGCCTTAATGTGCTTCTTCTTGAGCCACTCCTTTGTTGCCTTGGCCGTGTGTTTTGGGTCATTGTCATGCTGGAATACCCATCCACGACCCATTTTCAATGCCCTGGCTGAGGGAAGGAGGTTCTCACCCAAGATTTGACGGTACATGGCCCCGTCCATTGTCCCTTTGATGCGGTGAAGTTGTCCTGTCACCTTAGCAGAAAAACACCCCCAAAGCACAATGTTTCCACTCTCATAAGTTTCTGGCCATGTTATAACAGACTGTCTCATTGAGAAGGCGGATCACCTGCGTTTTACACAGGCAGCCCAATTCTGATATGTTTCCTGTTAATTGGCAAAATAAGCTGATCTGATTGGTCAAAAGCCAATGAGTGAAAGAAAAGAACCCAGAATTGGTCAGCCTGTGTAAACACAGCCATAGGGACCTGTAAAGTCCACACTGAAGTTGTCCAACTGATGTAGGACTACAACGTGTCAGTTAGTTCATTAACAAATAATGACTTCATTTGAATGACGTTATTCTGGCTCAGCCTTTTTCAAAGCTCTCCTCCAGGGCCCCCAGGAGGTGCATGTTTTAGCTTTTGGTCCTAGAACTAACACCTTAGATTCAACTAATTAACTTTATCATCAAGCCCTTGATTTTATTTTGTATCTACCTGCCCAGGGACTACAGTTGAAAACTAGCTAGCTGGCTAAATCTGACACCTTTACTGAAATGTTGATTGATGTGCAGTATCCCTGTCAAATACATTTCATAGATTAAATTAAAAGGAATGGAATGTTTCTATGTGTCTGTCTATCTGTGTATGTGAATTTGTAAAACATGAGGGAAAAAAAAGTGACCCTCCCCTATACCCCAAATTACCCTCACTCCTAGGACAGACCACAGCCTTTAGATATGGAGTTTTAGAAACTGTTCGTTGTTTTGTAACCATCACATGGCAAAGTAGGCAGAAGGTTGTGGATTCGCAGACCACCACGGACAATGGTAGGGGTGAAGAAAAGATAGCTTTTATAAAAGGCATTTCATGCAATTCTTTGTCATTTTACATGACTGGAGACAAGCAGAATCTATTTTAATACCACAACAGAGCATGACAACGAATGAGCGCACGCTGCAGCACCGGAGACGTTTTGATTTCTATACAGGCTGTTCACCGGAGACGTTTTGATTTCTATACAGGCTGTTCACCGGAGACGTTTTGATTTCTATACAGGCTGTTCACCGGAGACGTTTTGATTTCTATTCAGGCTGTTCACCTGAGACGTTTTGATTTCTATACAGGCTGTTCACCGGAGACGTTTTGATTTCTATACAGGCTGTTCACCGGAGACGTTTTGATTTCTATTCAGGCTGTTCACCGGAGACGTTTTGATTTCTATACAGGCTGTTCACCGGAGACGTTTTGATTTCTATACAGGCTGTTCACCGGAGACGTTTTGATTTCTATACAGGCTGTTCACCGGAGACGTTTTGATTTCTATACAGGCTGTTCACCGGAGACGTTTTGATTTCTATACAGGCTGTTCACCGGAGACGTTTTGATTTCTATTCAGGCTGTTGTTAAGAAAGAGGATAGTCTAAGTTTTGGAACAGTGCTAAAGTTGTATTCCAACTGTAAAAAATTAAGTGCAACAGAACCAGTTACAACTGAACTATTTGATCATCAATGAATTTGCAAAATAAAATAATGTTGTTTAACACAGCAGCCGCGTATCATGAAGTAGGCCTTTATGCACTTGTAACTTTATTTCATTTGGGAAACTATCATTTTCTGATTTATTCCATGATATTGTTGTTACGAAATAGATTTGTGTTGACTGTGATTAGCGCATGGGAACATTAAGCATCTGCTAAATTACCAAATGAGGCTAAACTAAGCTATAACCTATAGCTAACCACATGATTCTCAAACCAAACACTGGCCAAACTCATGTTTCTAAAAGGGAATTCAAAGGCTGTGTAGAATGACTGTATAGCCTAATAAGGCATTTTTAAGTGATATTTGTTTGATTTAATTTTATATAGCCTAAATGCTAAATGTATAGGCACGATGTTGAAGTGTTGTTGTTGAAATGCTGAGCGCTCCTGCTTTAAGTGATATTTGTTTGATTTAATTTTATATAGCATAAATGCTAAATGTATAGGCACGATGTTGAAGTGTTGTTGTTGAAATGCTAAGCGCTCCTGCTTTAAGTGATATTTGTTTGATTTAATTTTATATAGCCTAAATACTAAATGTATAGGCATAATGTTGAAGTGTTGTTGTTGAAATGCTGAGCGCTCCTGCTTTAAGTGATATTTGTTTGATTTCATTTTATATAGCCTAAATGCTAAATGTATAGGCATGATGTTGAAGTGTTGTTGTTGAAATGCTGAGCGCTCCTGCTTTAAGTGATATTTGTTTGATTTAATTTTATATAGCCTAAATGCTAACTGTATAGGCATGATGTTGAAGTGTTGTTGTTGAAATGCGCTCCTGCCAGCCTGTAGCGTGTCACAAATGCTTCACCATTTATTCCAATGAGTGAATATGTAGCCCATCGGAGACAGTTTATTCATTGAATAAGAGAACAACATATTTAGTTTTGCCCGCAATAAGTACGAGTTTTAAATCAACAAGGGCTTCCTGTAATGTAACTAAATCAGATTGCAGCTCTAACATAGCTTGGTCAACAGTCGGCGCATAACCGTATAGTCTGCATATAGAAGAATATTACAGGATTTTAATACATAGACCAGTAGTATTTATATAAATGGTAAAGAGAGGTCAATAACTCTGATAAATAGCTTCATTATGGGGCAACAAAACATATTGTTTTTATTCATATCAATTACAGCAGTAGCGAGCTTACCTCCTGTCTTCCTTCTCATGTTCACCTACTCCCTCTCAAACTGAACAGGAAGTAAGTAAGACTAGTCCGCGCACACAGATATTGCATTTTTTTTAAACCTCTTTTTAAATGTATTTTTTTCGTTAGAAGCCTTTGACTCGCCTCCTGAAGTCCCACGGTACACAGCACATCCATTGATTAGGAAGCACACCAGGGTTTACATCAGGAAGAGCAGGGTAGGACAGGGCTCATGATTGGGATAACCTATCCATTGCACTGTGTAACACTGTATACACCATCCCAGCAGCAGTGCAAAAACTCGGAAAAGGAAGTACATTTTCTTAGAAATGGAACTTGGCGCTGTTCTTCTCCGAGCATTCTCTTCCTATAGCCTTGGGCCTACAGGAGAGGCCATGGATCATGTGATTGAGACCAAGCGAAAGATCATGACCCTCCCCCATTGTGAACAATTGCGTGCATTTCGACCACTCCCTAATTTCATTAAATCATGAAATACAAAATATAAATCGACTTTTACTAGATAGAATATGAACGTATCGGCTGGATACTTGCCTTAAGTGTATGAAGACTTTACATGACCTAAATATCAATATATAATAGGCTATAAACCTATGAGTATTTTTGGTGAGCCGGTTCATTTGACTCCGTTCACATAAGAGAGCCATCATTTGGCTCCCAAATGGCTCTTCATTTAAAATGATTAATTGCAAATCTACAATATAAAGGTCAAAAGGTAGACTACCATTATGTCAGATAGTGAAATGCGCGTTCAAATACATTTTTACCTGGATAAATTATTAGATCACCTGCTTAAAAAATAAAGTTTATTTTTAACGCACTATAAACATAAGCCTGGAGCAGAATGACGCGCTCTCCCCACTATTTACTGTTTCTGCAGTAAGGATTCACCCTCTTTAGATAATTATTGTGTAACTTATCTGCGGGTGATCGTTGTTTTGAGCTCAAAAAGCACCTCCTGGCTGCATATAAATCAGGGAGAACAAATTAACGGCTCTTTCACCGATGCAATTCGATTCCCGACGTTCACCAAAAAAGATCCGTTCACAAAGAGCCGTTCTTTCGCGAACGACCCCATCACTAGTTTGAAATAGGAAATACATGTATAAGGAAGTAGAGGACGTTGTCGTCGAGGAAACATGTTTAAGAGGTTTGTAGCGTTCTTGTACAATTTAATGTAGACTATTATTTATTGAGAAGTTATGCTATCATAAAGAGAGAGATGATTTAGGGGGGTAAGACATCCGCCAAGTTATTACAATATTGATTTCAGCTTCCGTGAATGATAATTTTGGCTAATTAACATTGGTGTTAGTGATCAGCCTAATCGATAAGATCGAATGTGATGTGAAAGGCTACAGGGCTATGATTATGGGTATTATTGTTATAGGCGATTGACAGCACATTATCGTGATAATTATCCGCGTGAAAGACTTTGAAAACTGCGCACTTTCACTTCCTGAAAGAAGACGTGCATCGGAATTATGTAACGCTGTCCACTAAATAAAATAGTATGTCTCGTCAAGAAAAAGTGACGTGCAACAATGTGCATAGAAACTATTTAAATGTAGGGCTAAATCAAATTTTAAGTTTAAAGCTTTCTGGTGACGGATCAGAAAGGCGGTGGTCCGTTTGGCGCAGGTGCGCTCGATATAATTTACCGGCTCACGTACGCGCATTGTTAACCACAGGTTGAATCGGCAGCACACCTTTTCTCTGAATGCAAAACCCCGGTGCCCCGGGCGAGATAAACTGATCGCACCTCAAGGGAACTCAAGCGCTGCATGGGTGTATTCACTAAACCAGGGATGGGCAACTGGCGGGCCGCGACCCACCTTTTGTAGTCCCGCGGACCAATAATAAAAGACGTTGTTTTGGATCTCAGTCTGGGTCTCAACTTGCTGTTGACCGGTAGAATAATAGAACACACGAGGTGCAATTTGGAAATGTGGTTGTGCCTCAGCAGTCACTCAATTAGCCCATGTCAGCTACATTTGTTTTTAGATTGGTAGGTTACTGAATTACAGACCGCGGGTGGGGACCATTGATCGTCAGTTATCATATTAAAAACGGCAAACATTTGCCTCCACCCTTTGGCAAAATGTGTAGAATTGCATGAAATGAGTTAGAAAATTGCGAAATATTCTCTCCGCCCTCATGGCGAAATGTGTAGAATTGCAGGAAATGAACATGAAAACTATTATGGATGTGGGTACGCAGAGACACTGCGGCACCCCATGATGAGTTCTGTTTTTTTTTGTGGCACCCACCCCCATCAAAGTTGCCCATCCCACCACTAGGGACCTACCAGAATTTGTCCAATAGAAAAGTCTTGTTGTTGAAACATTTTGCTACGGTTTGGTACGGTGTTCACTAACGAGTACACCCAAGCTCAGGCACTATCAAATGCACTTGCCAGACAAACAATATTTTCCATCATTGGACATTTTTCTGCATAAGGTAATTTCCATGTAAAAGGACCCATGAGCACCAACATGTGAAGGTCATAGGAGAATATCAAATTGGGTATCAAATGAAAGCTTAAGAGTCTGTGTTTTGGGGAAATTAGAAGGCATAGATACATTTTTCAACCATTTTCCATCTTAAAAATGATGCATAAGTAATAGGTCTTCGAAAACATCTACCAGAAAAAGTCTAAAAAGGTATTAGAAATACATCAAAACACAATAATGTTAAAGTGAAGACCCCTAATAGCCAACTAATAGCAACACTTATATTTAGTTTGGGATAAATTAGTTGCCTTCTGTAAGTTTTTAAGAAACATTGCCTTGTAATTCCGTTACCACAAAAACACACACAGTATATTTAAGATCTTTTCTAATTTCTCTTCTCATCAGGAGGGAGGATAATGAAAGTTCACAGACGTAACAAGTAAAAGTAGATCTAACAATTAGGTAGTGTTTTTACTGATATACATTTTTATTTTTTAATTATTAACTGATTAAAACTCGTAATTATGTTACCAAATCTGAACCTAAAATAATACAATAATTAAGAAACCCATTTGAAAAACTAAAACTATACTGAAACTATTATCATTGACTCCAAAACTATAATAAAATAAAAACAATCATAAACTATGTTCAGTTAGTTTTTTTTCCTTCTATACTTTGGGGCAAAAAATCTAATGAGGTTTTCAAGCTTCTGAATCTGTCTGGTAAATGCTGCCAGGAGATGGCGATGTTTCAAATAGGGCTAGCTTGTTCATCAGTAGTCTCTCTAGACCAGGGTTCTTCAATTCCGGTCCTGGAGGGCCGAAACACTTCTGTTTTTTATTTCTACCTGGTAGTTAATTGCACTCACCTGGTGTCCCAGGTCTGAATTAGCCCCTGATTAGAAGGAGAGGATGAAAAACAGAGGTGTTTCGGCCCTCCAGGACCGGAATTGAAGAACCCTGCTCTAGACAGCCTCCCACAATGTACCAATGTTCCTGCATACAAGCAAAGATTGTCTATTATATTGAGAAGATACTCAAGTGACCGCTCTAACAATGGAAATGCATGTCCTCAAAGATGGAAGGCAGGCGGGAGGATGCATGTCCTCAAAGATGGAAGGCATGCGGGAGGATGCATGTCCTCAAAGATGGAAGGCAGGCGGGAGGAGGCGAGAGCCGATGGGACCATCTAGCCAATGAGAGGGCAGATATGTGTGTGAACAACAGGCCATAGAGATAAAGGGACTCATCTTTGTATCTGTGCCATTATAGCATCTGGGACAGCATGGGCAGAGCCATTCAGGCTATCTCCATTTTAAAGTAGTACATTTTCTTCTTCTTCATTGGCTGATTGCTCCCAACTCACAGGAATCCCCATCCAGTTGACTACTTTAAAATGGTGGAAAGCCTCAAGCGCAATGTCCATGCTAAAACCGGTTATATCCCTGATGAGTCCTCTATTTCTATGGCAACAGGCACAACTCCGATGGTTTGTTTACATTTCTACCGTTGTGGCTAGATGGAGTAGGCCTACAGCTCTGTCTAGTGGTTGCGTTGGGGACAACAGTTGTTGACAAATGTAGCATTTTAGCTAAGCCTGACCCTTTTCCTAACCTTAATCTCAGTCTCCTAACCTGCTGTGTTAGTTCTCCTAACCTGCTGTGATAGTTCTCCTCCTAACCTGCTGTGTTAGTTCTCCTAACCTGCTGTGTTAGTTCTCCTAACCTGCTGTGTTAGTTCTCCTAACCTGCTGTGATAGTTCTCCTAACCTGCTGTGATAGTTCTCATCCTAACCTGCTGTGTTAGTTCTTCTAACCTGCTGTGTTAGTTCTCCTAACCTGCTGTGTTAGTTCTCCTAACCTGCTGTGTTAGTTCTCCTCCTAACCTGCTGTGTTAGTTCTCCTAACCTGCTGTGTTAGTTCTCCTCCTAACTTGCTGTGTTAGTTCTCCTCCTAACCTGCTGTGTTAGTTCTCCTCCTAACTTGCTGTGTTAGTTCTCCTCCTAACCTGCTGTGTTAGTTCTCCTCCTAACCTGCTGTGTTAGTTCTCCTAACCTGCTGTGATAGTTCTCCTAACCTGCTGTGTTAGTTCTCCTAACCTGCTGTGTTAGTTCTCCTAACCTGCTGTGTTAGTTCTCCTAACCTGCTGTGTTAGTTCTCCTAACCTGCTGTGTTAGTTCTCCTAACCTGCTGTGTTAGTTCTCCTCCTAACTTGCTGTGTTAGTTCTCCTCCTAACCTGCTGTGTTAGTTCTCCTAACCTGCTGTGTTAGTTTTCCTCCTAACCTGCTGTGTTAGTTCTCCTAACCTGCTGTGTTAGTTCTCCTAACCTGCTGTGTTAGTTCTCCTAACCTGCTGTGTTAGTTCTCCTAACCTGCTGTGTTAGTTCTCCTAACCTGCTGTGTTAGTTCTCCTCCTAACCTGCTGTGTTAGTTCTCCTAACCTGCTGTGTTCATTCTCCTAACCTGCTGTGTTACTTCTCCTAACCTGCTGTGTTAGTTCTCCTCCTAACCTGCTGTGTTAGTTCTCCTCCTAACCTGCTGTGTTAGTTCTCCTAACCTGCTGTGTTACTTCTCCTAACCTGCTGTGTTAGTTCTCCTAACCTGCTGTGTTAGTTCTCCTCCTAACTTGCTGTGTTAGTTCTCCTCCTAACCTGCTGTGTTAGTTCTCCTAACCTGCTGTGTTAGTTCTCTTCCTAACCTGCTGTGTTAGTTCTCCTCCTAACCTGCTGTGATAGTTCTCCTCCTAACCTGCTGTATTAGTTCTCCTCCTAACCTGCTGTGTTAGTTCTCCTCCTAACCTGCTGTGTTACTTCTCCTAACCTGCTGTGTTAGTTCTCCTCCTAACTTGCTGTGTTAGTTCTCCTAACCTGCTGTGTTAGTTCTCCTAACCTGCTGTGTTAGTTCTCCTCCTAACTTGCTGTGTTAGTTCTCCTAACCTGCTGTGTTTATTCTCCTAACCTGCTGTGTTAGTTCTCCTAACCTGCTGTGTTATTTCTCCTAACCTGCTGTGTTAGTTCTCCTCCTAACTTGCTATGTTAGTTCTCCTAACCTGCTGTGTTCATTCTCCTAACCTGCTGTGTTAGTTCTCCTAACCTGCTGTGTTCATTCTCCTAACCTGCTGTGTTCATTCTCCTAACCTGCTGTGTTCATTCTCCTAACCTGCTGTGTTAGTTCTCCTAACCTGCTGTGATAGTTCTCCTAACCTGCTGTGTTAGTTCTCCTAACCTGCTGTGATAGTTCTCCTAACCTGCTGTGTTAGTTCTCCTAACCTGCTGTGTTAGTTCTCCTAACCTGCTGTGTTAGTTCTCCTAACCTGCTGTGTTAGTTCTCCTAACCTGCTGTGTTAGTTTGCCTCCTAACCTGCTGTGTTAGTTCTCCTAACCTGCCACGTTGTCCTTATATTGGCCAGGTACTATAGTGGCTGCTCTATCAGATTATCCATTATATTGACCAGGTACTATAGTGGCTGCTCTATCAGATTATCCATTATATTGGCCAGGTACTATAGTGGCTGCTCTATCAGATTATCCATTATATTGACCAGGTACTATAGTGGCTGCTCTATCAGATTATCCATTATATTGACCAGGTACTATAGTGGCTGCTCTATCAGATTATCCATTATATTGGCCAGGTACTATAGTGTCTGCTCTATCAGATTATCCATTATATTGACCAGGTACTATAGTGGCTGCTCTATCAGATTATCCATTATATTGACCAGGTACTATAGTGGCTGCTCTCAGATTATCCATTATATTGACCAGGTACTATAGTGGCTGCTCTATCAGATTATCCATTATATTGGCCAGGTACTATAGTGGCTGCTCTCAGATTATCCATTATATTGGCCAGTTACTATAGTGGCTGCTCTATCAGATTATCCATTATATTGGCCAGGTACTATAGTGGCTGCTCTATCAGATTATCCATTATATTGGCCAGGTACTATAGTGGCTGCTCTCAGATTATCCATTATATTGGCCAGTTACTATAGTGGCTGCTCTATCAGATTATCCATTATATTGACCAGGTACTATAGTGGCTGCTCTATCAGATTATCCATTATATTGGCCAGGTACTATAGTGGCTGCTCTATCAGATTATCCATTATATTGACCAGGTACTATAGTGGCTGCTCTCAGATTATCCATTATATTGGCCAGGTACTATAGTGGCTGCTCTATCAGATTATCCATTATATTGGCCAGGTACTATAGTGGCTGCTCTATCAGATTATCCATTATATTGACCAGGTACTATAGTGGCTGCTCTATCAGATTATCCATTATATTGGCCAGGTACTATAGTGGCTGCTCTATCAGATTATCCATTATATTGGCCAGGTACTATAGTGGCTGCTCTATCAGATTATCCATTATATTGGCCAGGTACTATAGTGGCTGCTCTATCAGATTATCCATTATATTGGCCAGGTACTATAGTGGCTGCTCTATCAGATTATCCATTATATTGGCCAGGTACTATAGTGGCTGCTCTATCAGATTATCCATTATATTGACCAGGTACTATAGTGGCTGCTCTATCAGATTATCCATTATATTGGCCAGGTACTATAGTGGCTGCTCTATCAGATTATCCATTATATTGACCAGGTACTATAGTGGCTGCTCTATCAGATTATCCATTATATTGGCCAGGTACTATAGTGGCTGCTCTATCAGATTATCCATTATATTGACCAGGTACTCTAGTGGCTGCTCTCAGATTATCCATTATATTGGCCAGGTACTATAGTGGCTGCTCTATCAGATTATCCATTATATTGGCCAGGTACTATAGTGGCTGCTCTATCAGATTATCCATTATATTGACCAGGTACTATAGTGGCTGCTCTCAGATTATCTATTATATTGACCAGGTACTATAGTGGCTGCTCTCAGATTATCCATTATATTGACCAGGTACTATAGTGGCTGCTCTATCAGATTATCCATTATATTGACCAGGTACTATAGTGGCTGCTCTCAGATTATCCATTATATTGGCCAGGTACTATAGTGGCTGCTCTATCAGATTATCCATTATATTGGCCAGGTACTATAGTGGCTGCTCTATCAGATTATCCATTATATTGGCCAGGTATTATAGTGGCTGCTCTATCAGATTATCCATTATATTGACCAGGTACTATAGTGGCTGCTCTCAGATTATCCATTATATTGACCAGGTACTATAGTGGCTGCTCTATCAGATTATCCATTATATTGACCAGGTACTATAGTGGCTGCTCTCAGATTATCCATTATATTGACAAGGTACTTCAAGAATGAATCAGTATACAGTATATAATTAATTCATAGTCCAAAAATGGATGTAGCAACTAAGGATTCTAGCTTTAAAGACCCAATGCAGGCATTTTTACATCAATATCAAATCATTTCTGGTTAACAATTAATGAAGTACTTTACTGTAATAGATTTCCATTCAAATGGAGAAAAAAAATGCTTTTTTTAGCAAAAAAAAACTATTTATCAAGCAAGAATTTAGGACTGTCTGCGAGTGGTCTAGGTGGGGAGGGGAACACTGAAAACTAGCTGTTTTATAGAGCTGGCCAGATTGTAGTCCTAAAAAAAATGGAAATGAGTTACCTCAGGTTCGTTCAGCTATGGTATATTTCCCTATGGGGAAAATTAATGGGAAAGAATAGGGGTTTGGGGATAAACGCTGAAAATAAGGTCAGAGGTTAACAAAGGCTTAGTAGATCAAATCAAATGTTATTTGCCGCATGCGCCGAATACATCAGGTTGTTGACCTTACAGTGAAATGCTTACTAACAAGCCCCTTAACCAACAATGCAGTTTGATATGTCTTGTTCTATGAGATATCAATCAGTTAACATGACCTTTATGAATTATGAAGCCTTTGTGTTTAAAAATAAAAATAAAAGTCTGATTTACATAAATGCTTCAAATTTCACAAAATGGCGTTAGCTGATGAAGATGATCTCATAGAACAAAACGTATAAGATCTTGTAAGCCTGTGTTTACCACAGACCTTATTGACAGCCTTTTATCCAACCACACTACATCAATTCCATTCATTTCCCCATAGGCTTTGTCCAATGAACCATGGCGGAGTTAGTACCTACATAAATACACTATTACTATTGCTCTTTATTGGTAGAGAGGTTTGTTATTGGTCCATTAACCAATGTATAATTTAAACCTAACCTGACCTATCGCCTGATGCATTGCCTTATGTATTACTGCCCCCCAGTGGCAAGAAGTGGCATCCCCCCAAAAACATATTTACAGTGCAGTCGGAAAGTATTCAGACCCCTTGATTTTTTCCCCACATTTTGTTACGTTACAGCCTTATTCTAAAATGGATTAAATAGTCCCCCCCCCCCCCCCCCCCCCATCAACAATCTACACACAATACCCCATAATGACAAAGCAAAAACAGGTTTTTAGAAATGTTTGCTACTTTATAACAAATTAAAAAACGGAAATATCACATTTACAGCCTAGAGTCTTCTTGGGTATGATGCTACAAGCTTGGCACACTTGTATTTGGGGAGTTTCTCCCATTCTTCTCTGCAGATCCTCTCAAGCTCTGCCAGGTTGGATGGGGAGCGTCGCTGCACAGCTATTTTCAGGTCTCTCCAGAGATGTTCGATCAGGTTCAAGTCCGGGCTCTGGCTGGGTCACTCAAGGACATTCAGAGACTTGTCCCGAAGCCACTCCTGCTTTGTCTTGGCAGTGTGCTTAGGGTTGTTGTCCTGTTGGAAGGTGAACCTTCGCCCCAGTCTGAGGTCCTGAGCGCTCTGGAGCAGGTTTTCATCAAGGATCTCTCTGTACTTTTCTCCGTTCATCTTTCCCTCAATCCTGACTAGTCTCCCAGTCCCTGCTGCTGAAAAACATCCCCACAGCATGATGCTGCCACCACCATGCTTCACCATAGGGATGATGCCAGGTTTCCTCCAGACGTGATGCTTGGCATTCAGGACAAAGAGTTCAATCTTGGTTTCAACAGACCAGATAATCTTGTTTCTCATGGTCTGAGAGTCTTTAGGTGCCTTTTGGCAAACTCCAAGCGGGCTGTCATGTGCCTTTTACTGAGGAGTGGCTTCCGTCTGGCCTCTCTACCATAAAGGCCTGATTGGTGGAGTGCTGCAGAGATGGTTGTCCTTCTGGAAGGTTCTCCAATCTCCACAGAGAAACTCTGGAGCTCTGTCAGAGTGACCATTGGGTTCTTGGTCACCTCCCAAGTCCCTTCTCCCCCGATTGCTCAGTTTGGCCGGACCGCCAGCTCTAGGAAGAGTCTGGGTATTTCCAAACTTCTTCCATTTAAGAATGATGGAGGCCACTGTGTTCTTGGGGACCTTCAATGCTTCAGACATTTTTCGGTACCCTTCCCCGACACAATCCTTTCTCGGAGCTCTACGGACAATTCCTTCGACCTCATGGCTTGGTTTTTGCTCTGACATGCACTGTCAACTGTTGGGACCTTATATAGACAGGTGTGAGCCTTTCCAAATCATGTCCAATCAACTGAATTTACCACAGGTGGACTCCAATCAAGTTATAGAAACATCTCAAGAATGATCAATCGAAACAGGATGCACCTGAGCTCAATGTCTAGTCTCATAGCAAAGGGTCTAAATACTTATGCAAATAAGGTATTTCTGTTTTTTATTTTTAATAAATTTGCACAAAAAAAAAAAAAACTTTTCACTTTGTCATTATGGGGTATTGTGTGTAGATTGATGAGGATTTTTATTTATTTAATCCATTTTATAATAAGGCTGTAACGTAACAAAATGTTGAAAAAGTCAAGGGGTCTGAATACTTTCCAAATACACTGTAGGCACAGAGTTTCTAACCCCAGAGGCGCAACATCGAGAAAAGAGACCAAACAGACCAGGCCGGGGTTTGAGAAGTCTATGAGAGAAGTGAAAGGTTCTTCAGTAGTTGTTAATCTTCTCTAAATGTAAAGGCACACCACAGATTAGAGCCAATGTCTTCAGTAGTTGTTAATCTTCTCTAAATGTAAAGGCACAGCACAGATTAGAGCCAATGTCTTCAGTAGTTGTTAATGTGGTATCGCGTCGAATGCTGGTGGGTATTGCTGTCGATCAAAGAATCCACTTAAGCTGTATCGTGTTTTAGAGGCTTTTATTAATACCACGAGGTTACAGCATAAGTTAACAGACCCGCGGAGATCCGGAGAAGCAGTCCCAAATAAATCTCAATGCTTTCTGCCCATTCGGCGTTGTTCCTCCAGTATATATAACCTCCCAAGATGTGGGTGGCTCCCTCTACTGTCCAATCCCCATGTCTACACCACACTTCCTGTCTGTTGTATGCGGCGTTACACTAAAAACATTCCCCCTTGATACTAACATAAACATTCAATTTCTTCATAAAAAACATTTAACAAAGACATAATCTTAATACACTACATTTCCCCCCTTCGAGACGAACTAAACGTCTCGAAAACAAACAGAACAGGATTATGACTAGTAACAATTTATCTTATTGAGTATCTTTAACATTAAACCAAAAACATTCTCCTCTAGAGTGTAAATACCTTTCTATGAAATAACTGTTTATGAAGTGTGAATACATTACTATGAAATATGAACAAATCTCTATGGAGTGTAAGAGCGAAAAACTGTCCGGCAGCCATCTTTTCAGATATCCATCCATCAATCAATGAACCTCTCCCTGCCTAAACTCCTGTCCCTAAACATTCACGAAATAAACAAAAACATCTAAGATCCTCACATGTATTCAATAACATCAAACATCATTCTACAAAAATTAATACCTAAAAATATGACACAATTATGTATTACACGTCTATATGTCATTGCAAACACTGGAATGTAGTCCACTACACTTCATCTCCCTGTAGTCTCGACTTCCAATGGACTGTTGATGATGGAATCGGCCACACCCTCCTTGTTTCATCTCCTCCAGTCATATTGTCCCTTCATATTGTCTTTGTTTGAGTATTTCAATCTCCACATGTTCCCCCAAATGCTTCTGGAAGAAAAGAAAAGAAACCAAACAGTATCTTTTCCAAAAAAACACTTTCAAATTGAACATCAATATCAACTAAGAATATAGAAATGATATATAAATGATGCATGAATCACATAAACCTATTCCCCCCTTTGATTCATAAATCATACCAACATCACCCTAATATTGAAAAAAAATTGAAAAATAATCAACTCATAAAAAAAAAAAAAAAAGATATTTATCCATCAGTAGTCCATCCATCTTCCTCCAGATCAGGAACAGTCAACACCGGCATCTGAGTGTTGTCTCCAGGCATCACTCTCCAACCTATCTCAATATCATAGCTTTCTCAAAGGTCAGTAACAAATTACAAACATCACACAGTGTTATCAAAGCTGAAACTAAAATCTGACCCATCACTGCCCCTACTGGCCTAATTGATCTTGCAACCAAATCCTCTCAGATCTCCCAAACACATCCCTTATAATGCATCTATAACCCCAGTGATATTATCTGAACTATCTGGACTCAAAGTATAACTAATATTTATCACTATGATCTTCCCAAATGTTACACCATACCATGAATAAAGTCCCCCCTTCTCCCTTAAACTCATCCTTCAATGATAGGCTTGAAGACTATGACATGTCACCCTTTGAACCCTATCTCTAGCTTGTCCGGTGCTATCCCTCTTATAATGGTAAAAACCTCATATGGAAGCTTCAACGTTGACATGTAACAAAATCCTATCCATCCATAATGTAAGAATATATATTTTATCACCACAAACCCTCCAAATATCTCAAAAATCCCCATAGTCACATTGTCAGTCAAAAGCTAATCATTTAACCATCAAAGTCCTGCTCATCTTACTACCTGGTACATAAAAAAGTAACATATTTGTCCTCTCTAACCTTTTGTCCGTGCTTATCCAAAGTCATCATATAACATCACAATCTGATATTCCCATAAACATACCCTTTACCTCATATGTTTTATTAGAACAAAAACAACTTTTAGCCCTCAATGTTTCACCTGAATACTTCAGGGTTCCGTTGTTACCTAATTTTCCTTTCCCATTTAACAATTCCCATAGGGTAATTCATTTAACCAAGAACACTTAAACCTAGGCTTAAACCACTGTTCTGACAACGACATTATTTTATCTGTCAATGACTGTTGCCAATACCACAGTCATGACAAAGCATAAGACTGACCCATACCTGATAGAGGCCGCGCGACCGTCTAACATGTTTGGTGCTGGAATCCTCAACAGACATGGACCCTCAAGATTCCTCACTGATCTTACAGAATGAGTTAATCTATCTCTAATTTCCACAACAGAAGAACAAGCGGTACTGATCAGATACCTCTCCTTGTCTGTCATCAAAATCAAAGATCTCATCCTGTCCTCCATGATGAATCTATATTCTCTCTACTACTATCTGTTCTCCTATTTTAACCCCATTCGTACTATCATTGACAGCACTCTCCATCCGTAACATAACCCATGAGTCTAAAATTCCCCATTTAATTTCAGAAAAGTTGTTGTCGATGTCATACTCCCTCTTTTGCTATTGCCATCGTATCATTAATCCCTTCCAAAGTTACCATTAAAGTAGTTGACTTAATTGCTGTATCAACCCTAATTACTTCTAGTGCAAAAGTTCCCATTATCCTCTGTGTATTATCTACTGTTGGAGTGACTACTATAATCTACTCTTCCTGAACTCCCTCGGTGACTGTGGAACTTCAACAGATTTCAAATCTTCCATTATAGGCATCACTTTACGAATTACATAGCCCTTTAACCAATAATTCTTAACCGGAACAAATTCTAATGCTTGCACTAGATAAGTATACATATATTCTCCCTGACCTTTCTCTGTAACATTACGCACCATAAGTGAACAGTCACTCCTAACATCTTCCACTTCATATCGTTGTACAAACTATCCCTCCTTTGACTAGGTGCAACAGCTTCTACTCCTGGTCCTGATAACAATACTTATTCTCCATAATTATCTCTCCATATGGGAGGAACGTCCCCATCCTAATCCCTAATAAGTATTCTTTCCCTAACATTGGTGCTGTATTGGTTCCCTTATAACCAAATGCGATATATTTATGGCTTTAATAACTATCAATGTTGAAAGAATTAAATTGCTTCTCCCTGTTGTTCTAATAAACTGAAGTGTTAATGTCCTTAGTTACTCCTAGTTTTCCCCAAAGAAAAGATGTCTCTGCTTGTACTTCCATCTATCACCACTAGTGTCACTTTTTCCCCAAATCTCAGTCCTTTCTCTAAATCCCTGACTTTCAAACTTTTGATTACACAAAATACACCTATAATTACCTTGATCTTCCTGCTGGAAACTGTAAATATAGATACTCAATCACCCTCAATCTTCTCTTATCATTCAGCAACACATACTTTCTCAATGCATCTGCTCCTAACAGATCTAAACTCCTACCATATCTTCCCACTAAACTTCTAAAAATGTCATTCACCACTTCTCTCTCTGTCTTACTACTAACTTTGAAACTTAGCTTACTGTCTCAGAGTTCCTTCAACCCAAATCTACCCCTAACTTATTTTAATCTAATGTTTTCTCTCATAACATTTAAAACCTTTTCCCCTGATTTATCCACAAAATCTCTTTACCACCAAATTTCAGAATATGTGATTGGAAAGTTCCCCACCTGCTTCTGACTCATTACACACACTTGGCAAACGACTAAACACCTTTTAGCCTAGCCTGAAATCTCTTAGTGTAAGAATGTAACCCAGAATAATAGTCACCCCTTTTAACTTTATTTTCCCAGACAGATTGTCTAATAGACAGAACAATAGATTATCATCCTTCCTATGATATTATCGTTTTTAAGCAAATGATTCCCAAAAACCCAGTCGTCTAGTGTACATCTTATTGTACAATTCAATTTAAACAATGCATCTCTTCCCAACACTGCAATAACAATATCTTCTAATATTAGTACCTTAAGAGTAATTAACTGTTTTACTACCTCAAATCCCTATCCTAATTCGTTATCAATTAGTGAGATGTTTAACCTCTTTAGGCTGAACCCGGATAAGTTTTCCCCTATTCACTATCACTTCTAATGGTCGGTTGTTTTTACTTCAATTGTTGGCTATTTTCTCTTCTTCTCTCATCGATGCTCTCAGCAGTTTCTCCTCTTCTGTATCTTCAGCTGTGTTACTTCTAAACTATTTGCTTTATCCAGGCATGATAAGCATTGGTCTATATATCCATTTCTTCTTTGCTAGTCATTGTAGGATAAAATCCTCTTGAACATAAAGCCCCTTTAATCTCCAAATCTTCATCGCCATCTTCATCTTCAACTTCCATCAGAGATCAAATCTCGTGTATCCTTCTTTTTCCTCTTGCCAACTTCCTTCTGATCACAGAGTCATATCCACCCATGCATGACCTCTTCATCATCACTCATCTTCACCATCCTCATCTTCTTTAAGTTCCATCCTCCTTAACCTTCCTCTTTTCTTCCAGACCTCACATTTTCTTCCTTCTGGAGTTTTGATCCATCTTCATCGTCTTTTCTACTTGTCCTCTATCTATTATTCATCTTCATCTCTGATGCCATAATCACCCTGCTGGATGATCACTGAAAGCTGAGGATAAACATCCCTAAGCTGTACTTTTTGCTGAATCCGTATGTGAGAAAGGTGTACTAACTTCTGCCATTAGTTTTTCTAACCCTACTTTCTAACACTACTTTAATTAAAGGATTACTATTTTACCCCTATATCAATCGGTGTAATCCCCTTCCTTGTGAACTATCTTATTTTAGACTGTATAGCCTATGACTTCCCCCCTTAAATTATTAATATAACCCTAACAACCCCAAAAAACTCCAAATAAATCAATTAAAAATCATGAATAATTAAAACCAATTTTTATTCCTATATCCTATGTCACCAATTTATCCATTAGTGGTGGCTATATTACCACAACCCATCAAATGCAAGTAAATGTAGTTAGTCAACTTCAAAGCAATCCCCCAAAAACAAAGCCTCTAACCCTATCATTACTCCAATTCCCATAAACCCCTTGCTCTATCAGCTCTGATTATCTTAAATTTACAGAATAGTCAATCCTTGATTCCCAACACATCTGTAATCAAACCCCAGTGATACACAAAGCTTCCAAAATGCAATTTTTTATGAAATAGTATTTGCCAAGCCTATGTAAAATTGTCATAACATCACATATCTTGTAACAGTCTCAAAACCTTATTTTGTTTTTTGACTTGATCCTCTGCCGCGTCACGTGATCACTTCCTGTATCTCCTCGCTCCCCCTCTCTCCTGTCTCTCATGACAAGGGACAAAGACACAGAAACAGCTTTTAGTAGTTAATGCCATCACTGAGTATTTCCAACCATTCAATATTCCTTCGTTCTACATTATTCACTCTAAGACTAAACTCAGAACTAAATAGATCGCTCAAAAACATTCTTTTATTTTAATCCGTTATTTAATTATTTAATTCAATTTATTATACTTCGCCAACATATATTTAATGTATAAATTCAATAGGTCACAAAACAAGTTTCATCTTTAACCATCGCCGTTTAAACTAGAATACTCATGTTAAAATCTCTCCTCTCTTGTCTGTGTCCATTTCCCCCTTGCAGGGTAACGCCAAATGGGACCTATGACCTTAACCCACCATTTTGGTTTGTAGGCTCAGCGCGACCTCATGTCGTAGTTTTAGCCCCGTAAAATCAAGCACATGCGCACATCCCCTTAAGCCCATGCTTACCACACAATAGACCGATAGCATTACGCTACAGCGTCACTATTTTATACCTTATACTCTCACAATTACACATAACAGAGCTCACATTTGCGTAGAACTTTCAGTTCCACCACATACAAACAAGTTTAAGAGGCTTGAATCCATCGCAGTGGACCTCTAAGGTTAAAGTTATCATGTAGCACGCAACACAATTAGCATTTAGCAATTAGCCTTAGCCTTTAGCCTTAGGTACAATGTGACACAACACACATTTAGCATTTAGCCTTAGCATTAGCCTTTAGCCAACTGCGGCCTACAACATGTAACAAACCCGCATTGCGTCTTTAATTGAGTACTGTTTCGTTTGTCCTAAATTTATTCTGCCATGGGTATGGCTATTTCTACGAGCGATCCCCCCCCAATGCAACTATCCCGTCGAACAGAAGTTGAGCAAGCCATCCCCAAGAAATGTCCCACCAACCCCCAGTCCCAGACTGAACCTGAAACTCATAATGCGTTGCCAGGATTTTGGCCCACCCTGGTGGTCGCCCCGTTCGTCACGAGGGCTTATCTAAACCTGCAATGCTCTAAAATTGTATACATATCTTGGCCCCGACTGTTCTTGACTTACTATTCAAGCAACACATCTCTATAAACAATCCCTAAACTCTAACCACTTTTGCGCTATTTTTAAAATTTGTATAATGATTAGCCAGACCCCAATCATCAGCAAAAACACCACCTGAGGCACGGTCATAATGGTACATTCCTCCAGTGTACACAAGCAGTAACAAAACCAACAACTTAGCTGCGTTTAGTCGGGTCATGACTCCAGACCGAAGTTAGCTTGAGTTAGCTTGGCGACTCCAAATGCAGCAAAGAAGGATTGCAAAACCCCTCCTGGCAAGCTCGCCATTTGTCGTATCGAGTGAGTGGTGGCAATTATTGCTGATGAACAAAAGGAGTCTGCTCATACTGAACGTTGATCATAAGGTTTATTCAGATCACAAGCTTCAGCATGGGTGACAGACTCGCGAGGTCTGGAGAGCAGTGTCCTCCAATTCTAATGGCTGCTCTGCCCAATCTTCTTCGTGTACCCCTATTTATAAACAATGCAACAAGATGGGCTCCCTCTTCTGGCCAATCACCAGTTTACAACACACTTCCTGTCTATTATATGTGACATTATACTAAACATTGCCTTTTGATACTAACATAACCAACATTCCATTTCTTCATGAAAAACATTTAACAAAGACATAATCTTAATACACTACATATTCCCCCCTTCGAGACAAAACTAAAAAGTCTCGACAACAATAGGATTATGACCAGTAACAATTTATCTTATTGAGTATCTTTAACCTTAAACCAAAAACATTCTCCTCTAGAGTGTAAATTCCTTTCTTATGAAATAACTGTTTATGAAGTGTGAATACATTACTATGAAATATGAACAAATCTCTATGGAGTGTAAGAGCGAAAAACTGTCCGGCAACCTTCCATCCATATCAATCAAGACAGTAAAATTCTCTCACGGTCCCTCTGCCCCAGGCAACCACCGTCGGTACTCCAGATAAACTCATTAACCATGTAAATGCATTTTGAAACTATGATGCAATTAAATACACATGTAAGCCCCTGCAAACAAAATCCTATCCAATAACATCCACTTGCAAGGCTGGTCAACCCACCGGACCGTACAGTGGAACTCTCCCTGCCTAGACCTTCTGTCCCTAAGCATTCACCGAAATAAACAAAAACATCTAAGATCCTCACATGTATTCAATAACATCAAACATCTTTCTACAAAATTAATCCCTAAAAATATGACACAATTATGTATTACACATGTCTATATGTCATTGCAAACACTGGAATGTAGTCCACTACACTTCATCTCCCTGTAGTCTCGACTTCCAATGGACTGTTGATGATGGAATCGGCCACACCCTCCTTGTTTCATCTCCTCCAGTCATATTGTCCCTTCATATTGTCTTTGTTTGAGTATTTCAATCTCCACATGTTCCCCCAAATGCTTCTGGAAGAAAAGAAAAGAAACCAAACAGTATCTTTTCCAAAAAAACACTTTCAAATTGAACATCAATATCAACTAAGAATATAGAAATGATATATAAATGATGCATGAATCACATAAACCTATTCCCCCCTTTGATTCATAAATCATACCAACATCACCCTAATATTGAAAAAAAAATGAAAAATAATCAACTCATAAAAAAAAAAAAAAAATGATATTTATCCATCAGTAGTCCATCCATCTTCCTCCAGATCAGGAACAGTCAACACCGGCATCTGAGTGTTGTCTCCAGGCATCACTCTCCAACCTATCTCAATATCATAGCTTTCTCAAAGGTCAGTAACAAATTACAAACATCACACAGTGTTATCAAAGCTGAAACTAAAATCTGACCCATCACTGCCCCTACTGGCCTAATTGATCTTGCAACCAAATCCTCTCAGATCTCCCAAACACATCCCTTATAATGCATCTATAACCCCAGTGATATTATCTGAACTATCTGGACTCAAAGTATAACTAATATTTATCACTATGATCTTCCCAAATGTTACACCATACCATGAATAAAGTCCCCCCTTCTCCCTTAAACTCATCCTTCAATGATAGGCTTGAAGACTATGACATGTCACCCTTTTAACCCTATCTCTAGCTTGTCCGGTGCTATCCCTCTTATAATGGTAAAAACCTCATATGGAAGCTTCAATGTTGACATGTAACAAAATCCTATCCATCCATAATGTAAGAATATATATTTTATCACCACAAACCCTCCAAATATCTCAAAAATCCCCATAGTCACATTGTCAGTCAAAAGCTAATCATTTAACCATCAAAGTCCTGCTCATCTTACTACCTGGTACATAAAAAAGTAACATATTTGTCCTCTCTAACCTTTTGTCCGTGCTTATCCAAAGTCATCATATAACATCACAATCTGATATTCCCATAAACATACCCTTTACCTCATATGTTTTATTAGAACAAAAACAACTTTTAGCCCTCAATGTTTCACCTGAATACTTCAGGGTTCCGTTGTTACCTAATTTTCCTTTCCCATTTAACAATTCCCATAGGGTAATTCATTTAAGCAAGAACACTTAAACCTAGGCTTAAACCACTGTTCTGACAACGACATTATTTTATCTGTCAATGACTGTTGCCAATACCACAGTCATGACAAAGCATAAGACTGACCCATACCTGATAGAGGCCGCGCGACCGTCTAACATGTTTGGTGCTGGAATTCTCAACAGACATGGACCCTCAAGATTCCTCACTGATCTTACAGAATGAGTTAATCTATCTCTAATTTCCACAACAGAAGAACAAGCGGTACTGATCAGATACCTCTCCTCGTCTGTCATCAAAATCAAAGATCTCATCCTGTCCTCCATGATGAATCTATATTCTCTCTACTACTATCTGTTCTCCTATTTTAACCCCATTCGTACTATCATTGACAGCACTCTCCATCCGTAACATAACCCATGAGTCTAAAATTCCCCATTTAATTTCAGAAAAGTTGTTGTCGATGTCATACTCCCTCTTTTGCTATTGCCATCGTATCATTAATCCCTTCCAAAGTTACCATTAAAGTAGTTGACTTAATTGCTGTATCAACCCTAATTACTTCTAGTGCAAAAGTTCCCATTATCCTCTGTGTATTATCTACTGTTGGAGTGACTACTATAATCTACTCTTCCTGAACTCCCTCGGTGACTGTGGAACTTCAACAGATTTCAAATCTTCCATTATAGGCATCACTTTACGAATTACATAGCCCTTTAACCAATAATTCTTAACCGGAACAAATTCTAATGCTTGCACTAGATAAGTATACATATATTCTCCCTGACCTTTCTCTGTAACATTACGCACCATAAGTGAACAGTCACTCCTAACATCTTCCACTTCATATTGTTGTACAAACTATCCCTCCTTTGACTAGGTGCAACAGCTTCTACTCCTGGTCCTGATAACAATACTTATTCTCCATAATTATCTCTCCATATGGGAGGAACGTCCCCATCCTAATCCCTAATAAGTATTCTTTCCCTAACATTGGTGCTGTATTGGTTCCCTTATAACCAAATGCGATATATTTATGGCTTTAATAACTATCAATGTTGAAAGAATTAAATTGCTTCTCCCTGTTGTTCTAATAAACTGAAGTGTTAATGTCCTTAGTTACTCCTAGTTTTCCCCAAAGAAAAGATGTCTCTGCTTGTACTTCCATCTATCACCACTAGTGTCACTTTTTCCCCAAATCTCAGTCCTTTCTCTAAATCCCTGACTTTCAAACTTTTGATTACACAAAATACACCTATAATTACCTTGATCTTCCTGCTGGAAACTGTAAATATAGATACTCAATCACCCTCAATCTTCTCTTATCATTCAGCAACACATACTTTCTCAATGCATCTGCTCCTAACAGATCTAAACTCCTACCATATCTTCCCACTAAACTTCTAAAAATGTCATTCACCACTTCTCTCTCTGTCTTACTACTAACTTTGAAACTTAGCTTACTGTCTCAGAGTTCCTTCAACCCAAATCTACCCCTAACTTATTTTAATCTAATGTTTTCTCTCATAACATTTAAAACCTTTTCCCCTGATTTATCCACAAAATCTCTTTACCACCAAATTTCAGAATATGTGATTGGAAAGTTCCCCACCTGCTTCTGACTCATTACACACACTTGGCAAACGACTAAACACCTTTTAGCCTAGCCTGAAATCTCTTAGTGTAAGAATGTAACCCAGAATAATAGTCACCCCTTTTAACTTTATTTTCCCAGACAGATTGTCTAATAGACAGAACAATAGATTATCATCCTTCCTATGATATTATCGTTTTTAAGCAAATGATTCCCAAAAACCCAGTCGTCTAGTGTACATCTTATTGTACAATTCAATTTAAACAATGCATCTCTTCCCAACACTGCAATAACAATATCTTCTAATATTAGTACCTTAAGAGTAATTAACTGTTTTACTACCTCAAATCCCTATCCTAATTCGTTATCAATTAGTGAGATGTTTAACCTCTTTAGGCTGAACCCGGATAAGTTTTCCCCTATTCACTATCACTTCTAATGGTCGGTTGTTTTTACTTCAATTGTTGGCTATTTTCTCTTCTTCTCTCATCGATGCTCTCAGCAGTTTCTCCTCTTCTGTATCTTCAGCTGTGTTACTTCTAAACTATTTGCTTTATCCAGGCATGATAAGCATTGGTCTATGTATCCATTTCTTCTTTGCTAGTCATTGTAGGATAAAATCCTCTTGAACATAAAGCCCCTTTAATCTCCAAATCTTCATTGCCATCTTCATCTTCAACTTCCATCAGAGATCAAATCTCGTGTATCCTTCTTTTTCCTCTTGCCAACTTCCTTCTGATCACAGAGTCATATCCACCCATGCATGACCTCTTCATCATCACTCATCTTCACCATCCTCATCTTCTTTAAGTTCCATCCTCCTTAACCTTCCTCTTTTCTTCCAGACCTCACATTTTCTTCCTTCTGGAGTTTTGATCCATCTTCATCGTCGTTTCTACTTGTCCTCTATCTATTATTCATCTTCATCTCTGATGCCATAATCACCCTGCTGGATGATCACTGAAAGCTGAGGATAAACATCCCTAAGCTGTACTTTTTGCTGAATCCGTATGTGAGAAAGGTGTACTAACTTCTGCCATTAGTTTTTCTAACCCTACTTTCTAACACTACTTTAATTAAAGGATTACTATTTTACCCCTATATCAATCGGTGTAATCCCCTTCCTCGTGAACTATCTTATTTTAGACTGTATAGCCTATGACTTCCCCCCTTAAATTATTAATATAACCCTAACAACCCCAAAAAACTCCAAATAAATCAATTAAAAATCATGAATAATTAAAACCAATTTTTATTCCTATATCCTATGTCACCAATTTATCCATTAGTGGTGGCTATATTACCACAACCCATCAAATGCAAGTAAATGTAGTTAGTCAACTTCAAAGCAATCCCCCAAAAACAAAGCCTCTAACCCTATCATTACTCCAATTCCCATAAACCCCTTGCTCTATCAGCTCTGATTATCTTAAATTTACAGAATAGTCAATCCTTGATTCCCAACACATCTGTAATCAAACCCCAGTGATACACAAAGCTTCCAAAATGCAATTTTTTATGAAATAGTATTTGCCAAGCCTATGTAAAATTGTCATAACATCACATATCTTGTAACAGTCTCAAAACCTTATTTTGTTTTTTGACTTGATCCTCTGCCGCGTCACGTGATCACTTCCTGTATCTCCTCGCTCCCCCTCTCTCCTGTCTCTCATGACAAGGGACAAAGACACAGAAACAGCTTTTAGTAGTTAATGCCATCACTGAGTATTTCCAACCATTCAATATTCCTTCGTTCTACATTATTCACTCTAAGACTAAACTCAGAACTAAATAGATCGCTCAAAAACATTATTTTATTTTAATCCGTTATTTAATTATTTAATTCAATTTATTATACTTCGCCAACATATATTTAATGTATAAATTCAATAGGTCACAAAACAAGTTTCATCTTTAACCATCGCCGTTTAAACTAGAATACTCATGTTAAAATCTCTCCTCTCTTGTCTGTGTCCATTTCCCCCTTGCATGGTAACGCCAAATGGGACCTATGACCTTAACCCACCATTTTGGTTTGTAGGCTCAGCGCGACCTCATGTCGTAGTTTTAGCCCCGTAAAATCAAGCACATGCGCACATCCCCTTAAGCCCATGCTTACCACACAATAGACCGATAGCATTACGCTACAGCGTCACTATTTTATACCTTATACTCTCACAATTACACATAACAGAGCTCACATTTGCGTAGAACTTTCAGTTCCACCACATACAAACAAGTTTAAGAGGCTTGAATCCATCGCAGTGGACCTCTAAGGTTAAAGTTATCATGTAGCACGCAACACAATTAGCATTTAGCAATTAGCCTTAGCCTTTAGCCTTAGGTACAATGTGACACAACACACATTTAGCATTTAGCCTTAGCATTAGCCTTTAGCCAACTGCGGCCTACAACATGTAACAAACCCGCATTGCGTCTTTAATTGAGTACTGTTTCGTTTGTCCTAAATTTATTCTGCCATGGGTATGGCTATTTCTACGAGCGATCCCCCCCCAATGCAACTATCCCGTCGAACAGAAGTTGAGCAAGCCATCCCCAAGAAATGTCCCACCAACCCCCAGTCCCAGACTGAACCTGAAACTCATAATGCGTTGCCAGGATTTTGGCCCACCCTGGTGGTCGCCCCGTTCGTCACGAGGGCTTATCTAAACCTGCAATGCTCTAAAATTGTATACATATCTTGGCCCCGACTGTTCTTGACTTACTATTCAAGCAACACATCTCTATAAACAATCCCTAAACTCTAACCACTTTTGCGCTATTTTTAAAATTTGTATAATGATTAGCCAGACCCCAATCATCAGCAAAAACACCACCTGAGGCACGGTCATAATGGTACATTCCTCCAGTGTACACAAGCAGTAACAAAACCAACAACTTAGCTGCGTTTAGTCGGGTCATGACTCCAGACCGAAGTTAGCTTGAGTTAGCTTGGCGACTCCAAATGCAGCAAAGAAGGATTGCAAAACCCCTCCTGGCAAGCTCGCCATTTGTCGTATCGAGTGAGTGGTGGCAATTATTGCTGATGAACAAAAGGAGTCTGCTCATACTGAACGTTGATCATAAGGTTTATTCAGATCACAAGCTTCAGCATGGGTGACAGACTCGCGAGGTCTGGAGAGCAGTGTCCTCCAATTCTAATGGCTGCTCTGCCCTATCTTCTTCGTGTACCCCTATTTATAAACAATGCAACAAGATGGGCTCCCTCTTCTGGCCAATCACCAGTTTACAACACACTTCCTGTCTATTATATGTGACATTATACTAAACATTGCCTTTTGATACTAACATAACCAACATTCCATTTCTTCATGAAAAACATTTAACAAAGACATAATCTTAATACACTACACTCTATAACCTGTTAATTCATATGCCTTGTGACCCTGATATAGGCTTTAGGCCTAAAGGTCGAGACAATAAGAAGACACAGTGGCAGAATAAATTCAACCACACCTTTGTTTTATCACAAAACCAGAGAGCAACCTCTGTCCGGTTAAGTCCACAAAGCATATTCTATGTAACAGACAGTTACATGACCTACATCATGGTCAAGCAAGTTAATGTTTCCGATCACTAAACAACTATTGATTTAGAACCACAGAGAGTTACCGCAAGTTGTAAATGCAGTGTAGTCACCTCTGTTAAGGTATGTGTGTGTGTGTGTCTGTGTGTGTGTGTGTGTGTGTGTGTGTCTGTGTGTGTGTGTGTGTGTGTGTCTGTGTGTGTGTGTGTGTGTGTGTGTCTGTGTCTGTGTCTGTGTGTGTGTGTGTGTGTCTCTGTGTGTGTGTGTGTGTGTGTCTCTCTCTGTGTGTGTGTGTCTCTGTGTGTGTGTCTCTGTGTGTGTGTGTGTCTGTGTGTGTCTGTATGTGTCTGTGTGTGTGTGTGTGTGTGTGTGTGTGTCTGTGTGTGTGTCTCTGTGTGTGTGTGTGTTAGAGAGAGAGGCAGATCCTATGTCAATAAGCTCTAAGGTCCTATGTTACTACACAGTGTATAGAGTACGTACTCTCAAATGACACCCTTTTCCCTATATAGTGCACTACTTTTGATATTGCACTATGCTCAATCTCCACCTCTCCTCCCTCCCTCCCTCCCTCCCTCCCTCCCTCCCTCCCTCTCTCCCCCCACCTCTCCCTCTCTCCTCCCTCCCTCCCTCTCCTCCCTCTCTCCCTCCCTCTACCTCTCCCCTCCCTCCACCTCATGTCCCAACATAGGTAGTATCAGGAAGTAGAGGAAGAAATGGAAGTTACAGGTAGAAGACAAAAACATCGGAGGTTTGTAGCTTTCTTTTACAATTTAATGTAGAAAAGTGTTCTGGAGAAGTTAGGCTATCATAGAGAGACAGATGATTTAGGGGTAAGACATCTACAGAAATGTAAAGTTAATACAATACTGATTTCAACTTTCAAGAATGATAATTGTACTGTACATTGGTGTTGATTCATATTGCTTAGCCTAATCAATATGATCCAATGTGATGTGATGTTATAGGCTACAGGGCTATGAGGTAGGGTATTATTGGTAAAGGCGATTGACATCACATTATCGTGATTATTATCCGCATGTCGAAACTGCGTTAGAAAGACGTGCATCGGAATTATGTAAAGCTGTCACTAAAGAAAATAGTCTGTTTCGTCAAGTCAGTCAAGTAAAAATGACGCGCAACAATAGACATAGAAACTAATTAAATGTTGGGATAAATCAAAGTTCAAGTTGAAAATGCTTTCTGGCGACACCGATCAGAAGGGCTGTGGTCCGTTTTGCTCAGTGCTGTATGCTTCATATAACTTGGCCAGCGCACTGTTGCGTAATGTTCCGCATCGTTGTCGGCACACCTGAATACAAGCCCGGGTGCAACGGACGAGATAAACTGTTGGCACCTCATGTGAAGTCAAGCAGTGCATGGGTGTATTCACTAAGGGCACTATTCCAACTTATGAAATTACGCCTTTCCTACCTGGCTAAAATGCTTGGAGAATTAAGTAAAACCACAAGTCCGAATCCCTATCTCCATCCATGGTTCATTTAGGAAAGGACCAATGTTAACTAACTAGCTAGACACCAGAGGACAACTACATAACGAGAAGCAAGATTTCAAGTTGTTTCTGTCAAAAACCAAGCTGGTTTACCTTGACACCTTTTATTGGTGCACCAGAACCAATCACAGTTGAGCTCGCTCAGTTTAGCTCAACGCTGATTGGCTCATTTCTAATAGTTTTTTAAATCAAAGGCCAAATGCTCGCAGGCTTCCCTTGTCTTCAATGCTACGGGCAACAATGTCATACTCGTTTGGACCAGACAGCATCAGATAGATGGCCTACACATAGAGAGACAGAGGGGCGCTGTTTAGCTCGCTCGGATGCTTTCTCCTGTGACATACATTCAGCCTCTTGCGAATTAAAGGACAATTATGAAGCAAAGAGAGACGAAAGATACATTATAGCCTGGCTTCCCTTGGCATAGAAGAAATACCTGTCAGCTATTTTAACTGTATGTAATGTCTACTTGGTAAATGTTTATAATGTCTGTCAATCTAAGCTGTAACGTATTTTTAGTTGTGTTTACCCGAGGTAGACTAGCTGTTGTTATGGCGTCAGCTAATGGGGATCCAAGTCAAATCAAATCAAATTAATAACATATTGGACTGTGCATGTTTAAATGCAATATGAAGTCTCTGTTTGAACTTTGACCACAGACAGTAAAAATGTTGTCATTGTTAATGGTTCTTCAACATTGTTCAGAAATATTGACTGTTCTGTTATTTCTTATTGTAGCTGAGTGAACTGTGACTTACATCTAAAATGAGTCTCTCTGGGGAGAGAGAGGAGGGGACCACTGCCTCTAAAATGAGTCTCTCTGGGGAGAGAGAGGAGGGGACCACTGGCTCTAAAATGAGTCTCTCTGGGGAGAGAGAGGAGGGGACCACTGCCTCTAAAATGAGTCTCTCTGGGGAGAGAGAGGAGGAGACCACTGCCTCTAAAATGAATCTCTCTGGGGAGAGAGAGGAGGGGACCACTGCCTCTAAAATGAGTCTCTCTGGGGAGAGAGAGGAGGAGACCACTGCCTCTAAAATGAGTCTCTCTGGGGAGAGAGAGGAGGGGACCACTGCCTCTAAAATGACTCAAGACACCAGTTCTAAGAGGTAAGAGATTACATGTAAAATATACAGTTCTCTTAAAGATATAAAACTAAAGGGAAAAGTTTTCCCAAATTACATCAAATGTAGTTCTACATCATTAATTTAAAAGTCCCCAAACCGATTTACCAATTGCAGACTGTAGCTTTATAAAGAAACATCAGGACTTCTAGAAGTTAAATTATACAGTTGTTGAAATGATGTAGATGAGGTACTGATGAGATATTGATGAGGTGATCTGCCTCCCTGTTCTGTTCAGTGTCCAGAAGCCCAGAGCAGAGTCACCTGCCCCCAGCCTGCTATCAATGAAGAGTGATCAGCCACCTGCTTTCAGCCAGGAACCATTACCAGATGACAATAAGGAAGTGGAGAGTTTAGACAGTGAGGATGCATTAAAGATCACACACAACCTTCTGGACAGAAGAAGTAAGACTGTGTTTCATACAATATTATAAAGAACGGGACAAAGGCCCCTCTAAAACACACACACACACGCACACACACACACACACACACACACACACACACACACACACACACACACACACACACACACACACACACACACACACACACACACACACACACACTCTCTCTCTCTCTCACACACACACACACACACACACACACACACACACACATGCACTTATGAGTCCCAACTCTCATTGTTTTCCTACAGGTAAAACTCTTCTGACAGTCCAACAAGACATTAAGGCTAAACTGAAACACAAGTATCAACACATATCTGAAGGAATTGGAAACCAAAGTCTGTTAAAGGACATCTACACAGAGCTCTACATCACAGAGGGTGGAAGTGGAGGGGTCAATAATGAACATGAGGTGAGACAGATAGAGATGGCATCCAAGAAACAAACCACACAAGAGACACCAATCAAATGCAACGACATCTTCAAGCCTTTACCTGGACAAGACAAACCTATCAGAACTGTGCTGACAAAAGGAATCGCTGGCATTGGAAAAACAGTCTCTGTGCAGAAGGTCATCCTTGACTGGGCAGAGGGAAAAGCAAATCAGGACGTTCATTTCATGTTTCCTCTTCCTTTCCGTGATCTGAACCTGAAAAAGGACCAATACAGTCTGATGCAACTTCTTTCCCACTACTTCTCAGAGCTGAAAGAGATTGACAACATTGAAGATGGTGAAACCAAAACTGTTTTCATTTTTGATGGTCTGGATGAGTGTCGACTTCCTCTAGACTTCAAAAACAATGAGAGGTGCTGTGATGTCACGAAGCCAACCTCAGTGGACGTGCTGCTGACAAACCTCATCAAGGGGAATCTGCTTCCCTCTGCTCTCCTCTGGATAACCTCACGGCCTGCAGCAGCCAATCAGATCCCTCCTGAGTGTGTTGACCAGGTGACAGAGGTACGAGGGTTCAATGATCCACAGAAGGAGGAGTACTTCAGGAAGAAAATCACAGATCAGAATCTGGCCAATGAAATCATCAAACACATGAAGACATCAAGGAGCCTCCACATCATGTGCCACATGCCAGTCTTCTGTTGGATATCAGCCACTGTCCTTGAGATGATGCTGAAAGAGGCAGAGAAGGATGAAGTCCCCAAAACTCTGACCCAGATGTTCACACACTTCACGCTCATCCAAATCATTGTGAAGAACAAGAAGTACAACAAAGCCACAGAGACAAACCCAAAGGAACTGTCTCAGTCAGACAAAGAGATGATCCTGAAACTGGCAGAGCTGGCTTTCCAACAGCTGCAGAAGGGCAACCTGATCTTCTATGAGGAGGACCTGAGAGAGTGTGGCCTTGATGTCACAGAGGCATCAGAGTACTCAGCATTGTGTACAGAGATCTTTAAAGAAGAATCTGGGCTGTACCAAGAGAAGGTCTACAGCTTTGTGCATCTGAGCATGCAGGAGTTTCTAGCAGCAGTGCATGCTTTAGAATCATGTCTGTACAAGAAGGAAAATGTTTTTTCCACCACTAGTGAGGATGAAGATGAGAAGTCAATCCAGTTGTCTGACTTACACAGGAGAGCAGTGGACCAGGCCTTGAAGAGTGAGAATGGACACCTGGACCTGTTCCTCCGCTTCCTTCTGGGTCTCTCACTGGAGTCCAATCAGAATCTGTTACGAGGCCTTCTGACACAGACAGGAAGTACAACACAGAGCAATGAGGAAACAGTCGAGAGAACAGTCAGGTACATTTCAGACAAGATCGAAAGGGAATCCTCACCAGAAAGGATCATCAACTTGTTCCACTGTCTGAATGAACTTGGTGCCAACTCTCTAGTTGAAGACATGCAAACCTCCCTGCGATCAGGAACTCTTTCAGAAACAGTCCTAGAACCTCACCAATGTTCAGCCCTGGCCTACCTGTTACTGATGTCAGAGGAGGTGCTGGAGGAGTTTGACCTGAAGACATACACCACATCAGAGGAAGGTTATCAGAGGTTGCTGCCGATAGTGAAAACCTGCAAGAGAGCACTGTAAGTTCTGTTATTGAGTTGATGTAAACAGTATCATTATTCTGAAGGATTTGTATATCTAACAGATGATCTTCTCTCTCCAGACTGTCTGGCTGTAAACTCACATATGAATCCTGTGAGACTCTGGCCTCAGCTCTGCAGACACCAAACTCCCCCCTGAGAGAACTGGACCTCAGCTACAATGACCTGGGAGACAGAGGAGTGGAGCTGCTCTGTGTTGGACTAACCAGTCCACTCTGCAACATACAGACACTAGTGTGAGTTAAATATCTTCAGTATCCACTGTGAGTGTTTATATATTATGTATGTAGTTAGTATGTGTATGTTTTTAACATTATTTGAATATCTTGGTAAATATGCAGAAACATACATAAAATGTGATAAATATATCAAACTAAGGTTAAATGTCTTGAGTGAGTTAGTATGTTTTTAACATTGGTTAATCATGTGTCCTTCTGTTATTATCTTAATGTATCTCATTATTCTTAAAGCTTTGCATATTTATCAGTGTATCACTATATCTCCTCTCTCCAGACTGTCTGGCTGTGAACTCACATATGAATCCTATGAGACTCTGGCTTCAGCTCTGCAGACACCAAACTCCCCCCTGAGAGAACTGGACCTCAGCTACAATGACCTGGGAGACAGAAGAGTGGAGCTGTTCTGTGTTGGACTAACCAGTCCACTCTGCAACATACAGACACTAGTGTGAGTTAACTATCTTCATTATCCACTGTGAGTGTTTATATATTCTGTATGTACTGTATACTGAACAAAAATATAAATGCAACATGCAACAATTTGAAAGGTTTTACTGAGTTACAGTTCATATGAGGAAATCAGTCAATTGAAATAAATTCATTAGGCCCTAATCTATGGATTTCACATAAATGGGAATTCAGATATGCATCTGTTGGTCAGAGATACCTTTAAAAAAATAAGTATGGGTGTGTATCAGAAAACCAGTCCGTATCTGGTGTGACCACCATTTGCCTCATGCAGCGCGACACATCTCCTTCGCATAGAGTTGATCAGGCTGTTGATTGTGGCCTGTGGAATGTTGTCCCACTCCTCTTCAATGGCTGTGCGAAGTTGCTGGAAACTGCCGGGAACTGGAAGACGCTGTCGTACACGTCGATCCAGAGCATCCCAAACATGCATGTCTGGTGAGTATGCAGTCCATGGAAGAACTGGGACATTTTCAGCTTCCAGGAATTGTATACAGATCCTTGCGACACTGGGCCGTGCATTATCATGCTGAAACATGAGGTGGTGGCGGCGGTTGAATGGCACGACAATGGGCCTCAGGATCTCGTCACGGTATCTCTGTGCATTCAAATTGCCATCGATAAAATGTGATTTTGTTCATTGTCCGTAGCTTATGCCGGCCCATACCATAACCCCACCGCCACCATGGGGCACTCTGTTCACAACGTTGACCTCAGCAAACCGCTTGCCCACACAATGCCATCACGACGCCCTACACGCTTTCTGCCATCTTCCCGGTACAGTTGAAACCGGGATTCATCCGTGAAGAGCACACTTCTCCAGTGTGCCAGTGGCCATCGAAGGTGAGCATTTGCCCACAGAAGTCGGTTACGACGCCGAACTGCAGTCAGGTCAAGACCCTGGTGAGGATGACAAGCACACAGATGAGCTTCCCTGAGACAGTTTCTGACAGTTTGTGCAGAAAATATTCGGTTGTGAAAACCCACAGTTAAATCAGCTGTCCTGGTGGCTTGTCTCAGACCATCCTGCAGGTGAAGAAGCCGGATGTGGAGGTCCTGGGCTGGCGTGGTTACATGTGGTCTGTGATTGTGAGGCCGGTAGGATGTACTGCCAAATTCTCTAAAACGATGTTGGAGGCGGTTTATGGAAGAGAAATTAACATAAAATTCTCTAGCAACAGCTCTGGTGGACATTCCTGCAGTCATCATGCCAATTGCACGCTCCCTCAAAACTTGACACATCTGTGGCATTGTGTTGTGTGACAAAACTGTACATTTCAGAGTGGCCTTTTATTGTCCCCAGCACAAGGTGCACCTGTGTAATGATCATGCAGTTTAATCAGCTTCTTGATATACCACACCTGTCAGGTGAATGGATTATCTTAAGAAAATGGATTATCTTAACAAAGGGGAAATGCTCACTAACAGGGATCTAAACAAATTTATGCACAACATTTGAGAGAACTAAGCTTTTGTGCGTATGGAACATATCTGGGATATTTTATTGCAGCTCATGAAACGTGGGACCTACACTTTACATGTTGGGTTTATATTTATGTTCAGTATAGTAAGTATGTGTATGTTTTTAACATTATTTTAACATTTTGGGACATCTCCAGAAACATACATAACATATATAAAACTAAGGTAAATATCTTGAGTGAGTTAGTATGTTTTTAACATTGGTTAATCATGTGTCCTTCTGTTATTGTCTTAATGCATTTCATTATTCTTAAAGCTTTGCATATTTAACAGTGTATCAACATATCTCCTCTCTCCAGACTGGCTGGCTGTAAACTCACATATGAATCCTGTGAGACTCTGGCTTCAGCTCTGCAGACAACAAACTCCCCCCTGAGAGAACTGGACCTCAGATACAATGACCTGGGAGACAGAGGAGTGGAGCTGCTCTGTGTTGGACTAACCAGTCCACTCTGCAACATACAGACACTAGTGTGAGTTAACTTTCTTCAGTATGAGTTATTATGTGGATGTTTTAAACATTTGTTAATCATGTGCTCTTCTGCCCTCTAGTCTAGGTCAGTGTGGTCTGACAGAGGGTTGCTGTTCAGATCTGGCCTCAGTCCTGAGTTCACCCAACTCACAACTGAAACAACTGGAGCTGAGAGACAATGACCTGCAGGACTCAGGAGTTACACTGCTGTCTGCTGGACTGGAGGATCCAGACTGTAAACTACACACACTGGGGTAAGTACAGCTGTTTCAGTCAGGTCGGTACTTTGCTGAGTTACACTGCCCTCTGCTGGACTGGAGGATCCAGACTGTAAACTACACACACTGGGGTATGGACAGCTGTTTCAGTCAGGTCGGTACTGAGCTTAGTAAAACAAATACTCTGAACATCTGATGTTTCATGACAATGTTTGTGTCATGGACAAATATATGGGTGTCCTACAAGATGATTGACACCAGTCCACCAACCTAGACGGCTGTTGTGTCTCTCTGTAGGCTGTGTGGCTGTCTGGTCACAGAGGAGGGCTGTGCTGCTCTGTCTTCAGCTCTGAGGTCAAACCCCTCCCACCTGAAAGAGCTGGACCTGAGCTACAATCACCCAGGAGACTCTGCAGGGGGACTGCTTTCAGCTGCTCTGGTGGATCCCACAGATAAACTGATGAAGCTGAAGTAAGTCAGAATAGATGTCCTAATAGTGTGAGCAGTGGTTGTGTCCTATGTAGTGTAGTAGGTTCAGTAACATGAGGACATGATGGTAGAATACAGGGGACGTTTACCCAGCAGGCTTAGCACTCCAACACAGCATACATCATCACCACATGAATACTCTTCTTCTGCATCTCTGATATCCTGATGGAATTGTACTCTGTTCTGTATGCAGTAGGTAGGATAGAATACCTGTATGTCTCTAGTAATGAATTGTACTCTGTTCTGTATGCAGTATGTAGGATAGAATACCTGTATTTCTCTAGTAATGAATTGTACTCTGTTCTGTATGCAGTAGGTAGGATAGAATACCTGTATGTCTCTAGTAATGAATTGTACTCTGTTCTGTATGCAGTATGTAGGATAGAATACCTGTATTTCTCTAGTAATGAATTGTACTCTGTTCTGTATGCAGTAGGTAGGATAGAATACCTGTATGTCTCTAGTAATGAATTGTACTCTGTTCTGTATGCAGTATGTAGGATAGAATACCTGT